>NW_006913058.1:1332119-1548463 GCF_000271625.1 Coniophora puteana RWD-64-598 SS2 | reverse complement strand
ATGCGGTAAGCGTAAACGGGGGACACTCCTAAACCCAATCGGAGGGATCAGAGAAGGCGACCAGACGTACGGTGAGCTTCTGCTTCTCGACGAACTCCTTTTGCTTCTTGACGCTATCCGGGCTGACGCCGACGACCTGGACGTTTGATCGCTTGTATATTTCTTTCTCTGCAGGAAAGAAACGACGATGCAGAAATCAGCACTCTTCTCGACTGCAGACTCGGAGATGGAGGGGTATCTTACCGGCCAACGCGTCCCTAAACTGACATGCCTCGCGCGTGCATCCATATGAGCCTAAGTACGCGGGGGTCAAAACAAGCCTGTGGCCATGCAAAGAGGTGATATGGGCCAACAGCGGCGTGCTTACCAGACTCGGGGTAGAAGAACAGCGCGATGGGCTTCCCCTGACCAGGCTTGAACTCATACGTATTCCCATCCGAGTCAGGGATGGCGAACGAGGGTGCAGCCTTGCCGACGAGCGGATGGGGTGCCATATCTTCACAAACTTGGCAGGCTAGTCGTGAATAGGTTTGATACAAAGACGGAAAGTGGGAGATGCGTTGGAGAGTGAGAGCGTTGTGGTTGTGGTTGTTACGATGGGGGTCTGGACGAGAACTTGAGAAGCCCCTGACCACTCTAGTACTTATGTCATTGCCATGCCATGTGGGTATTTTGGGGATGTCATGCGTCACGGGAGACACGTCTTCGGCGTGTACGTTTGTCTCCGCCATTCTCACGAAGTCCCCACCCGCCATTAGGCGGCATTCAAAGCACACAGAGTAGTGGCCTTCGCAGAACATTCTAGTAGGCCATGAGGGGCTTCAACATACTCGTGCCAGGGGGTGATAGCAGGAGTCCATCAGACGTTTCTAGGCTTAGTAAATTCTAGCCTCTCCACCGGCACGGCTGCTGCTTACTCCTGAGAGGTTCTTGTGGATCAAGAGTGCACGTTTACAATCACGAGTAGCTCAAGGCGTCACCTCGTCGTAGAGATTTGACAATGGCGATCCATTTCGTGGCGTGGAAAGAGCTTCGAGGACCTGCGAGGTTAACCATCCCTCGTGACAGGCAAATCAACCATGACCAGTTGGCTGGCGCAGGCGAAGAGACCGGGGTGAAAACGTGTATGCTTGGAAACGATACTCTTTCGAGTCAAGGCGTCATCTTCTATATGGTCGTGTCCCATGAGCAGCTGCCAAGCGCACAAGCGAATACCATCGCGCGAGTATGAAGTAAATGCATGCATTTGGATGTAGTGACGGTGATTAAGGCATGAGTGACGAGTGAAAGGAGATGGAGCAGGCATTAAGAGGAGATATATAACCGCGTGGCATGCATTTACTTGCTTGGCCCCATAGCCTCTGCGAAGAAGGGAGGCGAGACACGGCACGTCGTCAGGGTCCGAGTATAAAATTTCAGATAGGTCTACGCACCTGCGTTTAACTCTGCGAACCGTGCTCCTACCCGCTCCGAATGCTTGAGGAACTTGTCAGCGCAGTTGAGTACGCATTGCTCCTACAGAGAACACGGTGTTAGCTAAGACGGATGGCGCGGAAGGACGAGTAAGAACCTCTTTCGAACCCAACGCCTTGCTCGTGAAGTCATTGCAGCAGGAGGTGAAGCAGCGTTCCACGAGGTTGGAGTATAGCCGCATGAAGTCTTGCATCTGGAAAGTGAAAATTGGGTCAGTCCTCGTGCACTTTAGTCGCGACGTGGTTAGGTTCTGGACGCACCTGCTTCTTCTCAATGATCTTGCCCATCTGTGCCTGCTCGGCAGAGTTCATCGTTGAAAAGTCCATGGTGTAAGTCTAGTGGAAAGTGCGTGTAGAGAAAGCAAGGTGAGGTGGAGGAGCGCGGTGTCGTGCCGAAAGCAAGAAAGCAAAGGACGCGAAATGAGCGAGCCGAGCCGGATTCCGAAAGCGGCAAGTCGGCCATGTCGCTGGGTGGCGTGGCAGAAACAAGATTTTAGGACTTGGCCTCATGCGCGATTTCTGATGACTCGAAACAGCTCCTCAAGTTTCAAGGGCCCTATTCTGCTCCTCCTCCTCCTCCATCTTTGGACCAGCTCTCATCTAGCCTAAGGGCATCTGCTTTTTGGATTTTCACAAATAGCACCTGCCGTACACGCCCTCCGATAACAGCGGTTCGCTGATCTGAGAAGCTCGCATATCTCCAGTCGCGTCCTGATACAAAAGTGCGTCCCTAGGAACACTGTGGTACGACATTAGGGTCTCATCTCTTGCCTACTCGCATCTTCTTTTTAGTGGACTACAAGGATCTCAGCATGGCCCTGCCCTTCAAGGAAGCTCTCCAGAGGCTCGAGAACGCCCGCGTCAAGTCGACGCGTCCTTTGATCCCTCCCCAGATTCTCCAGGAAGATCTGCCCCTGTATGTACACAGAGCTCATTGGTCATCCAGAACACTCACTGGCTGATGAAGGACGCTTCTCGCTGCCAACACCGTCCTCCAAGGTCGTAGGGCGACTGAAAACATCGTCAGGGGAGACGATGACCGACTAGTGGTCGTAGTCGGGTGAGTATGTACCCCTCTGTCAATGCGCTCAGTAACATCTGACAATCCCTGGCAGCCCTTGCTCTGTGAACAACGTCGATGCCGCCATTGAGTACGCAAAGCTGCTCAAGGCGTACGCTGACGAGGCCTCGAGCGATTTGCACATCGTCATGCGCGTCTACTTTGAGAAGCCGCGCACGACGCTCGGCTGGAAAGGCCTCATCAACGACCCGTACGTCCGCGCATCCCCTAAATCCCCACGCAACACCGCCACTCGCACTCACACTCACACCTCATCTCCCCCAAAAGCGACATGAACGGCTCCTACCAGATCAACCGCGGCCTGCGCATCGCGCGCACCCTGCTGCTCGACATCGCCAAGATGGGCCTGCCCGCCGGGTGCGAGTTCCTCGACACGATCACGCCGCAGTACACCGCCGATCTCGTCTCGTGGGGCGCGATCGGCGCGCGCACGACGGAGTCGCAGGTGCACCGCGAGCTCACGTCCGCGCTGTCGATGCCGACCGGGTTCAAGAACTCGACGGACGGCTCGGTCGGCATCGCGATCGACGCGTGCCGTGCGGCGCGCAGCGGGCATGTGTTTTTGTCGACGGGCAAGGAGGGGCTGAGCAGTATTGTTGAGACTACGGTGGGGTTGCTTCGCTCCTCTTCTTGTGCCAGACAGCGTTGCTCATGGGGCGGACGGGATGTGTTTAGGGTAACCCCGACGTGCACGTTATCCTCCGAGGCGGGAACAAGGGCCCCAACTACGCTGCCGAACACGTGCGCGACACGGCTGCGCAGAGCATCAAGTTTGCTCTCCCCGCAAAGGTCATGGTGCGTCCATCAGAATCTTTCCATTGTACCTCCTCTCCTTAGCCGATTTGCATGATTGCGGCGCACAACAGATTGATTGCAGCCACGGTAACAGCCAAAAGCAATACATCAAACAAGTCGAGGTCGTCGAAGACATCGTAAGTCTCTAGAATCCTTCCTCCCCACATTATTCATCTTTTCTTGATCTTTCCCGACCTTTTCGGGCTACAACTGATCAACGCTTGTGCACCCACGTTCAACGGCAACATCGAACGCCCACCAGGTCGCCCAACTCGGCTCGTCGGACACCGCGCCGTACATCATGGGCGTCATGCTCGAGTCCAACCTCGTCGAGGGCCGGCAGGACATCCCCGCGATGGGCCCCGCCGGGCTCAAGTACGGCCAGTCCGTCACGGACGCGTGTCTCTCGTGGGAGCAGACCAGGCCCGCGCTCGACCGTCTGCGCGAGGGCGTGCGCGCGAGGAGGGAGCTCGTAGCGAAGGAGGCGCATGTTAATGGGTTTTAGGCGGAGCGAGGTGATGTACAAAAACGCCACGTCTGTGGTCTGTATCTACGAGGGGTGGGTTCGGGTCGTTGTGTGTATTGATACTACGCCGGTGCATGTAAGCAGAAACAACACACCTCTTGCATTTTCTATCATGTGCTGGTCGGACATCTATCGCGCTCATGACCTTTTGAACAAAGTTTCATCCAGAATTCGACCATGCGCTGTTCTCTCCATTTCGTATGAACGTTATGGTATCAATCTGAACGTTCTTAAAAACGGAGCCGAGCACGGAAATTGCCAACGCAGCGGATGGCCTCTCGGCGAAGCCCGCCGTGCTGCAAGTTCTACGAGGCTAAACTCCTTTGGATCTACACTCTTTACTCGACCCACATGCTAACAGCAGGGAACGTACATTCGCGCAGCCTATTTAACGTTCGCGGGGCGTTAAGGTTCCTTGTCTCGGTTACGCTGCAAGGCGTCCAAGGAGGCAATTGGACGTCTAGTCGACGTGTTGCACAGCCTATATTGCTGTAGGTCTCCCGTTAGTGCCTAAAACGTTATCCGGAAAATTCTAACCTCGTACTTTTGTGAAATTTTATCGTTGTTATGTTCCGAAGTTTCATGCTAATGTACGTTATGGCTAGGGAAGAAGCGTATAAGTATACGGCACAGATCCAATCATTCACCATCTCCCCGACATTTTCTACTATAAATGAACTCCGCTCAGTTGGATCTCAACTTGGAGATTGTTACATATGCTACCAATGCTCTGATGTTACTATTACTTGGTAAGTTCTAGCACATGCATACTCTCACGTCTGTCTTGACACCTAGCTTGATGCGCCTTGGAGGAATCGACGTATGCATGTACATCTTATCGGTTTATCTTCTCAAGGCCAAATCCCGATGTTCACCACGAACAACCTTCTTCTATGCCGCATATGGAGGAATATCACTCCTGATGATGACGCTGCAGCTTGTGACCAACCTTTACTATGGCGGTCTTCTCGCTATCCACTGTGACGACGATGCAGAAGCCTCGAGCTTTTCGAGTTGCTTCACTTCTAACTACATAAAAAACTGGGCAAATTGTGTAGGGGTCGTAGCCACCGCAATTACTGTACTGATGTGCGACGGCCTCATGGTAAGCCACCGTCGCATTATTATGGTGTTCGTGCGCGGATGCTACCAGCAATCACTAACGCTCATAATTGATTTTCAGCTTTGGCGTTGCTATGTGGTATGCGATCGGAGCCGCTGCTCAACAATTGGGCCTGCCTTACTATATTTCGTGTTTACTGGTTAAGCTCTTTGTTTGTTAAGTGTCGGCACGATTGAATTGACCCAAGGTTTATACCCGCGCAGTCTCTTCGATCCTCATTGTCGTTGAAAAAACGCTCCCAGAAAGCACCGTGTCAAGCATGCCGATAATTGGCGTAGTTTCCCTGAAGATTTGGAGCGCCTCAACAGTCGCCTTCAACGTTTCTGTCACGTCCATGATTTGCTACCGGCTGGTTCGCATGTGTTGGCTTGTTCGAGCTATTACACCAGAGCGGCGTCATGTTCTGAGAAAATACTCGGGGGCCGTCTCGATCATTGTTGAAGGGACTGTCCCCTACACAGTGCTCGCTGTTACGCTATCTGCGTTTGAGTTCCTTCACGGTGATCTCAGCACAATAGTGGTTACTATCTTAGCTGATATTTGGTGTGGCGTTTGCGTAAGTTTCTTTGGATATTCTGAATTAATAAAACATTGAACCCTTGGATAGGTGGTAACCCAGCAATTGATTCTTCTCAGGATCGCGATGGGCAGTTTTTGGAACAGAAATACCGTGGCAGTTGAAGCGACTGCAATTCAGTCAACAGTAGTATTCAGCGGGGGTATGGAAGCGGGGAGATCTTCACAAGACGAAGTACTTCCGGCAATTGACGAGCTTGAATGTCTCGTTTGATCGTGATGTGCGGCTGCGCATTTGTGCCTCCCTTCCCGCGTGAGCGATAAGCGGGCGTCTTGAAAATATCGGGCTAAAGTACGGCTAGTCCATGACGGACAGGTGTTTTCAGTGAGAGTAGACCAGGCCTATGTTTGACCGCCTGCGCGAGGGCATGCGCGCGAGGAGAGAGCTTGTCGCGTAGGTGCCGCATATTAACGGGATTTAGGTGAGGTGAGGTGGTGCAACTATCGTACGAAAATGCCACACCTATGGATTTCATCACAGAATGTTGATTTAGGGCGTTGGGTGTGTCCCTACGCTGTTGTATATAAAAACCCAATCACAAGGCTACACCAGGAATTTTTCAAATAACCGGACAAGTACGTGAGCAAGCAGCCCTTTGTCTTTTTTCCGACGTAGCTTCTCCACCTTATAAGGAACGCCACAACACGATGATGAACGTTAGCAATGGAGATGGTCGGAGACAAAAACGGAAAAAGCCGGTGTGGGGAAGTGGCCGCATCCTTGTACCCTTATCTACCCTGATTTCCAAACCAGATTCAGCGGGAAGAGGCCCGAGTGCTTCCAGCTGACAATCAGTCGAAAGCTGAAAGTCGGAATGCACCTGTATCATCTCCATGACTGCGTATTTTTTGTATATCCATGGAAAGGCGGATTTGATCGCGTCGCGTACACGTTCTGGAAGACTTGACTTTGTGGACGATAAGTACAGCCTTTCTGTGGAACGTTGACATGAGGTTGATGGACGAATGCGGAATAACACAAAGCGGGGCACTCTTTCATTCTTCCCCGGAAATGACGACAAACGTTGAGCTGTTTAGTTTTGTTATGTTAACCTGTGGAGCTTACGAGTACAGCTTGAGGGACGTAAGTGGGCGCTCAGTTGTTCTGGGAGCTAGAAAAAGAGCGGTTCATAGAATTTTGACATAAGGCAGAGACAGTTTGTGTTTTGTGCCTTCGTAAAATGACTTATATGGAAGATACTCTATTTTTTCCCGTGCTGAACGGGTTTGCGTCTGCACTTTTACGAGACTAAATTAGGGACACACACGTATGTTTTTATGACTTTTCTGGACGACAAAGGTCCCGGGAAAACCCTCATAAAGGCGCGAAACTACCTGGGTCATCATATAGCCCCATAACCACTCTCCTCTGATAAGAATGAGCTTAGACCGGACATACTTTGATATAGAGATCGTTACACATGTCACAAACACCTTGATGGCATTTCTGATCGGTGAGTTATGATACATTCTGTCTGAAAAGTTAAGCATGAACACAAATCGTAGGGGTCAATGCATCCATGTATATGGCATCCCTCTATGTTTTTTCGACACGACCTCGACACGAGCGCCATTACATTATCTTCTACGCTGTATTCGGGGGCATTTTGCTCCTGATGATGATACTAGATCTCTTAAGCAACCTTTACTTCAGTGGTCTCGTTGCTGCCCACTGTGGGAACGAGACCGGTGAGTCAAGTTTCGCTGTCTGTTTCTTGAACAATTACCCATACTGGGTAGACATTACGGGGGTTATAGCAACTCTCGTTCCTAATGTAATGGCTGACGCCCTCATGGTACGCTTCCGCTAACATGCTCACACCCGAGAGTTGGTGTGGTGTGTAAATACAGAAACGCACTGATATTTTTCGCTGGGGCTTCAAGCTTTGGCGTTGTTATGTGATTTGGGAACGTAGGATTCAGTACATTTTCCCTCCCGCCCTTTTAATTTTGGTCGTTGTTTGTAAGTCCCCCGCCCATTTCACCTCATGACTATTGAGATAATCCGACCTGTGGTCTTTTCAGTTGCTTCATTCCTAACCGTCGTTGAAAAGTCGCTCACTGCCGAACCCATGGGAAATTTATCGGGAGGTGGCAGAGTGGGTAACATGATATGGAACGCATCAACCGCGGCTTTGAATGTTTGGGTCACGTCCATGATCTGCTACCGATTGGGTCGCATGTACTGGTCGATTCGAACCACTATACAAGAACCTCAAAACATCCTGAAGACGTATACAGGGGTGGTATCAATCACCATCGAAGGAACAATCCCTTTTACACTTATGGCTATATTAAACTTCGCCCTGCAGATGTCTGATAATAGTCTAAATGCACCGGCAATAACCGTCGTGTCTCAACTTTGGTGCGGCGTCTGCGTATGTCTTCTATTTTCTAGTTTGTTAGTATCCGCAAAGTTGCTAACATGTAACTTGGAAGGCGGTTTCCCAACAAATGATTATCCTCAGGGTCGCCATGGGCACTGCGTGGACAAGAAACACCATGGGTGAACTTATTTCACTTCATTCTGGATTAAGGTTTAACAGGCAGTCGGAAGCAGAGGGATCGGTACAGGATGTAATATAGCTGGCTTACTGTATGGGTATAGTGTAGGGCCTCTCTGACATTTACACACCAAACCATGACCGTAGAAATCGACTTACATCTCAACCCCATACCTTGTATGAACGCTACAATCCCACACCACCGCCGTGACTCTGACTAGCAAGGCCGTTGTTCTTGTGCGGGTTTCGAGTCTATCTTCCTTGTTAGTGCAGTATTAGAAGGCGGCATCGGAGTTTAGTAGTAGCACGATGAGGGCGACGCTTATCGATATGGAGCGGGACATTTTGTATAGTCCTACGGTCAAATTAATCGGCACTTGTTGTGATGTTAACGTTCTAGACATGCTCAAGAATGCGGCGTAAAGTTGACTTCCATTCCTGGGATGACATTCGCTTTTAGTTGGTTCAGAGGCCTCAGCATGATCGAGACATACAATTCCGTCACAAGCCGATATAAGGGGTGCTCTAAGTGGATCTCGAGGCGGTGAGCCCTTGTACTGGGCCAGTGACAATGGAGTGAAACAAGAAAAGACAGAACGGAGAGAAACAAAGTAGACTTTGGGTGGGACGCGGGGGACGGAAAGTACCGACGTGGAGCCATTGATACCCACTGCTGTATGTCACTATGGTCTACGTGGTGTAATGTTGCCGACCACTCCCTGAGCAACGTTATGTGCGAGCTCTGGGGAAAACAAACACACGTTTATGGAACCCGATGCGAAAGAAGGAGCACGGTGCTTAACATCATAGTTATTTTTGCGGCACTGCGAGCATTGGCGCACTGTATGTATGCATTTAGTAAGGCTATGATCTTGAAGTAGCAGCTCTCAGTTACCGACGGCAGATGACATTGATAATACGGCCTTTCCTGGGAACACTGTCAGAAGGAACTTTGGACGGGGATGACCGAACACAAGCGGATGTGGTACTTAGCATCCACATGATACATCGTGAACGTCGGATGCATCGATGAACGTTCACGCCGTCAGGCTGGTCTATTGTAGCGTAATCCATGGCATACCTGGCGCGATCTGAAAGATTCAAGCAGACGGACAAAGGCTCTTTGTGCCTAATCAAAACTTTTGAATATGATGGCCCGTTCCGGGCTTCAAGTCAGTGCCTATCACGCCACAGCTCGCGTCCGAAAAGTTGACTTAGAGGGCGGATCAACGTCAAAAACCTCTTTGTTTTTTTTTTACATTCTGCAGCTTATGACAGAAGTTAGGCTTTTTTCGTGTTTATTGACCCCGCTGTGGACCTTCAAGGTGGAGCTTTGGAGAAGAGCACATGTATGTTTCACAATTGCTTCTCTGAATACGTAAGGAACCTGTGCATTCGGTCGCATAAACATCTACTTAAAAGTCATCCGAGCATGTCTAGTAAGCCATTACCTCTCCTCCTCCTCCACTACCCATCATGAGCACGGACTCCATAAATTTTGATACAGAAATTGTCACATACGTCGCCAACATATTAATGGCAGTTTTATATGGTAGGTCAGCTATTTGTGTGCTGGTCATGCTTGTTAATCAATTCAACAAAAACATTCTCCACAGGAATTGACATATGCATGTACATTATGTCGCTCCATCTCTTGTCGAGAAAATCTCGACCAGGACGCCGCTCCATTTCCCTCTGCGCTGTATTTGGAGGCTGTTTGCTTTTGATGATGACACTCGCTCTCTTGAGCAATCATTACCTTGGGGGTCTTCTTGACACCCGCTGTGGTGGCGCGAGGGGGTCGGCCTTTTCCATCTGCTTCATGAACAACTACCCGCACTGGGCAGAGTTAACAGGTACAATCTCCACTCTGCTAGCTAATGTGATGTGCGACGGGCTTATGGTACGCCACCTTTGTCGCACTGACATCGTGTCGGTGTATAGACGCACAATGCTGACATGCACAATGACGCTTTCAGCTTTGGCGCTGTTACATAATATGGTACAGCAAAATTAAGTTCATAACCGTGCCGGCACTGCTCTTTCTCGTCGTCAACTGTGAGTTTTCCGGATGTCATGTCTCAAGCATAGTTACTGAGTATCTGTGCCTGTTTTGTTGCAGTTGCCTCAATGGTAACCATCATTGAAAAATCTCTCGCAAACGAACCTATGGCAAGTATATCGGGAATCGGCAGAATTTGCGGTATCATATGGATTATTACAACGGCGGCTTTCAATGGCTGGGTCACCTCCATGATTTGCTACAAGACACGCCATCGCGCGGGGCGCTCCGGCATCCAAGTAGATGTTTTACGAATAGGGGCATTGATAGCGTATAGAAGGTAGAACGTCTAGAAATGATGTTTCCGACGAGCAGATACGGCGCGATATAAGCAGAATTTATGTAAGCCAGTTAAGCGAAACTCATGTCGAAAGGCCTTAAGGAAGTCTTAGCGCGGAATATCTGCTCTCCGCCACAACCGGCAGAACAAATATATGGCTTCCTGTGACTGAATGTTCGAATTCCGAGTTGACAGCAGGATGCAAAGTGTTATGCACACACGTTATACTCAAAACACCAGCTGCATCGTGGCCGGTGCACAATTTAACATACACATATATCTTTGACACACGCAACGACTTGCGTTATACATAGCAAAATGAACCGGGAACACCGACCCCATGCGGACTTATAATACCCTTACTCTGTCCGTGTATGCTCTATCAAATGCAAGGCAGGTATTTGACTGACTCTGTGGCGACAGAGTTTAAGCTTTAAGCTCGAAAGGGTTTTCGAAGAGTGCTACATTATTCATCAAATGGCTTTATCATACATGTATGTTTCACTTCCTCGCTTAAATACGACACACAACAACTTGCTACTTCTTACTCTTCTTCTGTCTCTTGGCTCTCCCACCGGGGCCCGGCGACTGACGATCACCCAAGTCATCTGCAACCTTCCCACCCTGCATTATCGCAACCATGGCCTCCATTTGACTGGCGTCAAGCTGAGAAAGTATCTCCTCTTTGGTCGAGTTTGAGCCGACTGCCAAAACACTTTCACATAATGCAGGAGTCTCGGGGTGATAAGCCTCAGGCGGCAACTTCGATTCACGCGACATGCCCTCCCCAGAGCCCGAAGAGCTTGCAGTTACGTGAGATGGAGCGGTGGAAATGGATGCGCTGCCAACAAATTAGGATAGACGCAAGCATTTCGCCAATGATATACACACCGTGATTCATGGTGGTTATTGTCGACCACGGTCTCGTCCTCGTTACCCGATCTAATATTAACAAATATAACCAACAATTAGGAAGTGCATTCTCTGTTGCAAATCCAAATACTCACCCGCTAAATGCCTTGCGCTTTTCTGATGCTCGCGCTGAAAAGCGATCTTTACGACTACCTGTGCTCGTGGTCAGTGCGCGATTGGAGGTAGAACTGCCTATAGACACTGTCTGTGACACGTTGAGAGAAAGCAACAGCATCTCGAAACGAAGAATGCTGCTCAGTGTGTTTAGGCCATAGCTGACGGCCAAAACACCGACACTCGTGTTAGAAGCCGGCATAGGCGCGTTCGCCCACCGATTAACGGAGCTATCAAACATGATCCTGAAAATGCTTCAGCACGAGCGTTTTAATGGGTGACAGTACTTACTCCAACGTGCTGTGTTGTACCGTGTTCTGCACATACTCTGAGACAGCGAGATCAAAACGCCATGTGGGTGGGGCAGGGCCATCCACCGCTGATGCCGGACTGACGCGCCCGACCGCAAACAATAATGGCATGTCGAACTCGGGGACGTTATCATAGTACTGTACTTTTCGACCTTAGGTTCGGTCCCCTGTCCCCCCCTCCCCATGAACCGAACCTAACATGGGGGGACAGTCCACCCCATAATTGGAGCCACGAACTTAACAGGGGGGACATACCGTAAAATAGGCATAATTATGATTAAATTACCAGAAAATATTAAAGAAATCATATTCAAAGTATTCTGATAGCCTATGCTACCATTGCTGTATGTTAAACACCACAGCTAATTAAGTTCTCAAAGGATTCCTTCTATCCAGGTACTTGCAGAGAATTGGAGATCACATCAGGCTCATTGTCCATGGCAGGGGCCATGTGGAGCCCAGAGCCCTCAGAACTCAATTAGCGAGACTGTGGGAACTCGACCATGTTGAGTACTGTATAAGCTGGCAAGGAACCAATGAGTGCAAAGTGTTTGATACATAGCGGGGTCGGAGGGGTGAGCACAACATCTTGAACACCTGTGCCAATGACCAGCTTGAGGTTGGTTTGGTTTGTATCAATGTCGGGAACCTTATTGAGAGCGCCACCAGGACCTTAGTCAAAGCGTATACAGCACCTATATTTTACATTATGATCATTTTCGTTATCGGTATCGAGGCCTGCTGAGCGAGCACGAACTAACTGTCCACCCTCGGTTTGGCCCGCCGAACCTATAGGGGGGGACAGACGGTTATGGAAGGTGCGTTAAAACTCCGACTTCCCACGCCACCGCGAACCTAAGGTCGAAAAACTACAGTACGAGTCCTGTGACGGATCTCCTGGAAAAGGGAAAAACTGTTGGGCTGGGCGTCCAAGAGGATAGGGCCATTGCGATTGAAATACGCCGTAGCGACGACGAACGCGAGTGTGTCATCTCGAGCAACCTGTCCTCCGACTGGGCTATACACACGGAGCTGTGCGGGGGATGACGTCGTGATCTCGGAGCGGAACACAGTGTCGTAAAAGCAGTAGAAGGTCTGCGAGTTGCCCGCCTGCTGTGAGCGACGAACGCCGTTGATCAAGCTGAACATTCCAACAACGAATGCGTTAGACATGATGGCTAGTAGCCGGAGGGAAAGGCTGCTATTTTGCGGCAGAACCTCTCCAGCTTTTAAAATCCTCCGACTGAATAATTTCCGTGCTGACACAGCGAGAGCGCTGAATCTTGACACTCCAACAAAGGAGGGGTCTCAACCGCGACTCCCCATTGGGTCCCGAATGATTGCATTCAATAAAAAGCGCATCTGCGCCAACGATGCATCCGATGTCAGCGACTCAGGGATCACGAGACCACCTTCCGGGGCCACGGGACCACCGGTTCACTGGTTCCCGACGACGGAATGCCCTCGCGGCCACCGAAGCATTCAATCGTCTACAAAAGCATTCAACTCATACGCACGCGGGAACAGGCAAACACACAGGAGGCAGGCATCCAAACAGCTGCAAACAAAAGCCGACCATCTGGTTGTAGATACGATTAACCGCTTGATTTCCATGTACTGGCAGATTCGCACTGTCATGCCAGATCAACGGGGTACTCTAAAGAAATACGCTGGGATAGTCTCGATCTTTGTCGAAGGCGCTGTCCCATGGACATTGTTTGGTATAATTTACTTCTCTTTGACGGTGAACAATTTCAATGGAAATGCCGCGGAGGTAACTTTTATGGCTCAAATGTGGTGTGGCGTTTGCGTACGTCTTATTTATTTCTCGTTGCTACTGGACAAAAAGCTGACCTGTATCCTCCGAACAGGTAGTCTCCCAGCAAATGATTCTACTCAGAGTCGCTATGGGCACTGCTTGGACAAAAAATACCATGGATGAGCTCACTTCGGACTCGCCTCAAATGACATCATTGCGGTTCAACAGAAACGTGTTAGCGGAAGAAACATCGCAGGGCGAAGTATAATCACCTTGATGTAAATCTGGGGTGTGCATCTCGTATTAGATATGAACACGTTGCATTGTCACGGCGGGAGAGGGTATAAGTTGGCCGAGCTGGTTGCGTAACTTACGTGAATAAGTAGCATTTCCCTATTTTAAAAATGAATGTAGCCCCCCTATCTTACACGAACGCCACAGTACCTTGACGGACTCGGTCGCCCTATTCGAGCATGGTCGATGATGCGCCGTTGCGAGTTGTGCCGCTCTCCCTGCATGAGCGATAAGCGGGCGCCTTACCACATTAGATGAAAGGTTACCAAACGGCGCTGGAACGTTGAATCTGTCTCTCAAGGACGCTTATCGGCTCCGCGTCTCTTACGGAAGGCTGAAATTGGAGTAAAACACGTTTGGTGAGCTCAGGCGGTGGAGCACATGCTGGCCGTATTCATCGGCCATCTGAACATCGCGAAGAACGTTTTTGCCAATGGTTACGTTGGTGCGGAGCGCTCACAAATCAGTTTGTGAGATTTTGATGAATGGAAGTGAGCATTTGCGTCGTAATACACCAAGGCGTTAAACACCTTAGAGACCCGAGCATTACATATTGGGATCATCTTGCGCCGCAATTTATATCAAACCACCACAGTGAGGGGCAACATCGGCGATTCTGCTTCGGCATTGCAGAGCTACATGATTATGGAATATAGTCCAAAGACTTCCGTACGAATTCGAAGAGGTGGTAACGTATCACTAACGGGAATAACCCAAGATAGCAATAAAGAGAGGCAAGGTATAAAGTGGTGTCCGAAGGTTAAGACTAAGTAGGGAGCAACTGTCCAACCTATAAACCCATTGTCCCAAGAAAATACAATGCGTAGGAATGTTTGTCAACTCTACCAAATGTAGTCCCGTTTGACTGTCGATAAGAAAAAGAACGGGGAGAGCATTTCCAAGCACGTTCAAGCACGAGTCCGAGTCCATAGTCCAGTCCATAATCCAAAAGGTGCTTGCAGCACGCACCGACCCACCTCAGTTCTGCAAGTCCTGCACGATGCTGATGATGTAGTCGCACCGCTCCGTCTCGTTCACCGGCTGCGTCTCCATGTAGCTGCCCGATTGCGTCGTCAGGCCGGCCGGGTCCTGCTGCAGCACCAGGCGGACTGCCTCGCTATTTCCGGGTCGGTACTGGTCCCACTCGGGTGACGTGCTGAGCTTGTAGGTGTTCGGGTTCCATACGCGCACGAAAGAGAGCCAGTAGCCAATGAGCTCGGCGGCGAAAGAGAGCTCGACGGGTGTCTGGGTGGTAAAGGTGCCTGAGCCGTTGGGTCTAAGAATGGGGTAGAGATTGTTAGCTCAGAGCTGAGAGCGGGCAAGATGCAAACGTTAGGGGAGAGACGTACCCAGTGTTGATGCCCTGGAACATCATCCAGTTCTCGGCGGAATGGGCAACGTAGGGCGAGTTGGTCGTCGGGTTAGGCGTGTTGTATCTGTACGACCACACGTTGGAGTATTGTGAGGAGGGAACTCCCAATGCTTGGCGCTAGAAACAGGCGCGCATCCAGTTTAGTCCATTGCGGACTGAGCGTACCCGAGAAGCACTTACACCGCAGATGACGTCCGGTTCGCCCGTCAGGACCTGGTACCGCTGAGAGGCGTTTGCAAATTCGCTGAGTGGGTAGAGTGCGGTGATGTTGGTGATCTCGGCTTGGGTGATGCTGGGAAAGAACGACTCGAGCGAGAGAGGAATGTTGCCCCCAGAAGACAACGTTTCATTGGATGTCGAACTGAGATAGACATCAGTACACCATTGTCTCTTTGTCACACTGCGGAAGAGATGCATGATGTAGATCTCTTCTCAACTCACCCAATTAGCAGGGGGACCTGTGCAAAGTCACCCGATTGGAAGAGAGCGGTAGGGTAGCCAGTGAAGATCGTGCCGTCAAGGACGGGGTGGAATTCGTTGTAGAGGCTCGCGTTGCTGCATGCCAACGGCGTGAGTGAACATGATCTCTACCCCGAAGAAACAGGGAATCTGGATACTCACAATCCAGGACCAATGTAAGCGTAATCCTGTGCGTATGCAATAGTAGCCACGCTCGCATTACGCATGCAAGCCATAATCGCAGCATCCGAGCCTGTGCAGCCGATGTACGACGTGAGCCACTCAAACAGAGGCTAGAGCACAAAGCCATAAATAGAATTGAATAAGAACCGAACAGGCACCGTCAACATGAGGACATATCAAAAATAGAGCAGCAAAAATAAAGCGTACCTGCGACTCCGCTGGGGTCTGCAACGGTGCCCTGTATGTACTTTGTATGATAGCGCCTTGGAAGAGGTCGCGTCCAACAGTCGAGATCATGTGCAGTTCGATGTTGGTTGCGCCGGCACTCTGGCCATTGATTGTGACATGGTTGGGGTTGCCGCCAAAGTAGCTAATGTAGTCTTGAACCCAGCGCAAGGCCTGTGTTTGGTCGAGGAAGCCTGCGTTAAGGTCACCAAGAGATGAGTCAGTGGCCATAGCTGTGGATGCCAGGAAGCCGAACGCGTCGAGGCGGTAGTAGATCGATACAATGACGACATTGGGGGATTGATGCACCCATGGGTCAAACGGCCAGTTGCGCGGGTTGCCGTAAACAAAACCACCGCCATGGGTGTAGACCAAAACGGGATCTACCCAAGAATACCAGATGACACTGCGGTTAGCGATGCCCGCAGCCTAGGATACTTGGGGTATGCTTACAGTCATCGCCCTCTGTGGCGCCTGCTGGCGTGTAGACGTTTACTTTCAAGCAGTCCTCGGTACCCGCACCTCCATAATCTCCGTCTGAAGAAAAGCCAATGTTGGTCTCACACGTCAAAAAGAAGCGCATATATGTATACTCACGATGCGTGGTTCCCTGTACACAGAACTCTGGGTACGTGGTGGCCTGGATTGAATTTCCATCAGCCGAAGCAGTGATCCTGCTCGTGTTGAGCGTGACAGGTGCGCGGAAGCGCAGGTTCCCGAGGGGTGGTTCAGCGTATGGAATACCGAGGTACGCGACGACGTTTGAGTAGGACTGGTTCCCGACGTAGGTCGCGTAAGGGAGCGTGACGCTGTTGGAAGATGTCTGGCCCATGACAGAGGCTGCGAGTGCCGAAAGAGCGAGTGCAAAACGCAGCATATTTTGACTCCGAGGTGGACTCGGAGGAGTAGGAGAAGGGAGATGGACTGGCTGGCGGATGCAACACGATGTTGGTTTTTTATACTGAAGAGTTTGTTATGGTGAGATGATGACGCCTAGATGCCATACCGGAATGTATGGCGTATGGACAGAAAAGGCCATCTGGAACCGTCAGGGAGGGGCGCTCCCGGAGGTCTACAAAAACGCGGTGATCATGATCCCTCCGTGCTGCGAGGGACAGATCTGTCTGGGTAGTATGCCAACGATCAGTCTCTCGGAAAAGGGCGCCATTCATTTTCGAACCTTTACAGACCATTACGAGAAGTTGAGATATCTACTTTGCGCGATTCGGGGCGGAATGAAATGGCGCACGATCCCCTTTGACACAAGAAGAGCGAAGTCGGGACACAAACGAGGTCAGTGCGGATTTTACGGCTCCATGCTGATACAGGGCTCAGCGCTTATCGGTGGGATATGTATAGAAGTTTCATCAGTGCCTCTGACTCCTTGTTCCTTAGGCATCCACTGGAATGTTCTCTTCTGCGCGCTGATGGTGGGGTTCCTGGCGCCAATGAGTCGTTTTTGTAAGTAAGGCATCCGTGGCGGGTTTACAGTGTCGAACGCACGAGCATTCAGAGATGCGAAGCAAAACAACGGCAGGTGGACATAGCGTGCGTCGAAGGGTCCGAGGAGAAACATGATGGAAGATGATCAAGAACACGTTGGGGATTCAGAACCGTCTCCCGAGTGTGGGTGCGAGATTAATTTAGACCCCGACTCGGCCGAGACGGCGCCGGATGGAGGTTCGAGAAAGCAATTCATCTCCGGCGGCCGTTCTTCTCCGTCCAATCGAACACGCGTTGAATACAGCAACCAATCATAAAACGTGCCTGCAAGTTCCTCGCACACGGCACAGCTCAAAGACGTCTGGTATATTTAGCCCTAAAGGCCTAATCCGTTGACCCCTAACGGGCTTACGACCAGAGCCGGGCTGAGCTGAGCGCTGACATCGTCCACAAGGCCCCGGTTCACAGCATCGAGTAGAACAAGCAGATGTCCACAAGGTGAAGGGCTCACAGCACGGAGTGGATCAGATAGAAGAAGGCAGCTACTCGCCGACATTGCCCAGTCTTTGTCTGCTGACCTCTTGAATACCGATGCAAGAGGACATGTGCATCAGTCAAAAACGCCACCGAGCATGTTGTCATGATACGCTTGACCGTTCATGAAACTTGATTATCTTGCACCCATGTTACAAAAGCAACACTGCAGCCCTGACAAAACTAAAAACAGTCACATTCAAGGTTGTAAACTGTAAAGCCAGCGAAAGAAAACCGCAACGGTTATATCGGGCATGGGCCCAGATTCGACTCAGTCCTGCGTGTGCTGAACCTTACTGATGGCAAAGTTGCACCGCATACCCTCTGCCGTAGGCTGCTCTTCAATGTAGCTCCCCGACTCCGTCGTGACGTTCTGCGGATCTTGCTGCAGCACAATACGCAGCGCATCAGAGTCGCCCTTCGCAGGCGCGTACGCGGTCCACTCGGGGGACATAGCGAGCTTGTAGGTGTTCGGGTTGCCAGCGCGCACGAAGGAGAGCCAGTACGCGATGAGTTCGGACGCGAACGTGAGCTCGACGGGTGTTTGAGGGGTGAAGGTGCCTGTGCCGTTATACCTGTGTAAGGCGATCGCGGATCGGTCCTCAGCAATCCGACGGAACGGGACATATAGATAGCGGAAAGGGACAAGGGGTGGCGTACCCGGTATTGATGCCTTGGAACATCATCCAGTTCTCAGCGGCGTGTGCGGTTGCGTTCGAGCCGCTCGTCGGGTTGGGCTGGTTGTACCTGTATGTCCACGCGTTTGAGTAGAGTGATGCAGGTCCTCCCATCGCTTCGCGCTGTTGTCAGGTCGCCGATAAAATATGAGGACACTTTGTAAGGGGAAGATGCTCACGCCACAGATAACAGATGGCTCGCCAGTTGCGACCTGTTCCTGTTGGCTCGGCGAGTCGTAGTCACTTAGGGGGTACAAAGAGACGAATCCGGCGAGGTCTTCAGGTGTGAGTTCGGGGAAGTAATTCTTGAGAGCGACCGAAATGTTTGTTCCGCCTGCCAAAGTTTCGTTCGATGTCGACCTGATTTACGGATCAGGATGCTTGCTTATCATGCATACAAAAACTCAAACACACCCAACGATCAACGGGACATGTGCAAAGTTGCCGGACTGAAACTGCGCGGTGGGGTCGCCACTGAAGACCTTTCCGTCAAGGACGGGGCGGAAAAAATTGTATAGGCTGGCATTGCTACATTCCAAGAAGAGACCCGTGAGCGGACGTGTTCCGAATTGAATGGAGGATATGACGAGTCAGTGACTTACAAGGAACCCATGACAGCGGCATCCTGAGCCATAGCAAGAGCGCTAATGCTGGCATTGCGCAGGCATGCTATCTTCGTCGCTGCAGTGCCTTCCCCGCAGCCCGCGTATGACGAGTAAAAGTCAAACAGCGGCTGATAAGCAACACATTAGTCAGAGCTTGCGACAGATAGACTAGAGTAGGCATGAAACACTCACCCCCATCTGGTCTGGCAACGGCAAGGGTGTCCTGTACACGCTCTGCGCAATCGCCCCAACAACCAGCTCCCGTCCCACATTCGCGGTCATGTGCAGCTCGACAGAGCTCGCGCCTGCACTCTGCCCGTTAATCGTGATGCGGTTCGGGTCGCCGCCGAACTTGCTGATATACTGCGATGCCCAGCGGAGACCCTGTACCTGGTCGAGGAAGCCCGCATTGAAGTCGCCGAGTGACGGGTCGGACACGAAAGCGGGCGCGGCAAAGAATCCGAAGGACGAGAGGCGGTAGTAGATGGAGACGATGACGACGTCGGGCGACTGGTGGATCCAGGGGTCGAATGGCCAGTTGGCAGGGTTGCCGTAGATGTAACCACCGCCGTGGATGTAGAATAGGACGGGGACTGGCTTGTTATGTGAGCAATATTGTCAGGAAGGGCGGTGGTGGTGCTTACGGTTGTCTCCCTCTTTCGCACCTGTGGGTGCGTAGATGTTGACCTTCAAGCAATCCTCACTACCTGCACCTCCGTGATCGCCCTCTACCATCCAGAGGCAAACATGAGACTCTGCAACTCAGAATCGTCGAAAGGTTACTCACGTCCCGTAGTTCCCTGAACACAAAAGTCCGGATAGTACGTCGCGTTGACCGGCTGCCCACCCGCCTGCTCCGCGATCCTGCTCGTGTTGAGTGCGACAGGCGCGCGGAAGCGCAGGTCGCCCACTGGCGGCTCCGCGTACGGAATGCCGAGGTAAGCAACGGTGTTTGGGAAGGACTGGTTCCCGATATAGCTCGCGTATCCGACGTCGACAATGTTCCCTGCTGATCCCCCTGATGCCGAAGATGATCCCAGCGGCGATCCTTGGCAGAGGACTGCAGCTGCAAGGCCGGAGAGCGCGAGTGCGAGGCGTAGCATAAGTCGAGCCGCAGGCGAAATGGAGGGTGCGTTAGGCACACTGGAGCGCGGAGGCGGAGGCGATGTCCCGCCCATTTATATCAGACATCAAGAGCGTGGATATGTGCGTCGGCCTGCCAGACCTTGGGAGACATCTGGAGACATGGGAGGACATGGGTGTCACGATCGAGCCTCGGAACTGTGTGTGTATGTGTTCAGATGTTCATGCGAGACCTTGGGGCGGTCACGGGTGCGCGTCACGGGCCACTACGACATTGATGCTTCAAATGTCGGAAAACCCAAAAGGGGCGTTCTGACGCAAAACGCGGATAGCCGATGCCGACGTTGTCAAGATGTCATCAACATTCCGTGGTAACGCCGTCAAAACGTGCGAGGGGCGGGCACCCAATGTCTAGACGCCGGTCGTCGCGGAGCCTGCGTGGCGATGACGTCTGGACACACGAGGGCCGGTCTTGACGCATGGGGACTATGACTGAGTGCATCGCCACGCGACTCCAGGCGAATCCCGGCGTCGGGACGGCATCCCGGCTTGATTTTGACAGCCCCCTCGATCGATCGACCGATAGCCCTTTCCCCGCACCTTCAACGTTCTCAACATTCGCCTCTCGTTTCCCGCAGCGGTGAACCCTGTATATACCAAACGTACTCACACCTCTCCACCCGCTATGCCACGTGCCTCTTCAAGCACTTCGAGCAAGAAGAACAACATCAGGCCGCCGGAGGGCTCTCAAACAGGCAATGCTGTTGGCGCAGACGGCAAGGTGCGCTGTAAGCATTGTCCTCGGAGAGTTCACCCCAACGGGCTCCATATGCACGAGACAACGTGTGAAAAGCGCAAGAAGGAGAGTCAGCGTCGAAACGAGATATCGAGTAGGCATGCAGCGTTAGAGCATACATGTGAGTGCCTTCTTCTCTGATCATTTCCCGTTTTATACGTGCATGCTGACTTCTAGGAAATTGAAGCCCGTCTTCTTGCACTCGAGACTGAACGCGCGTCCGTGGGTCCCTCACGCCAAGCTGGTCCGTCGCAGAATACTGCCGGCTTGCATATCGCGCCCTCGATTTCGACTTATGCGCCCGCACCCTCGATTTCTACCCATGTCCCTACCCTTGATGACGGTGCGTCTATCGTATTATACTAAGCCTCTTACACTAACCTTGACTCGTGATTCAGATCCCAACCAACACCACGACAGTGACGCCCATAGCCCCGCTCGCGAGAGCATTGATGAGGGCCATGCGCCCCTAGATGCTCTCGGAGGAGATGCAGCCAGACTTCGTACGTGCACTTTTCTAGCTATTTTATTGTTGAATTTTGAGACAGAAATGTCCCGGCAGGCGCTGAGTCGGACGCCAGCATGCGAAGCTTTGTTTACACGGCGACTGGTGCCTCTACTACCTCGACGTCTTCGAACATGGAGTTCAAAACCACGTACCACTCCCGCAGCCAACACGCCGAGAAGATTGAGCCGTGGGACAAGTTTCGCAACACGACACATCCGCTCCCAGCATCTAACTATGAAACATCGGAACCCTGGCAACCCTTCAAATCGCGTGCCGACTGCGAGTTCGCCTCCATTGCCATTGACGGGGAGTTTTCGAAGGACACTGTGGATCGTTTGTTGGGCCTCATGCGCAGAGTGGAGTCAGGGACTGCAAAAGTATCTTTCAAAAACGACGACGAACTGCGATCGGTGTGTGACAAAGCGGCCGAGGAACTGACTCCTGTAAGCATTGTAATACGACCTGTAGCTTAAACTAAATTCATTACCCTGATGTACGCCTGATCTTACTGACTGACCAGATCGAAAAACACACTATCGATGTACCTTACAAGAAGACAAGTATACCAGTAGACGTGCACAAGCGAGACCTCTGGAAATGGGCAAAAGAGCTTCTCGACAATGAGTCGCTCGCACCATATTTCGAATGGGATGCACAGAAGATATATAAACGAGACAACTGCTCTGGGACATTTACACGGCTCTATGACGAGCCCTGGACAGCGGACCGGTGGTGGAAAATACAAGTTTGTTATCGTCATTGCATTCAAAGGTTCCATCAAGTGTATGTCCGAGTCGCTGACAACATAATATAGACTGATCTACCGGATGTACCTGACGCCGTCCCTGCGCCGTTCTCTATACTTCTCTATGCCGACAAGACGAGGTTATCGTCTTCTGGAACGGTGCAGGGCTATCCTGTGATAGCAAGGTGCTGCAATCTTCCATCTGACATCCGCAACGGGAATGGTGTTGGGGGTGCACGCGTTGTTGGTTGGTTACCTGTCGTAAGTGTCTCCATTCCTTGGCTGGTTTTATAGGGTTTTATGTGCGTCTACGTAGCTCAAAAACGATCCCGAGAAAGAAGGCAAACGGACGTATACTGACTTCAAACGCGTTGTGTGGCACGAGGCTTTCAGGAACTTTTTGTCAGATATAGAAGTGTACTCCGAAGCCGGCCTATTTCATCATTGTCACGATGGAATAAATTGTGTACTATTCCCGGTAATATTGATGCTTTCAGCCGATTACGAAGAGCAGTAACGTACATTCTCTTATCCCGAGTAATCAATACTAACTGGCTTCATTGAAACTTAGATGTATCATGTCGCTCATCCGTGGGCCCAAGGGCAAGTGCCCATGTCCCGTCTGTCTCATACCAAAAGATAACCTTCACGACTCTCAAACGACATACGAGCGCCGCACACCTCAACAAGGGCGCGATGCAATGGCCACATATACTAATGTCAGTAAGGGCGCCGGTGAGCAGGAGTTGAAGGGATATGGCTTGCGACCAGGCAAGGTAGGTTTCGAGCGTGAAATCTGGAAGAATCGAAATGCTCACGTTATATAGAACGTTTTCTATGATATAAAACACTCAAATCCACACGAAGCGCTGTCATTCGACCGCTTGCACTTCTGCCACGGTGGCTTGTTCGGGCGACATTTTCTCCCTGAGCTTCAGACTATAATCAAGCATGTTAGCAGTACAAAGGCCGGAGGAACGATGGGTAAATTCGATGAACAGTAAGTCCATCGCTGTAACACTTTCCGAAAAGACGATTAATCCAAAAACTTCTCTAGCTTTGATCGGATGCCCCGATGGCGAAACTTGAATCATTTTAGTAACGCGGTAAACACGTCTTTCTCAGATGGTAACAAATTCAATGACATGTCAAAGGTCAGATTAATCTCAGTGTGCTGCCGTTGCTGCTAATATATGGTATTTAGCAAATCCTGTTCGCTGCGCAGAGCCTCTTGACGCCAAGTACATCGCCGGAAGGATATGCTTTGCTTCTATTGATCAGAAGCTATTTGGAGGTTGACTGTTATATCGGCCTTGATGTTCACACAGAAGAAACGCTCAGAGCCGGCGAAGCTGAGCTCGGAAGGTTCAATAAACTCATGGAGGTAAGATTCTGCATTACTGAACGCTCCTCTACATTCTGAGACAACGACCCGTCACGTTTGTTAGGATTATATTGAACTTGCTCAAAAGTCCGATATACCCGATCTCAAGCTCGACTGGAACTTCCCCAAGGCTCACTACTTCAAGCACGCCTTCGAAGATATTCGAAACAAAGGCGCGAGCCGTAACTACAGCACCCGTCCAAACGAGGGAGTGCATTCTCTTCTGAAGGCTGCGTACGGCCGTACGAACGGAAAAAATATTGCTGATCAGGTAATACAAATTGGCACGCGTTATCGTCTTCATTTACACGATTTCCTCTCTCCCTTCGTTAGATTTTGCGAATCGATCAGCATAGGCTCGCTATAGACCTCCTCTTCAGTCGTATACATGAGTACGAGGCGGTGGTCTCGGCTCAAGACCACTCTGAAGATAACGATGAAGGTGATGAATATAGCGCGTTCCGGTCTTGTCCAGAAAAATTCTACATTGGGTCACCAAAGCCTGCAGCTACTATCCAGGAGATACAAGCAGCTAATCCCAATAACGATGCACTTAAACAACTGCCACACGCACTACAGACCTTCGTAAACTTCAGACTACCGAACTATTCTGGAATGGAGATGTATAGAGAGCAGCGAGACTGGTGGCAGACGATTACTCGTAGCAATATGGTGCGCACTTCGTGTTCCTTGGTCTCCTAACAAATCTCTCATATATATTTGCTAGCTCAACGAATTCCGATTCCTCAAAGTCAATTATGAATCCCTCGAGCATTGGCGCCAGTGCACTGACTATCTACGATGTCATCCGTTGTTCCACGGTCACCCCCGTTATGACTGTGCACTTGTGCAGATATCCGATGACGAACAGGTTTTTGTACGTCTTGTTATCATCTTCAAGGTTGTACTTCCCGGTTTGTCAGAACCACTTTCTCTGGCGCTTGTACACCCGTATACCAGAGGTCTCCCGGGCCTGGCAAGGAAAGTCGACAAGGACCTTGGGTTTATTCGCGTGAAGGCAGCACCTCCAAAATCCGCCATTGTAATCCCACTTGATTCAATAGTCCGAGGAGCAATGCTTATTCCCGACTTCAAAACGACAAACGAGTTCCTTGTCAACAAGTACATTGACGGAGATATGTTTCTTCGCATGCAAGAATGGAACCAATAAACTGGTACACCTCATGTCTTCTCGGTTCGTCTGCAGTGCTGATGACCGCTAAAGCACCAGTCTATATTTTTCCAGTGCGGTTACGGCTTCAGCCTGCCATTTTAATTACTCACGTACGTTCTGCTTTAGCGAAATTGTGAACTACGGGCTGATTAATTGCTTCATCTTGTCAAACCGGTCCGGTACCCTTACAGAAGTCACGCTGCACGTTGGCAGGCAAGCCTTCGTGTATAACTACGGATGTCTTTTACACCTTCAAGAAGGTGACCGAACGGTTATGCTCGTGCTATGAATATAATGTAGGTTATCGAGGCCGTCAAAGATGGCACGGGAGGGATGGAGGTAAAAATGGGACGAGGCGCGCTAGTAGAGTGTACATTGCACGGCAGGAGATGGGGAGGCAGCCGAGAATAGTAGCAGCATGTCTAATACAACGCGACGTACAGTGATAGGCTGGATTTCAATCTTTCTTCTCCCCATTGTGCGCGTGCTCTGTGGTGTCGGAGATGGTCTGACCGTCTATCATGACATCATCACTTTGCTGTGTGCTCTTTACGTGTATGCACATGTGTACATCCCTCTCAATATACAAGCGATTGAGTTCCGCTCTCCTTGCGCGCAATCACCTTGCAGCATCAAGATCTGGAAATTTCCTGCACTTTCTGTGGCGGTAGAGCTTGTTTGATCTAATGTCCGAATAACGTGCTGATGCCGCTTTTTTTCAGAGCAGTTTCTCATTGGATCGTCAGTTTATGTTTGATGTAAGTCTCATGTCCACTCGTCTGATTCATTGTGCAGACCATGCACTTGCCCTCAGATAGCGGGCACTTGCCGATGATGCCGCACATGCTGGCGCACCTCTTGGATGGTATGAGGCAACCACCCGCAGATGCAGCACCAGCACAAGCGGCGGCAACGTTGGTAAATGAGCACAATGCAGTTCACCCATGTTCACACCGAGCCCAATTCTGGTAAGCTGAATAGCAGTCGAGAATAGCAATCGGTTCGCCGGCTGCTGCCCCGTGTGATGGACTTTACACCTGAAGTCTTGCGTGTGCTAACTAAACGACATGAACTACATGCGTCTGGTATTGTGTCAGTGCAGCATTCTGATCGGTGTCATCGCTTCAGTCTACGTCTAAGTCTTCGCTTGAAACCCTCAGAGCTATCACGTATGTAATTTTTGTGCTATTCCAGTCGTTATCCAGATGTGCTGATCCGACTTTCCTTTGCCTACGTGATACAGCGCCACTCTCAAACACACGTATTTAAGCTGAGACTTTGACGTTCGAGTTCCTCAGACTCTCTTTCCTGCTGGTCGCCGACTCGGAGGGGCTCCATACACTCTGTTTACCTCTTTCCTCTACAACGTTGTTGAACTCGTGCTCCTTGCTGTTATCATCCTGTTCAATGAGATCACGCAAAGGGTCATCATCAAGAAATTTGTAGACATCGGCCATAGCAGCAAGGACCTCAGCCTGTGAATTCGCCCAGCGGTCAGGAGAAGCAGGGTCAACATCCCGGGCTAGAGGAGATGGCGGGATGGAACCCTCTTTCACCCAAGGGCGAACAATAAGGGGGAACAAGCGACCAAGAGATAGAAACTTCGCCTGATAAATGATGGTCTCGAGGGAAAGACCTCTGTCGAAGTCCCGCCTCTTGTTCGCGGGAAGCAGAGTATAAAGAACGTTGTTTTGCTTCTTCGTAGTGCGGTACTCATCACGGAGCTCGCGGAGCTCTCCTTGCGTGCTCTGGAGAACCTATAGAATTGAGATTGCTTGAGTGAGTACGCATGAAGATCAATGACATTTAGCACGTACCTTTCGAAGCTGAATCTGACCACCACCACTGGAAACTTCGTCAATGGCGGCTAAGGCCCGAGAAAAGCGTTGCTCGATCTCATCGTCATCGTCGATCTCTAGCAGAGCCCTGGGGTCCCCTTGAAACTCCTCCTCGTTGCCTGTATCGTCAAGCGCCATATTACCTATGGACTTCAGCTCTAGATAGCGAAGATAGTAGATAGCAATCAATGTTAAACTCACAAGATGCTGAAATGAACAACAGGCACTAGGGAAAGATGGCTAACGGGCAAAAAGCACCCCGAATTGGGGACCGAGGTGAGCCCTCTTTGAGCAATCACCCCTATTGACATCTCACTCATTGTGTCCAACAGTTTATTAAAGGTGTCAATCTAGCGCGTCGTGGATACATGGGCGAGCTACGGAAATATAGAACCACCATTTTCTCCGGTGCGCTGACAGCTGAAAGGAAGCAGCGGCTACTTAAGAGGTCAGTTAAATCAAAGAAGTATAGTCGATATGCACCAGTCCTCTACCCAAACCCCGATGCTCCTCACGAACCGGATTTCCTCAAATCAATGCCTGTTGTTGAGGTGAGTTCATTTGTTGGTCTATGTTGTTACTTTCTAGTTGATTAATTGCGAATTAATAGACGCTGATCATCAAGCTCTATGGCTTCAGCGGTTTGAGTATCCATTGTAAACCGAGGCCAAAAGGCAAGTCCAAAGGTGCCAGCGTCACTAAGATCACCCCGGAAATGGTCGCCACAGGAGCAATTGATGTAAGTCCATTGCTCATCCAGTATATACGTGCACTAACAACCTGACTGTGACAAAGGTTCGATACCTGCTCACTGACGACCCGGAGTATGTCACTCCTGGTGCACCCTCTGGCATACCGTATGCTAGCGACAGGGACGAGCTGCTGAAGCTTTTGTATACAGCAGACCCGAAGTGGGGAGATGAGGTCATGGAGTTTTACAATTATCAAATCCTAGGTATTCCTCCGAAATCTGCTAGCTCTGATGCAGACAAGCAAGGAGGGACTGCTGCTGCTGATGAAGAGGACGAGGAGGTGGCATTCTTAGCTGGCATCAACCAGCACTACAACGAGGCCAACTCATCTTCTCCCCCTGATCCATCTGCTGGTGATCCTGTGGAGCTCAATGCCCTCACGCAACAAGTTGGAGCACTCGGGATATCTCCTCACCCCAACTCGGATCAAGAACCTGGTAACGCTGTAGTTGCCCCTGCACAAGGGCTTTCTACTGCATCTTCTCGACGTACACGTCCGAGTCAGCAGCGCGAGTCCGCTTCCCCGAAATCTATCTCGGCTGCAGCTGCAGCTCGGGTGGCAAACACTCCAGTAAGCCCAGCTTCTGATTTGAGGATAGCACTTGCTCACCTCGCCTTTCAGCGCTCCGAGTCGGGTGATCGGACTGATGATACCACTGACTCGGATAGTGGAGAAACTATGGAGGCTACCAGCCATGTACCCCAAGGCAATGGGAGACTTAAACGAGCTCCTGCCCACGCAGAAATTAGCTCTTCTGGCCCAGTTTCTCAAACGCGATCGCTATCCCATGTGAGTGTCACTATCACATTCAATTACAGTGGTCTCAAGCTAAATATTACTAGGGCTCACCCAGCGCGAACGCGGTGGCTCAGCCTGCACAGGCAGCGCGAGGAAGAGGTGCGGGAACTGCTCCTAAGACTCCAGGACAAGCCATTCGTCGTTCGGGTCGCAACAATTAGCTACTCATTAGTTATCCTATCATCATATAGAACGTCATCATAAATTTCTACGCCGTTAATTGTCTACGAATGAGATTGCATCTGTGAACCTCGTCAGAAACTGTAGTCACCACTTTGTGATAACATACCCAGCCTATCGCCTACATTGCGAGTGCATCGTGGTATAATCACTCAAAACAAGCTCATATATATACGTTCGTGTACGAGCAGGCCCCGCAACGCTTCCTTCTTCTCTCTTCTCCAGCGACCTTGTTCCCTCCGTCTTCAACGCCCCTATAGCATAAGGATTTCAAAGTCCGATCAGCCCGCTATAGTCATCAATTTTTCGAAGTCCGCCCCGCCTATCCTTGACTTTCAACTTCAACATCCAACGTGTCACGACGACATCGACGTTGTCAGTTTCTGCTTGTCTCATCCTCGCCAGCACCACCCGTGGCGCTCTCGCTACCTTCCTCCACTCCGTCAGATTCTTTTCTGTCATCTGACGTTTCCTCAACGTCGTCGCACGCTCCCCTCAGGTTCTCATCCACGTCCTGGAGCTGTCCTTCCTTCCTCACCGCCGTCTAGTGCTCCTCAAAGCCACCCTACTTCTCAGTGATCCTCACCACTTCCCGACACTGAACACCTGCTCCCCTGGGTCCACCAACCTTAGCTGTCTGATTGCTCAGGTCGCTTCGTCTATCACGGTGTCTGCGTTTTGACGGTTCCTTGAACGTTGATCTCAACAAGTCCCAAACCAACTAGGTTCCGTAAGCGTCCATTCTTTATATTACACCCGCTGTTTACTGCGTTTGGACTTAGCTTCCCCCGCATCCACTTCCCTCTCGCTACTTTCGCTCCCATCGTCTCCGCCGAGAAGGCCTACCATGAACAGAACTGTTGCCGACATGACCATGTAAGTCCCCGTTGAAGTGTCTGTTCAAGTCGATGTGCTCATCCAAATTCTCCAGCAATTCTCCCCACCTCCACATTATTACTCATACTCTCTACTCCTCATTTCCATTATCCTGGCTTCCGGTAGCTCCTACGTAGTCGAAGGATACCGCTCGAAACCATGTACTTATGATAGCTTAGAATATATTCATTATTGGGTTATACTACATGGCGCGAAAGCAAGAGTGGTTGAAATCGGCAAATATGGCGTATGAACGGGTGGTGCAAGCGTCAAAATATGTGCGGTGAGTGTCTTGACGCGTCTAGACGGTCTAAATCGTCTGGATGCGTCTGGATAGTTCGGTTGGCGTTAAGACGCATCCGAACTATCTGACTGGCGTCCGGGCGACAAGCGAAGCGTCGGAATCGGTTACGTGCCGTCTGGACGGCATCTTGACGACCGTGCCCACGATCGTGACGATCCCGCTACCCGTTTTGACGCGTTGCTGACGCGGCAAGCGTCAAAACCCGTCCAGACCCGTCGGCACGCCCCTGGGAACTTTCCGACAAAACGACGCGGGGCAGCGCGGCGTGAACAGTTTCTCCGGGCTGCTCGGGGCCAGTTGGAGATCAATGAGCCCTTGTATGCTTGGCTCGACGAAAATAAGCATCATCACGGGTTCACGTATTGAGAAGGATGGGCTGTCGAGATCCTTTTCGGTGTATTGTCGCTCTTTCAGACGAGATACAGTATGCCCAAGTATGTCACGGAGCAAGGCCGCGGTTTTAGGCAAGGAGAAGTGAGGATGTTGCTGGGATGTTGACGGGTCAATGGTCATGGCTGCGAGTGGCGGAGGACGAACAGAAGGGTGAATAAACGTTGGGATAATCTTATGGTATCGATTTCTCCAGCTAGCTGCAGGTGTTGCTTCAGAGAGTCGAGGATGGAAACAAAAGTCGGAAAAGACAGAGTCGCCAAAGCCAAGCACCAGATTCACACGCCTGCGGAAATTTGCGGGCCGACGTTGTAACTTATCGCACAGATATGCATACTGCTCCGTTCCTTCCAGATCCCTTACGTACCTGTTCTATGGATCCGAGACGTTAGTTTAGTCGATAAGCACTTGCGTATCAGAAATTCCCAAGCATATGTCAAATGCCAAGTTTACAAAGATCGACGGGATGCATCATCTAGGTACCTCGAACAGTTGACACCCTCTCCGGTAGTGGTTCTCAGTACCCGTCTGAATCTCCCTGCGAACGGCAAACCGAGCAATGATGTTACCGCATAAATAACAAAAGTGCGTGTTATGTACATCCAGGAGATATGCACTTAAAGGGACAGTTGTCAGCGCAGTTTCTAGACGCGGGATATGAAGAACACGCGTACTATCATGTGGTTGCAGCCTGATACCTTCTCACAGGGAGTCTTGCAACCTATAATTGGCGTTAGCTTCCCTTCGAACCAGCCCGTGGCAGGGGATGGGGAACGTACTAGGGCAGTACTTCCAACCTCTCTGCTTCATCAGGTGGTCGAGCTCCGATGAGCCGTCACACGAATGCGATGGACCGCCGATCTGAATGGAACATTGACATGCCTTACACCATACGTAATTGCATCTAGGCAGGGGGCACGCCAGCATCTTCGTATCGTCGTGGTCTTGTCTATCAATAAAAACACTCCGTTTACAGCTGGGTCAGGCGAGGTCAGGCGAGTCAGTCAAACCTTGCGCACAGCGATACTAGGCGGACTTACCCGCGGCAATGGATTAGAATCGAGAACTGGGCAAGTTCCATCTCCGTCCAGATAGAATATTGGTCCTGGTTGACGCCAATCTGCTCCACCAGCCAGGAGTCGACAACTATAACATTCACGCTTTAATCCACGTTCATTCGATGGCGGATAAAACCCACCACTGGGCTTCTCGGCCTTTTCCGCGGAGCATACAGGGCAGAGCACCGGAAATCGATGTTCGTTGATGTTCGATACGATAAACTCCTTGGCACATGTCCGGCAGAACGGATGCCCGCAGGGCCTGAGTCGGACTGCGAAGTCTTCTGACTGCTCCTCGAAACAGATGTTGCATTCAAAGGGCTTTATCTGGCTTGTAGCAATAATATCGTGCTGCTGTCGAATGAGGCGATCTTCCTGGTTGAATTGCTATTGCAATTCGGCTGCTAATTGTGTTGTGTAGTCGTCGTTGGGATTGTTGACTTGTATGGAGTCGTGCTGAGGTCCATCTTCGGAGCGAGGATTGCCGACAGATGCTGGAAAGCAGCAGTTGAGTTTAGAAAGCAGGACACTGACGAGACAACTTACCGGATGGTGGAAGGCGAGAAGGGCCAGCCTCTGCATTCTTCGCGCTAGGATCCGGATGCAGTGGAGATTTGCGAAAAGGCGCTGCCGCCAACTCGCGTAATTGGATCTCTAACGCCGTCCGTGTGTCCTCCATTTGTTCCATCCGCTTCTCTAGACGCTGATTCTCTGACGTGAGGACTGAGGAATTCCGCGACTCGAGGGTGGAGACTTTAGTTTGCAAGGAGAGGATATCAAGGCTAGCCTCCGCAACGAGATACATCATGGCCATGGGCGATGTGTCAAGCTCCCTTGCAACGAAGGTGTGGCTGGAGAACTGCCCAAGGAGCTGAGCCTGCCAATGGAGATGACTATCAGACATGAGGGCCTCGTCGTAGGGTAAGATTGTACTGAGTCGGACGGCAGCCTTATCGATTGAGTCGACGAAGATCAGTGCCGCACCATCGGAGTGGTCAGGTCGGGGATGTGAATCAAAAATGACGAAGGTGTTACTCCCGGAGACGATAACTTTGAGGCAGGCAATGATCTCGGGAGGACGTGTGATGACAGCGACGGCACATGATGATGGTATTCGTTCCAAGTGCCTTGTTACACTCTCATGAGACGGGGAGACTGAGGCATGTAGGCAAGAAGAACGCACCGAAGTAGTGACCTGAAGTGCTCCTTAGTCGGTTGGCCGAACTGTGTGTGCACTAGCTTGAGGGAGCTCTTGAATAGCGGGAGCTGCTCTATTTGATCGACTTCAAGATGTGAGTCGTCGGTCCACCCAGATGTTATGGCAAGGATCTCCTGAAGTCGAGCGATGCGTCAGACTTTTGAGGTTACCAGGGCGCGTGGGAGTGGAGAGCGAGCAAGCGAGCGCGACGCTGGACGCAGCGTCCGCCTTGATGTTGCCGCAGACGCACCTCCATGGATTCTTTCCAAGAAATCTCTTGAAGAATCCGCTCCGTTGATTCGCCGTTTCTCCTGCGTTCGAGCACATGTCTAGCGAAGTTCAAACACGCCAATCCGCACGCCGAAGCGCTTCTGCCTTGGAACTGGCTCAGTCCCCGATACGACACTATTCGCTCTGATCCTCCGACTGCGTTGCCTTGTGAGTCTTCCTTGATCCCACGGCTGTTTGTCCTCACCATGATGAGGGTTGAGTCCAACGTTCAACGTTCAATGCTCGACAACAACGGGTGCGTAGGGGTGCGTGCTCGCGCGAGCACATCATGCCCAGAAGCACATCAACACTCTCCATAGACGATCGTCCTTCGACGCAACGGTACCAAAACTTATCAGAGTCTTATCAGGAAGCGCGTGAGCCCCACTACACGAGGCTTCTGAGTTGCCCCAGACCCTATCCCTGTAATTGGGGTACTAGGGAAGCGGGATGAGGGCAAGGATCATGTTTAAAAACGCGAAGGGATCGTCACCTCCGTGTCTTTCCCCCAGGTCTTCAATCTCACAGCCGCCTGCACCATGGCTGACGATTTCGCTCCTCCTAACGTTTTCGGTCCCAGTACCGAAACCCTACCAAAAATAGATTCGTTACTCTCCACAAGAGATGCTGCGCTCCAGGACGGTACGTGTCAAACCAAGTTTTTGGCGTGCGAGCCTCTTTTTCTAACAGAACGTTGCTAGCAGACGCTCGCTATGACACGCCCGTGATCCCGTCAAGTCTACTCGGAGACGCCGCATCAAATGTCAACTTGAGCGGAACCCCCGATTCAGACGATGACGATGTGTACGTGGATGCTGACCAAGAAGATCCAACACGGCAAGGGACACCACTGCCTTCTGTGGACGGAGGCCATGAAGCTAGCAACATTTCCTGTGAGCGCTCACTTCTATGATGTGAAACGCGTTCCACTGACTGTATGCATAGTCAAAAGTCCACCGACGGATGTTGATGGCAACACGGGGCTACCTCCCAAAAGCGCGTCGAAGGTACCCGACCTCGACCTATCTCATTCGATCAAGGGGCTCTACCGTATTCTTGATCTCATCATAGAACAAGGTAGTGGGGGAGGGCTAGGTAAAGTTCTTCCTTGTTTTATGGTTGTCGCTTCTCATATAACAACAGTGGACAAAATCATCATATCGCAGGACAGCTTGCAGGCGTTTGTCAACGACATGCAGCCCGGAGCATTCGCATCCCTAACAAAGGTAGACTTCAAGCTCCTTGATAAGGTCCTTGTCGGCCCCGTCGGCATCTACGGCGACAAGAAAGCAATCGTTGACTTCCTCAATCGGCTTGGCGCTGTAGAGAAAGAGATGTAGGTGCCGCTTCTAAGCCATCGCGTAGGTATGGCTAACGGGCCTTAAAAGAGCTGCGCATTTGTTGAAGACGGAGGATGAACGAGAGAGAAGTACGCCGTCCTTGAGGTCTGGACTTTACGTTCTTCGGGTCCCGCCATCCCAGGGCAACGAAAGCCAAATCTACGTCATCTACTGGCCAGAAGATACAACATGGAATGACGGAACTGCCTCCTCTGTCCGCCGCAACAGGGTCACCTTTATGAGGCACGTTTTCCTTGGTCCGATTTTGCTGCACTATGCTGATTTGATGCGTCAAGGTACCTGTCGAAGATCTGTGACCAAAGCATAGCTCTCTTATCGGCCGACTATGCGCAGTCAATTGTATGGAAGGAGAGCGAGGATGACGATACGGATACGGACTCCGACGACGAAGGAGATGAGAGGATGGGCGTTTTTGTAGTGTGCAAGACGAATGAACAAGAAGAGTCGGTTAAAGTTCGGCCTGGTTTTACGGTTAGTGTCACCTAGAACATGAGAATCATGTAACCTGCCGGTGTGTTCTGACGGGTTCTTGGTTCAGGCTCGCGTACCGATGGTAGCGTCACCTGAGAGGCGTCATGATACGGCTCCCGACGTCGCTATTCCCATGCAACCAACGCTTATTCGCGGAGAAACGACACAAGGTTTTATGACTGCTGGCTACAAGGCCGCTGTCAAAAAGGTAGACGAGTACAACAATCGGACGATAAACAAGACCGCACTGGAAAGCTACATGTTTGTCTCGCTATTTTCCTACGTTACATGTTGCTGAATACCCCCTAGAAAGGATCGTGAGACTCGTCTGAGCTTCAACCCAGCCCTCGACCAGCCAACGATCGAAATCCTCATGCAGACTGGTCTCCGGTCGCGGTGCGAGCAACTATGCCGAAGCTTCAACACCGAGGTCTCCGACGCCCAGCGAAATCTCGACTCTGAATTCACGCGACGCAAAGCCGATACTCAGGCAGAATTGAGACAAAATCTACCCCAAATGACGATGTCCTTCCGTAACGTGATGGCAGACAGGGTCATGGAGAAGTTCCCGTGCGTTTAGTCGTCAACTTATGACACACCTCTGTTAACGTATGCGTACAGTTCTTTAGATGCCAAGCGCTTGCTGGGGGAAGAGATGCAAACTCAAGGCAGTAAGTGGACAACGCGCAATGCTTTGTACACTGCACTGGCTCACGTTGATCACATAGTTTCCCTCGATAGCCTCGCGGAGTTTTACCCTAAGATCAAAGGTGTCGTCAGAAGAGCCAGAGACGAGCAGCCGTTGAAGGCGGTACCGGCGGGTGCACTCCAGAGCCCGAAAGAGCGGATCCTTGTTATTACGCACCTTTTCGACGCTCACGGCGAGAATCTTAGTGAGGAGACGCAATCCAAACTCGTTAACATGATTGACGAAATCAAGAACATCCGTGCGGCGTGGATGGAGATGTCAAAGAGTCTACACGGCGAGGGAGACTCTCAGGGATACCTGAACAGGCTGAGGTCCGGATTAAAGTCCCTTCTGTCGACAGAAGACAACAGCACAGGAGAAAGGGCTTACAAAGAAGCCATGGACATAGCTCGTGCCACCTCTGATGCTGATTTCATGTCTCGTGTCGAGGATACCGCATCGCGATGGCCGGTATTGGAGAAGGCGATCAACGCTGCCATGGCTGTGGTGTACGATCATTTCACCAAAAACCTCAAAAGGCTTTCCGACAATTACGCTCGCGAGGTTCTGCATATTCAGGATGAGGGAGTTGCGGAGCAGTTCAAGCGGGAGCAGTCCGACAGGACGGAGCAAAGCCAACGGGATCTATGTTCTGATCTCGCTCGTAAGCTCAATGAGTATTTCTCAGAGGTGTCGTTCAAGTAAGTCGGGCTTCGTACACTTGTTAATAACTCTTAACTTCAATTAAAATGATTTCTAGGAAAGTATTCCACGTTGATGCGATTCGAAAAACAGGATACTACTCATATCATTCTCGTAAGCTTAACGTCGCCGGATGTAGTTAACTTTACTAATGCTCCAACTTGTCCAGCTACTCTTTCGCTGAGAGGACGCATCGAAACGACGCAGGACGACAAAATTGTTTATCGAGCCCATCTCATGCAAATAACTAACGAAGACCGTCAAGAGATGCGGTTGAACAACTCGTTTATTCCTTCGCCTCGCTTTAACCTTGCATACACCTTTTCTCTGCCTACAGGGCGCGAAATCATGTAAGCTATTTATCATTTGCGCTTTCTTTCCAGGGATGATAAGAGTCATGGCTATTACTTCTAGATACTCACAGCTTCTCGAGAACGAGCAATTTCTTCTCGTAACGAGGGATCGAGGCCGCGACGTCTTTGTCTACCGAGAGTCCCTGGCCGCTCTCGAGGGCGCCGTTGCTAACAAGCAACCCAAGTTGAGGCTGAGCCACGATAAAATCGGCGGGGATATCCTCGTTTCCTTCAACGAAGGCAAGCAGATGCTTGCTATCTGTGAGCCAGAGAAGGTATTTCTTACTTTGTCGGTTGCCCTTCCTCTGTCTGACGTGAGAAAAGCTTCAACTTCACTTCTTTGTGTTCGAAGAGGGTGCTCGGGCCCTGAAGGCATCCGGTAGCGCCATCAGCCTTGCCTTGTATTACAATGGCGTGACCATTCAGTATATCTCCTTCATTTGTGGTGACGAGGAGCTTCTGTTAGTCGATTCTAGCGTCTGCGGGAGGATATTCTCGCTCGTTACGATGCAGTTTAGGTGAGGAGCATCATTTTTCGCTCTCGCTAGGGGGTCATCTTATGCAATTCATAATTTAGACCCGCAACGCTTCAGTTCGCTACCGTTCCCTCTGCAGTGTACACATCACCTGATGGCTCCTGCTTCTTGGCATCGTGCTCGCAGGATTCCTCGTTCTCTGTGACGGCTTATCACTGGAACACCTTTGGATCCAACGAAGGGATTCAGCTTGCTATCGACGACTTGGGGCCAGAGGACGACTTCGTATTGACTTCGATCAGTTCGAGAAATGCGGTCCACTTGATGAAGCTCGACATCAATTCTCAGACTTGCCTGTCTTTCGCGCTCGACATCACTCGGAAGTCCACTGAGCTCATGTTCAGGGAGAAGGGCGGGAAGCCATCGTTTTCCACAGATAAGGATAGCAGAACCTCGCACAACTGCCTGATCGACTGCCATTCAGAAGTCTGGACCCGATTTCCAGTTGTTCCCGCCGTCCAGCGCCAGGCTATCACTAGAGCCAGCTCTCGGCGCCCCAAGTCTTTGACATTTGTATCTGACTTCGGCCGAGAGCAATTTTCGCCGCACTTTAGCGAGCTCATTCAGACGTTTGAGCGAACCACGCGAAAACCGACGGGGACCGAGCTTAGTTCTATCGCAATCAACTCGATGACTTTCAACGACTTTTACAACATCCTCGACGATTTGTGCATTTCACAGACGTCCAATTTCCGAGCTGGGGAGTGGCTCGTCGAGCTCTTGTGCCTCATCCCCATCCATCTTGCGATCACAAAGGACAACAGGTTCATCCCGCTGAAAGATGGAGTCTTTTCTCCCGAGCTTGAGAGGTCGCTGCTGGGGGCCGAGGTTGGGCGCATTGTAGACTCGCTTTCTTTCGGCTGGTACGAGTCTATCTTCCAATCCTACATGGCGTCCAAGGTAAATAAGCTACTCGGCTGATGGACGGTGACTCACGTGACTCTCTTCAGCCCGTAAAGGTAGTATCATCGATGGGGGAACAGTCTGTTGGGAAGAGTTTCGCGCTCAACCATCTTGCGGATACCTCGTTTGCTGGTTCTGCGATGCGTACCACGGAGGGTGTATGGATGTCGGTGACACCTACGGAAGATACGCTGATCGTGGCACTGGACTTCGAGGGTACGACGAGCCATTGACTCAGCGGACTCATTGACTAATCGACGCGCAGGCGTACACAGCATCGAGCGTTCAGCACAAGAGGACACGCTACTTGTCTTGTTTAACACGGCTATCTCCAACTTGGTACGTATGTCCAGACGATTGTCTCGTTTCTCACCTGATGGAATTTGTCGGGACTCTAGGTGCTATTCAGGAACAATTTCGCTCTCAGCCGCGACATTGCTGGCTTGTTCCAATCGTTCCAATCCAGCTCTACTGTCCTCGATCCCGCCGCTAATCCAATGCTCTTTCAATCAACGCTTGTCATCATTATCAAGGACGTAGTCGACGCGGACGCAAAGGAGATAAAAAAGGAGTGAGCGTTCGCCGTTTGCTCTACAATTAATATCCCGTTAACGAAATTAAAAATACAAGATTTTCTCTCAAGTTTCAACAAATCGTTGAAAACGAACAAGAATCCAACTTCATTTCCCGCCTTCATGGGGGAAATCTCGAGATCATTGCATGGCACGTTGTTCTTCCATGTCCTCCGTCACTTTATCTTACCGTATAGCAGGCCCGTCATCGAGTCCAAAGAGTTTTATAGGCTATTTCCGAAGGTGAAAAGACGCTTAGATAAGCAGAAGCTTACGCACCCAGCGGCAGGACAGTTCTTGCATACTGTAAAGACGCTGATGGCAAAATTGAAGGTCAGCAACACCCTAGTATCATTCTACCGTATATTCAGGGGACTAAGTATGGCTTTAGTCAAACGACTGGGGCGCTCTGTCTCGTAAGGATTTCACGCAAGTAGCCGAGTCTGCGTCTCATCAAAAAATTAGATACTATGGCGTCTCACCGAGCAGTGCAGCTTCACAACTCGTTGTCAAGTGCTTTAGAATCTGGGTCAGTCATGAACGGAGTTGAAAAAGAGCCACTAAAGGTAAGAATTCAACTCATGTAATGCTGCATCTCACTAACGAGACGCATTAGAACCTGGACACTGACGAGTTTGTCATTGGGGACGACACAGAGTCCGTCTTTGCTGTGGGCTCCGGCAGCAACGACCGCGAAGCTCGTCTAGCAGCTTTGGAGCAGTCGTGGGATCAATTCTTCACACGACAACAGACCGAGGAAGGAGTATGGTTTGAAGGTTTGACGAAGCACCTCGACCACCTGCTAACTCTCAGAATCGATCGCGTTGGAGAATGGATCTCATTAAATCTCGTGCGATTCCAAGCGGTCAGCCACGAGTCGATCGAGGACCTCAAGCGTGCCTTCGACAACATGACCGTTGATATGCGATCCAACGTTCAGCTATGTGGCGTACAGTGTGCGACGTGCCATCTGCAGTGCATCCAGAGCCGCCTACACCAAGGTCAGCATGACTGCAAGACCGACCACAAGTGCTCGCACGATTGTGACTTTTGCGATGGCGACGCCAAGATGTGTGGAATGAAGTAAGTTGCCGCTTTGTCGTGTTACCCAATCAGCTGGCTTATGCTCTTGTTAGCGCGGGTCATCCGGGGAAGCATATGTAAGTGATAATCACCTTCGTTGGTGAAAGCCCGGTATAAATTGTTCTCTTCCAAAGCTGTGTGGTGAGCGAGCATCTGTGCGGATTGGATTGCGCATTTTCCGGAAGACAGGGTTGTTTGGTGGCCTGCACGAAGGTATCGCCTGAATTGATTAGTTCCTGTTGGTGAACTTACATCTTACATTATCCTAGTTTATCGACCATGACGATGAGCATACGTGTTCGGCGTCGGCGCATGAATGTGGAGAGGTGAGTTATTGTACCGGATTAGGTGACGCCCGTCTGAATATTCGTCAGCCTTGTGATCTGGGGGGTATCAGGTTAGCGGACGGATCAATGTATGACTGTCCAGGAAAATGCTCTGTGCCTAGGTAAGCGTCGTATATTATGTCTTACGTGAGTGACTGAGCAACTTCCTTACACTAGCGATCGCGAGCACGTGCAGCATCGCTGCGATACTCGCATGTGCCCGGTCGTCTGCATGCTCTGCAAGAGGCTATGCTCTCATGGAGATCATTTGCATGGCTTACATCGGGGAGCAATCCATTTATGCGGGTAAGGAAAACGCTCGTTTGTCTGTCAACCACACCTGAGCCAGCGCTGTTTCAGCCAAGAGCACTCGTGCAAACAGAATTGCTCGAAACCTGGTATTTGCGAGATAGACACTGCGCCTCTGTCCATTGAGGCAACATTCACTGGCCAACACGAGACATTCCAATATACAAAGGTCTGTCTCTATCATTCGAACGTCATATTATCAACTGACGATGAGCAAACGATAGTATTCTCAAGGCAAGTCACTCAAAAGAATTGTTCCGTTCACGCGCTGACTTCTGGTATAAAGTCAGCAAACGGCTCAAGTGTGTGAAATTAATACCAGCAGGTGCTACCGAACATACGGGTGATCATACACACAGCATGGATCCAAATGTCATTCATTTCTGTGAGACGCGGTACGGGGGTCTCTTCCTGTTCGCGCATCGCAAGTATCTGATAAATCTCTCAGATGTGAATATTGCGGATATTTCTGCACACAGCCTTTGGGTACGAAACGCGAAACCTTAAGACTTGCTGAGACCTGCTGACGTCATCACGTAGGCCATCCTCAGAAGGAGCATGAGACGCGCCACGGATCAATGTCCAAAACGCGGTGGGCAATCGACGGCGATGATGGCGACGCCATCGAAGTGGAGGGCCGCAGATACGCTGCAAACGATGACGGCGCGCCCATGATGTGCAACCTGGTCTGTCAGACCATGGGCAGGCATGCGCATATCACGTACTGTCGCGAGGCGAGCGCTGCGGATTGTACTGGTAACGATCAGATCCAGCACATCCAAAAGCGCGTAAAGCCCCATCCCGAAATTGAGAAGGATAGTATCACCCATACATTGTTTTGGAAGAGGAGTGGTAAGTAATAGTTGGTTGATTCGGTGCAGACGCTCTGAAAGAAGTCTGTTAGGGTTCAAAGACCCCTACTCGAAGGAGGAGCAAGCCGAATTTGCCAAGTGGTGCGTTGCACAGTTTGAGATGCGTGTACTTTACTGATATTTCATCGCCTGGGTACTCAGTGATGCGATGTGCAGAGGTAAAACCTGACCTTGATCTCATTTGCTTCAGCAACTTAGGACATCCAATCACAGGTCCTGAGCACACTGGCCCTGGAACGCGCCCTTCCTACTGCACGTTGCCGTTGTTCCATCCTCCCAGAGACCCAGCTAGTGCACCAGCGACCGGGTATGTCTCGGTCGATGGACACCTCTTCGCGTGCAGGAACCCCGTAGTCCTGCAACAGGCGTTCCATGTGTCAGTTCATTCGTTTCGTCACGTATGTCTAGCACACCTAATCATAACGGATCGCAGTATTTTTGTCATAGACAGATCGGGCTCGATGGACATTAACGATCGCCACCCGCTTCCTGGGACTCCTACCACGGCACTCATCTCTCGAACGGCAAACAACAGGCTCGGCGCTGTCTTCTCTGCGCTGCATTCCTTCTGGTCCGCCCGGCACGCGGCGGTCACTGCGGGCGGCCAGCAGGCGGCAAACCTCCGGCGCGACTCGTACAGCGTCGTGATGTTCGACCATACTGTGGTCACCGCGCTCGCCAACGATTTCACGAGCACACCCGACCAGCTGCTGAACACTGTGCTCGCGTATGAGGCCGACGGTGGCACCAACTTTACGCTCGCGCTGCAGCAGGCGCGAAACATCATGGAGGCGCATTGGAGTACTGAGCGGTAAGTGAACTTACTGATGCATGCGTACTCTCTCAACGCGATCTTACTCGACTTGCAGAACACCAGTCATCATCTTTCTGTCCGATGGGGAATGTAGCATCGAGGACACAGCCACGCAGGATGTATGTCGCGCTGCTATTAGACTGGGGTGAATCAGATTCTCATAACTCGAGGCTTTGGCGAGTATTGACCAGAAAACAGGAAACCTGTCTCTCTGCAAACCGTGTCTTTCGGGCCTGAAGGTTCTTCTAGATTCTTACGACGGATGGCCGAGATCGCCGCCGATGCGCAGGCTAACGCTCCGCGCGACCCCCTGGCGCCTGCTGCAGCCACGGTCACATCCACATATTCGCAAGCTCTAGACTCTGTTAGCTCTCCACCTTGATACTCTCAACTGATCGCTAACTATTCTGCGTTTCGCAGGTCCAACTCGCCCAGACTTTCTTGGGGATTGCCGAGTCGTTGAGGAAGCAACGGGGATCCCTGATTCAATAAATACATCACGTCTTCTAAACTCCCTTCGTTTGCTCATCGCAGACTTTGGCAGACCGTTCATTACATTGAAGCGTACACTTTCGTGTTACTAATCCATATCCTTTGTCACTCCGTGTATCTTATCATGTATCTCGTACCGGTCAAGTCAGCATCTTGCATCCCTGTTCGTCTAAAATGTTCTCAGTGATCATGGAGGGCGCTTCGACGGCGCTGGCAGCGATCCGGTCGAGGTTTGGTCGAGGTCGCGCTGGCCGCCCTGGGAGGTTCTCCGTCCAGCCGCCGTCTACGCGTTGTTGCTCTGCTCAAGAATACCAGTCCTTATGGTACGGCAAGTTGCAATTACACGCTGCGATAGGGAATTATTATTAGGGAGAGTTGGTCAGCGGGACTCAGAAAGACGAGCTTCGGAAGACCAAGTGATATAGGGGCACCAGTCCCAAAGTGTTCCTTTCGCCTTCTTATGCTCAGTTCTGCAATACTTCTATGTCGCTCTATCTGTTGGTCTCAGGCTTCAAGGGCACCACTGACTCCGGGGCAACTTGGGCTTCTACCTGTGGGTAAGTAGTCGGCGCCCAGGTCGGCGCCACGCCGGTCATCAAACGCTAAGTTGGCTTGTATGGGACTGACGTGGCCTGTTGGTTGCGAGCTGCGCGCTGCGCGCTGCGCGTTCATGGGAGGTCGAACATTGTACAGATAAGAGAGATCACCTGGTTCTCGAAGGCACTTTTGGCCTTACCCTCATTTCCAAGCCTCAAGACTGTTGAGATGCCCTTCCAAACTGAACGGCTGACCCTGCGCGCGTACACCGAGGCGGACTTGGACGACCTCCTGCGCCTCCACGATGACCCCCTTGTCCAGCCTCTCATTACGAACGAGCCAATCCGCCCCTTGGGTCCGACCTACAGAGAGAAGCTGAAAAAGGACTTGGACTCTGCAACCTTCGGGGCCATCATCACGCTCACGGAGACGGGCGAGTTCATGGGCCAGGGCTTCGTCAAGATCATGGAGTCAAAAAACAGGGACGCTGTTTTTGGTATCTGTCTGCTCCCAAAGTTTTGGAGCAAAGGATACGGAACGGAGGCGACGAAGTTTCTGGTTGACCATGCGTTCAGGTGGTATGGCATGCACCGCGTATCCTTGATGGTGTGGGCTGTTAACGACAGGGCTATTGGTGTTTACGAGCGTCTGTGAGTTGCATTCAGCTTGTTCTCTGGCATGGATTGAAGGTTATCTGAGCAGGGGCTTCGTGATTGAAGGGCGCAAACGCGAGTCTCTGTGGATGGAGAACAAATGGGTGGACATGCTGAGCATGGGAGTTCTAAGGAGGGAATGGGCGGCGATTCATTGGGGAAAGAATGCGCAAACCACGAGCGAAGATTATCTTTGAGAATACCTACCCTCATTATCACCTACTTAACTCTAGCACTGATCGGTGGTCACTCAACCCTCTTGTAATTTGGTTGTGCGATAGTTGGACTGGGTCATTGACAGTCAGGGGCTTCGAGTCGCGCGGGCGCTTAAAATGGCCCCGCGGAGCCGGTGTCGCGCGATTGGCGTGCGACGCGGGCCCTCAGAAGCTTCCGCACCTTCAAACTTTCGTCACCGTTCACTACCAATACTTCCTCGATGCTATCACTCTCATCTTGAACACATACATGTCTATATTGCCTGGCTCTTCGCGCCTTGCGACCTCAGCAGCGGTCAGTAGCACTTCTCACTGCCATCGGGTCAGACGCGTCCTAATGCTTAGCTGAGATAGGCTGTATTCATCGCGCTTTTTGCGCTAGCAGAGTTCGCGCGATGGCACTTCTCCGACATATCCTGGCGCACGTCCGACAGCCCGCTCTTCTGGCTTGTTAGTGGTAACATCAAGTTCATCGTCGCTGCCGCGCTGCACTTTGCGTATCGTAGCGGATTCCTCACGTCGCTCATCCCCTCGACCCTAACACTGAGCAATAACGCGAGCAGAGAAGACATGGACGGAGATGAACGTATCGCTTTGCGAAGTAGAAGTCCATCACCCGCGCCAGGGCGCAGGGATGCAGAGGGAGAGTGGGGAGCGCCAGCCAAGGGGCCAGAGTTGATGCACGCAAAGTTTGGGCGATCAACAGTGTTGGTGTTTTTGGCGGCTTCGCTTTATCCTCTCAACGAATATACCGTGAGCATTGTCCGAGCTCTCTTCCAACCCCACCACTCCCACTACTCTCGTGCTAATGTTTGTGGTGTCTGTCAAGGTGCACAGGACAGGCTTGGCAGCCGACAGGCTGGCTTTGTACATGGTGATACCTGTCGCAAGCTTGTGCGCCTTGATTGTGCTTCGAAGCATCTTCTCAAGACCCCATGCGGCCACCTCGTGGCAGTCAGCACTTCTGCAGGCAAGTTATACGCTCCTGGCTCTCAAACTCAAGGTTGACTGTATGATTCTCTCTAGTTCTCTGGAATATTCATAGCTAGGGTATGCTTCGGTGGCGCTTTATTGTCTGATCCTACTGACACCTATCCAGAGCGGCGTCCTTTTCAACTCTAAACCTCCATCGTACTTCAGCTTATTCGCAACTACGCTTTCGACTGCACTCACCTGGACACTCACAGATTTGGTATGGTATCCCCTATCACATCAAATCTATCGTTCACTGACAGTACTCGCATGAGCACAGGTTTATAGAGCACATTACCCCGAAAGCATACCCATCATCAACGTACTAATTTTCGCATTCGGACTTGGCATCCACATCGTCGTCGTCCTCCTGCAACTGATGTACACATGGACAGCATATCACACGCATTTATCCTTCGAACTTTTCATCTTCGCGTCTCTGGCTGCGCTGAGGGATGTCGCGGGGCTGTTTGTGATTCTATGTAAGTGAGCGTCAATACTGCCTTGTGTATATTAACCGTTCGTCGAAGATCACGACGCGGCCACCCTGGGCATACTCTCGGCGCTCTCCGCTAGCGTTATGATTCTGCTCGGGCTGCTGACTTCCCCTGCCAATCTTATCACGGTATTCATCGGGAGTGGATTGTCGCTTCTTGCCGCGGGCATGTACATCAGTGGCAATTTGAAGTCTTCCGATAGAGAAAAGAACGGGGATACTGCCGCTGTGGTGCGTTTAACCCCGTCTGAGCAGCACCTTCATGCATGGCTGACCGATAGATATCCAATTAGCTTCGCCGCATTCTGCCATTCGGACTGGCATCCTTCGTCATATCTACACTGCTCCTCACGGGCTCGTATCACAAGGTGATCAGTGAATTTGGCAACGACGCGTACGGATCGCCGCTAATGGATTCGGGCGCTTGCGCACGCCGACCGCTTCGATTCGCGCCGGACCCGAACGTGCCGCGCGAGTACCACAAGTTCGACGATGTGCTGTTGATTGTGTTCTTCAGCCACCCGAGGTATGATGTGAACTTGGACTTTTACCATGAAGTCTACTCAGACTATTTCCCAAACGTGAGTGGCATCACTGCGTCGATATGGCAGGGTTGCGCGAGGTGCTCATGGTCATATTGTCTCCAGATCCTCTACATCGGACCTGAGAGCCGCGAGGACAAGGGCTTTGATCACTCTTACGACGTTTTCGTCGACTCGTACGAGTCGGATGAAGATCTGAGCGATCCGTCGTTCTACAAGATGGCTGGGCGCGTATGTCGATCTCGATGCATCATATCCTCGCCATACTCACCATAAGAGCGTCACTTACCTCAGATGGCACACCACATGCTCTACACCGCCATGCAAGAGCATCCGTGCTACTCCGGCTATCTCTGGGCGCCCTTCGACACGCTCCTCAATGTGCCCCGGCTCGAGCAGTTCGACCAGAGCCGGTTCTGGTACCACTCGCCATGGGGGCGACCTGTGCCAAACCCGGCGGTTGACGATGGCGGGAAACTCAGCAACGGGACGCATGCTCCGCCCGCGAACTTGCAGCCGAACTCGACGGAGGCTTTGCTGGCCAACTGGACGGGGTGGCAGAAGGACTGGTGGTGGGGGTGCGTGTTTCTCTACAGAGCACTCATCATAAAGGGCTTCAGAGCTGACACCCAACTCTATGACGGATGGATGCATCTAGCGACCCGCACGTCGGCCTCGAGCCCTGCACATCCGCGTACGCCACCGTCCGCAGCGAGTACAAGGACCGCCTCGCGGCGTTCACGGGGCACCCCACCGCGAGCACCGACGTGCGCTTCGTCGGCGGCTCGGCGGACACGCTGTACGTCCCCGGCGCGCGGCGCGGCGCGTTCATGGAGATCCTCGGCGCGTTCCTGAGAACGGACTGTTTTCTGGAGATCGCGACGCCGACGGCGCTGCACATGGCTGTGCCGTACAACGAGGCGATCTTGTTTGTCGATCATGTGGGTGTCCTTATTTGTTCTCTTTTCGCTATTGGTACCCGATAGAAGCACACTGACGGTGTTGCCCTAGTGGTGGATATGGGAGCCGCCTAAGAATGCGACGTTTGTGAGGCAGCGGTGGGAGGCTGGGTTCGAGGTCGACACGTTCCATACCTTCCATTGGGGTGACAACGATAGCGACGGTGTCTGGCAAGGCAACCCGGCGAACATCCCCGACGTGCGCCAGCTGCTGAAGGAGTCCGCCGAGCGTCAAAAGATTGAATTCCCGGTCAAGGAGTCGTCATGATGCTCGTTATGATGTCGTCTACTGGTGGGTACTGTACATGCTGTACATTTCATTTACTGTACTGAACAAGACTGCTCCAGACATTCTACTGTGATGTTTCTCGTCGTGTTTTCGCTCCTATCTAAAGTTAAAGTATAATGTAAAGCTGAAGAGGATAGTAATGGATACATAATGCATAGGTTACAAGAATCGTGTTTGGTGAGCTGAAAGCAGAAGAGGAAGATGATAGCGATGAGCAATAAATTTGCAGCCTGCAGTATGTCGCAGATTCATAAAAAACAGACGTTACAGCGACCAGTGCAGCCGATGCCCGAGCTCCCATTCCAGATCCTGGCCGTTCCGCGTCGTGAAGCTCTGGCAGTTCGCGATAACGACGTGGACGAGGGAGTTGTTCGGCATCGCCGAGTCCATGAACCGCACGCGACGGGTGATCGCGTCGACCATGCTCTCGCCAGAGCACTGTTGGCAGCTGAACAGTTTCAGGATCGCGAGGCGCGGCAAGCGCACAGCGTAGCGGGGCTCCAGCTCGGCCAGCGCAGTAGACGGCGAGGCGCCCGGCGACACCGTGGGGGAGCGGTACACCCTGAAGGGCGCGAAGAGCGCGATGACTTTGTCCGACATGTCCGAGCCCTCGATGGAGAAGTAGCGCAGGCGCGGGAGGCGCTCGAACATCCAGCGGAAGTCCTTGGTGCGCATATCGACGAAGCACATGTCGAGCACCTCGAGCGGGGGCCGCGAGCGCGTCAGGAACGCGCGCAGGCCCATCCCGGTGTGGTGGTCGCTCGACGGGGACTGGGAGAAGTCGGCGGCTTCGTCGTCCGAGTCGCCGGGCTCGACGGCGTGGTAGGCGGGGAGGGGGTAGTCGACGTTCATGTGCTTGAGGCGGAGCTCGCGCAGGAGGGGCGCGCAGAGGGAGGAGAGGATCGCGCGCTGGTTGCAGACGGTGTGGAGTAGGAGTTTCTCGAGGTGCGGGAGGACGATGATCGGCGGGGAGACGGGGAGAATGTCTTCGGCGAAAGAGGACCCATGGTAGGCGAAGGTTTCGAGCATGGGGCAGCTGCGGAGGAAGGCAAGGAGGTCGGGGGAGGAGACAGCGTGGTCGAGGGATGCTTCGGTGATGTCGAGGGAGGAGAAGCCGAGGGTACGGAAGGGAATGCTGGAGGGAAGCTGGCTGATAGGGATGTGCATTGAGATGTAGGGTGCACCGTCGGAGTAGAAAATAGACTCGTCATTGCCCCCGTCACTGTTGTTCACGTCGTCGAACGGTTCGCGGAGCTGAAGTTCAAGGTGCCGGAGTAAAGGCCTGCGCTTGCGAGCGAGGAGGGGCATGCTGATGAGGAATATGCGGTTCTCGTACTCTATCTTGCATAGTCTCCATCTGTCGAGATGACAGAGATAGGAGGAGAGTATGGAGAGGAGTCGCTGAAAGTCGGTGAGATGCAGCTCGAGGCTGAATTGGAGAGGGAAGGAGCGCTGAACCCAAAGTTGGGCCTGAGCATCGATGAACTTGTCCGAGTGCCCTGTATCGCGTACAGTGACATGCTGCCAAATGCGCGGGCTGATGTCAATGGTGTCGCGCCAAAGGTGACAGACCTTGGAGAGCGTGAGTGCTGCGAGGGTGTCGGGGTTGCCACGGACAGCGAAGATGAAGATTTCGATGAGGAGCTCGGTGGGCAGGATGGATGTTGAGTAGACTGGCGTGTCCTGGTCCTTGGTGCTGATTGGGGGAGTCGGTGTTAAGCCCATGATAGTCGTGGCTGTAGAAAGACCTGGGGAAGTAGGAGCTTATCAGCGCGACTACAAAATTAGAAAGGGCGGTGGACAATCCCACATTCACTCATACAGTGTCCGGAACCATTCGGTGGACCAGAAAACTACAAGCCGCGCCTTTGGAAAGAGAAATGAGAAATGACAAATGAGGATGAGGTAACTAACGCACACGACGAGGACGGAATCAAGCACCGATCAAAGACCATGGAGCGGCGTCATTTGATTCCATCTCGCAGATAGGGGGAAAACATTGTAACGTGACTTGCTCTACTTAAGGGAATGCTGACTCAGCCAGCAACTGCACAGCGGGATGTCGGGACTTCAACTACCCCCAAACTCTAATTCTCAGTCCAGTACACACACGCCCTCCGACGCGCTCAACGTTCCGCGCAGCTTACTTCAAGACAATCCACCATGCCGGGAGTTAGGGATATCAGGTCCGTCACATGTGTAATTAGGCTCGGAACTGTTCACGACCTCTTGTCAACAGCGCAGACGCCTTCATTGTCGCATACTCGTCTCACCTCAAGCGATCAGGCAAGCTTGAGGTCCCCACATGGGTTGACATGGTCAAAACCGGCTCCTACAAGGAGCTTGCACCCTACGACCCCGACTGGTACTACGTTCGTGCCGGTAAGCCGCAACCTGATCAACCTTTCATTCGCCCGATGACATATGTCGCGCCAACCCATCAGCTGCTATCGCACGGCACATCTACCTCAGAAAAGATGTCGGCATCGGCGCTTTGACCAAGCTCCACGGTGGCCGCAACCGCCGCGGCAACCGTCCATCGCACCACGCCCCCTGCTCCTCCTCGGTCCAGCGACGGATCTGCCAGTCCCTCGAGAAGATCGGCGTCCTCGAGCAGACCGACAACGGTGGCCGGAGAATCTCCCAGGACGGCCAGCGTGACCTCGACCGTATCGCCACTGCCGTCGTAGAGGCTGCCAGGGAAGAGGAGGAGGAAGAGGTCGAGGAGGAAGAGGAGGAAGAGGAGTAAATGTTGTAATTGTCCCCACCCCTGCTTGCCGTTTGGACGTCTTGTCGCCCTCGCATGCTCTCCCACTGGGCTACCCATGGATCTTTATGACAACTTGGTATGATGCATGCACCCCACAAAATATGGCATTCTTTGCTCTCACTCGCGTACTTGCCCCTTGACTGACAGTGAAATTATGCTTTCTCGGTATTCCGGTTGTGATCATAGGTGCGTCCACATGAGCCAGCTCAGTTGCAATCCCTTGTAGATCACCTCGTAGCATGGGGTGGTCGCTCACCATCTACCAGGGTCTTGGGTGTTCATAAGACGTTTTGTTCCTGATAGCGCTACTTAACGGCGTTGTCTTGGCTTTCCTCTGAGTCCTAGAACGCGATAACTGGCTGATGTCCTGTCATCCAAGCACGAGCGTGCCGCACATGCTTGCAGGCGGACGTCAGTTGATCACCGCCGCGACGTCTCCCAGGTTTCACGTTAAAATTCAGCAAGCACCACCCCAAGAGGGCCGTCAAGGCTATCGAACAGATCATCAAGGGTACAACATATACGACGAATCATACGACAAAACCAAAGACCAACAAGGTTCAGAATACGCAAACGCTCAAGATTGCGCTGACTTCTTTTAGTTGATCAGGGATCCCCTCTGCTTTCTCAGCGACTCGGCGATGCCTAGGAATGTCTCCGCTAGTTGGACCTAGGTGATGGATGGGAATGAGCGTCGCTAAAAAGTTCGCGAATGGTGGGGTCGACTTACGGAATCCAGTGCTTGCGAAAATGCGGACTTGACCGAGGCTCCAGCCGGCACTAGAAGATCGCGCGGCGCGCTGGCCTGAGCGTCGGCGGCAATCTCGGCCATCCTTCGTAAGGAGCTCGAGGAGGTATCTCGCCCGAAAGACACGGTCTGTAGAGACACGGGTTTCCTACGTGATCACGGGCGTGTTATGATCAAGGTCCACCGATGCCTCGAGTTTGGGGAAGATCTGACTCACCCAAGTTTGATAGCGGCCCGGCACGCGTCCTGTGTGACCGTGTCCGCGATGCTGCACTCCCCGTCAGACAGGAAGACGATAACCGGTGTTCTGCCAATAACAACAATTCAAGAAATAAGATCGCATAAGTATTCGGTATCGGAGAGGTGTCAAAGGTTAGTGTGCTCCGGCGATGCCACGTTCTCACTTACCGCTCGGTGCTCCAGTGCGCCTCCATGACCGCCTGCCCTCGCTTCATCGCGCCGGTGAAATTGGTCCCGCCCCTATCTTTGTACGCGAGCACGGCGTTCAGCAGCTCCTCGGGCGTGCTTTCGAAGTCGTTGGCGAGCGCGGTCGTGACCTCGTGGTCGAACATGACGACGCTGTACGCGTCGCGCCGGAGGTTCAGGTTGGCAGCAGCCTGATCGCCGCCGCCTGCACCCGCAGTGACCGCCGCGTGCCGTGCGACCCAGAAAGAGTGCAGTGCGGAGAAGACGGCGCCGAGCCTGTTGTTCGCTGTTTTGGAGATGAGCGCTGTCGTGGGAGTTCCGGGAAGCGGGCGCCGGTCGGAGATGCCCATTGATGCGGACCTGTCGATCACGAAGATGCTACGGGACGTTTTTGCGCTAGGTTAGATGGGTATAATGTTGGCAGCGAAGTGGTGGACTGACACATGGAATGCCTGCTGCAGGACGACAGGGTTCCTGCACCCGAAGAGGTGTCCGTCGCTGGAGACGTAGCCGGTGGTCGGAGTATCGGCGGAGTCTCTAGGAGGGTGAAAGATTGGCAATGTACAGTAGGAAGGAACCGCTCCAGGACCCGCGTGTTCGGGACCTATGCGTATGGCTATTAAGCAAACTGAAGCGAATGAAGAGAAGCTCAAGCGTACCTGCACACATGGCGTCGCTGGGCATTCCGTCGAAACATGAGAACAAAATAAATACTCCCAAGAGCACACGACCTACCATTTGGCGAAGTTGACTTGCTCCTCCCTGGAATATGGATCTTTGAACCCTAGAAGAAGATTATCAGCACAACTTTGCCGATACAACCCACCAGCACTTACCACTCCTCTTCCAATACAAACTATGTGTGATAAAATCCTTCTCACGATCGGGCTCCGGCTTCAGACGCTGCTGAATATGTTGGACCTGGTCGTTACCAGTACACTCTGTGGTGTTCGTCGCACGACAATACGTGATGTGAGCGTGTCTGGCCAGGGTCTGGCAGACCAGGTTACACATCATCGGCGCCCCCTCGTCGTTCGCGGCGTATTTGCGGCCCTCCACGTCGATGGCGGCATCGTCGTCTCCGTCGATTGCCCACCGGGTCTGGGACATGGATCCATGGCGCGTTTCGTGCTCCTTCTGGGGATGACCTACGCGCCGGCATTATCAGACTGCTGGTTAAAATGAGATCAAAGGTAGGCGTGTGGTACCTAGCGGCTGCGTGCAGAAATGACCGCAGTATTCACATCTTCGGGTAGACATATATGAGATAATATGCATCCACGAACGGAAGGGAGATATCGCACCGTTTCTCGCAGAAGTGGATGACGTTTGGATCTATACTATGCGTATGTTCACCTACATGCTCGGTAGCGCCGGCTGGAATTAGCTTTATACACTTAAGCCGTTTGCTGACTTTAACACAAATCAGTGCATAAACGGCTGAGAAAAGCACTGAATAGCTTGCCTTGAGAGTACTGTGCATTTGATCGTCATTATTTTATTGTGCATTTGGGAGAAGAGATAAACAGACCTTCGTGTACTGGAATGTCTCGTGTCTACCGGTGAACGTTGCCTCAATTGACATGGGCGCGGTGTCGATCTCGCATATTCCAGGTCTAGAGCAGTTCTGTTTGCACGAGTGCTCTTGGCTAAATTGGGGGCGAATCAGTGTCAACATATATATAAGAATACATTGAAGTTCGTACCCGCACAGGTGCATTGCTCCCCGGTGTAAGCCATGTAGATGATCTCCGTGGGAGCAGAGCCTCTTGCAAAGCATACAAGTGATCGGGCACATCCGAGTATCACAGTGATGCTGCGTGTGCTCGCTGTCGCTGATGGATTTTATTTACTCAGTCAGTTGAAAAGCACATAAGCTGAGCTGCTTACCTTGGCTCAGAACACGTTCCGGGACAGTTGTATGTAGATCCATCCGCCAACCTCACGCCTCCCAGGTCGCAGAGCTGATGAGCGGTGAAAAAGGCGGTACTATTTTCGAGCGAATGACTCACCTCTCCACATGCGTGCACGGATGCAGCGCATGTATGCTCATCGTCATCGTGGTCAATAAACTATGTATTGATCAAAGTCTAGCTCATTAATTGAAGCTATGAGTTGACGATACCTTAGTGCAAGCCTCCAAACAGCCCTGTCTTCCGGAGAATGTGCAAGGAGCACCACACAGATGCGAGCTCACCACGCAGCTATGTGAGGGAATTGAAATCACTTCTATCACGGATACTGGCGCACAACACTCACATATGCTTTCCAGGGTGACCCGCTCTAATGAAAGCATGAGGCATCAATCAGGTGAAACAGACCGAGGACTTACTTCATTCCACACAGCTTTATGTCTTCCTCGCAGAAGTCGCAATCATGCGAGCACGTATGGTCGGTCTTGCAGTCGTGTTGACCTTGGTGCAGGCGACTCTGAATGCATCGTAGATGGCACGACGCACATTGGGCACCACACAACTGGACATTGGATCGCATATCAACCGTTGTACTCTCAAAGGTACGCTTGAGATCCTCGATCGACTCGTGGCTGACCGCTTGGAAGCGCACGAGGTTCGAAGAGATCCATTCTCCGACGCGATTGAATCTGAGAGTCAGGAGATGGTCGACGTGCGACGCGAGGCCTTCGAACCAGGTTTCGTCCGTAACCTGTTGTCGCGTGGAGAATTGATCCCACGACTGCTCTAAAGCCACCAAGCGAGCTTCACGATCGGTGCCACTGGGACCTACGGCGAATACGGAGGCTGTGTCGTTCGCATTAACAAACTCGTCGGTGTCCAAGTTCTGGTGCGGCTCGTCAGTATGGGGGTGATGACATAGACATGCAAACCTTGCCTTCAATGGCTCTCGTTCAATTCCGTTCACAACGAAGCCAGATTCCAAAGCATTCGGCAACATGTTATGAAGCTGTAGTGCTCGGTGGGCCGCCATGGTGTCTAATAAAAACATCAATCATGATTATTTTGACGAATTGCGCAAAGCCCTTACGAGACAGAGCTCCCCAGTCGTTAGACTAAGGCCGTAGCGAGTCAGTCTGGGAATTATTAAGCAAGGATGGTAGATCGAGTTCGCTAACCTTTAATTTGGCCATTAGCGTCTTGACGGTATGCAGGAACTGCCCTGCCGCTGGGTGCGTGACCTTTTGTTGATCTAGACGCTTTTTCAGCCTTGGAAATAGCTTATAGAACTCTTTTGACTCGATGACAGGCCTGGAGATACGGTAAGAAAAATATATGAGCGTTGAATAGCACTAGAGCATAAACGCACCATGGAATGATTTCGAGCTTTCCGCCATGAAGACGGGATATGAAGTTGGACTCTTGCTCGTCTTGCACGATCCTGTGGAACTTCAGAGAAAACCTTGTAATTTGGCTTACTCAGCGAGCTAGTGAAAAGAGAGGAAATGGCGGATCCTCACTCCTTTTTTATCTCCTGCGCGTCTGCGTCCACTACATCTTTGATGATAATAACAAGAGTTGACTGGAAAAGCATCGGGTTCGCGGCGGGATCGAGGACAGTAGAACTTGATTGGAACGATTTGAAGAGGCCAGTGATATCGCGGCTTAGAGTGAAATTGTTCCTGAATAGCACCTAGAACCCCAACGATTTCCATCAGTTGAGAAACGAGACGATCGACTGGATATACGTACCAAGTTGGAAATAGCCGTGTTAAACAAGACAAGTAGCGTGTCCTCTTGTGCTGAACGCTCGATGCTGTGTACGCCTAGGTGTTGATTAGTCAATGAGTCCGCTGAGTCAATGGCTCTTCGCACCCTCGAAGTCCAGTGCCACGATCAACGTGTCTTCCGTAGGTGTTACTGACATCCATACACCTTCTGTCGTACGCATCGCGGAACCAGCAAACGAAGTATCCGCAAAATGGTTAAGCGCAAAACTCTTCCCAACAGACTGCTCGCCCATCGAAGAAACCACTTTCACCGGCTGGGAATAACTTGCAGTGAGCCATCGTCCATAATTCGTGTAACACACCTACCTTAGATGCCATATAAGACTGGAAGATAGACTCGTACCAACCGAACGAGAGCGAGTCAACGATGCGCCCAACCTCGGCTCCGAGTAGCGACTTCTCGAGCTCGGGAGAAAAGACTCCGTCTTTGAGCGGAATGAACCGGTTGTCCTTCGTGATCGCGAGATGGATGGGGATGAGGCACAAGAGCTCCACGAGCCACTCTCCGGCTCTGAAATGAGATATACTATGTGAGGTGGACGAGGCGTCTAGAGAGGCATAGAAATCGTTGAAGGTCATGGCATTGATCGTGATACAGCGCAGCTCGTTCCCCGTGATTTTGCGCGCAGTTCTCTCGAAAGTCTGGATGAGCTCGCCAAAATGCGGCGAGACCCGCTTCTGACCGAAGTCAGACACGAACGTCAAAGACTTGGGGCATCGAGTGCTGGACGTAGTGATTGCCTGGCGTTGAATGGCGGGAAGAACTGGGAATCGGGTCCAGACCTCTGAGTGGCAGTCAATCAGACAATTATGCAAGGTACTGCCGCTCTTATCTGCGGAAGGTGCAGACTTTACGCCCTTCTCCTTGAACATAAACTCCGTAGACTTTCGAGTGATATCCAGTGCGAAGGACTTGCAAGTCTGAGAGTTGGCGTCGAGCTTCATCAAATGCACAGAGTTTCTGGAACCGAATGAAGTCATCATAATGTCGTCCTCTGATCCCAGGTCATCAATAGCAAGCTTCGTTCCGTCGCTGGAACCGAACGTGATCCAGTGATATGCCATGACAGAGAACGACGAATCCTGAGAACACGATACCAAGAAGCAGGATCCATCCGGTGATGTATACACTGCAGAGGGGATGGTAGCGAACTGAAGCGTTGCAGGCCTGGAATGATTATTTCATGAGATAATGGCATACTGAATGCAGGGGATTGACTCCTACCTAAATTGCATCGTAACGAGCGAGAATATCCTTCCTCGGGCACTAGAGTCAACGAGAAGAAGCTCCTCGTCACCACAGACGAAGGATATATGCTGAATCGCCAGGCCATCGTAATACAAGGCGAGGTTGATGGCGCTGCCGGATGCCTTCAGGGACCGGGCATCCTCGTCGAACACGAAAAAGTGCAGTTGAAGCTTATTTCACGTCAGACAGGGGGAAAAGAGTTAGCGAGGCAAGAAGTACCTTATGTGATTCACAGACAGCAAGCATGTGTTTGCCTTCGTTGAACGCGATGAGGATGTCATCGCCGACTTTGTCACGACTCAGTTTTGTCTTGTACCGTTCATGAGCTATGGCGCCTTCCAGAGCGTCCAAGGACTCGCGGTAAACCAGGATATTGCCCCGGCGATCGCTCGTCAGGAGGAGCAATTGATCATCCTCAAGAAGTTGTGAGTAGCTATAGGAGACGGATATGAGTCGTGTAGTCCTTGCAAATACAGTATATACACGCTGCGCAGAACTTACATGATCTCGCTCCCTGTGGGCAGAGAGAAGGTATATGCCACGCCAAAGCGAGGTGAGGGAACAAATGAGCTGTCGAGCTGCAGTTCATGGCAATCTTCGATGGTTAGCTGCATCAGATGGGCCTGGTACACAACCTGATCGTCTTCTTTCGTGATGAGGCGTCCTTTCACCGAAAGGGTAGCTAACATAGAAATCATGTCAGCATCCGATTACATTCGGCGATGTCAAGCTCACGAGAATATGGCGCCCAGTACCCTGTCTTCCGAACTGAACTCACGTGGAGTTCTCGCCTAAAGGCCGCGTTAGAGCGATCTACGGACATATAGCGATTGACCCTACCTCGACGACACATTTGAGAAGTGCTCGTTGAGCTTGCGAGCAAAATCGAAACACAAGTCCCGCTGAGTTTGATCCGCCCGACTGGAACGCTCGCGATCTAACTGCTGCGTGGTATCCTCCTCTTGAATACGCAGAGCTTCATGGGCATATTGGTTCGAAAGTCTCCCGAGGTTCTTGGCGAAATGGTCGTACACCACTGCCATAGAACCATTAACTGCCCTCTCCAACACCGGCCATTGAGACGCAATGTCATTGGCGCGAGAAATGAACTGAGAAATAGAAGTACGCTGTGAAATGTCCAAGGCATCCTTGTACGCCTTCTCTCCGGTTCTGTTGCTTTCGTGAGGCAGAAGAGACTTCAATCCCGATCTCAATCTGGTCATGTATCCATGAGAACTATCCCCCGGACGCAGACCCTTCGACATCCCTGTCCACTCCTTGCGAATGTCCTTGATGTTGTCAATCATCGCCACGAGCTTAGTCTGCGTCTTCTCGTCGAGGTGGCCGTTATGAGAGTCTAGGAGGTGCTTGATAATGAGAATCCGCTCTTTCGAACTATGGAACGATCCCGGCACCGTTCTCAATGGCTGCTCGTCTCTAGCTCTGTCGATCAGACCTTTTATCTTAGGGTTATTCGCAAGACCGTCAAGGTCAGCTATAATAAACTTCACTCAGCACTCAGTCCCAAGTACAAGCCGATATCTACTTACCCCCTTGGGTCTGTGCTTGTGGTAACGATGTTTTCTGTTGCAAGCGATCAACATCCAGAGCTCTGGTCCAGTAATTTAGTAGATTGATAACACATGACGACAGATATACGCACGGATAACTGTGCAATATCGTTTTCATCATCAGACCACGGAAGGACGTCGTCAACAAAGGTAGATCTTGTTTGAGTTTTGCGAGGGAGTCGGCCCTTCTCTGCGCGATGTCGGAGTCAAGCCCCTGCCGAAGTTCAGAGCGTTCGGAGCTGAACTTTCTACATAGTTGCTCGCATCGCGACCGGAGACCTGTGTCCATGAGAATCTCGATCGTAGGCTGATCGAGAGCGGAGCTGAAACTGAGTCGAATCTGGGGATCCTTTCTAAAGAGCATTCAGCGCCCTGCGGTACATGTGCGCAGAAAGATATAGGAACGCACAAATAGTTTTCTAGTACCGCTTTGTTGATCGGTCGATCTTTGAAGTGTTCGACCTTCTTGATGGCGGCTCTGTAACCTGCCGTGATGAGACCTTGAGTTGTCTCACCACGAATAAGTCTTGGTTGCATAGGCACGGCTTCCTCGGGCGCTTTGTCAAGACGTCTCTCGGCGGGCGCTATCATCGGTGCGCTAGTCTAAAGCGAGAGTTTGTCAGGGCGTCTGCTGACGCTAAAACGCTAGATGGCACTGACCGTGAAACCAGGCCGGACCGTCACCGATTCTTCTTGCTCATTTGTCTTACAGACCTCAAACGCGTACATTCTCTCAGGCCCTTCGTCGTCAGATTCCACATACGTATCATCGTCCTCGCTCTCCTTCCATACGATCGACTGTGCATAGTCAGCAGACATGAGAGCCATGGTTTGGTCGCAGATCTTTGAAAGGTATCTTAATGTATCAAGTCAGCATGCATTAAATGCCGATAGTGGAACCCATACCTCATAAAGGTGACCCTATTGCGACGAACAGAGGAGATGGCATCGTCATTCCATGTCGTGTCTTCCGGCCAGTGAATGACGTAAACGCGACTGCCTTCGGTCTCGGATGGGGGCGCTCGAAGAACGTACAAACCAGACCTGAGAGATGGCGAACCCCTTCCCCGTTCATCTTCCGCCTTCAACAAAAGCGTAGCTCTTTTGAGGCCCGTCAGCGCTACTTGGCCGAGGCACCGGAAACAACACATACGTCTCTTTCTCTACAACGCCAAGCCGACCGAGGAGCTCCACAATCGACTTCTTGTCGCCGTAGATGCCAACAGGGCTAACTAGCACCTTATCAAGAAGTTTGAAATCTACCTTTGTGAGCGATGTGTACGCTCCGGGCTGCACATCGTTGGCAAAAGCCTGTAAGCTGCCCTGAGATATTATGATTTTGTCCACTACAATAATGTGAGAAGCGAAGACCAAACATTCAGCGAGAAAATCACCTAGACCACCCCCGCTTCCCTGCTCGCTTATGAGGTCGAGGATGCGATACAATCCTCTGATAGAGTGAGATAGGTCGAGATCTAACACCTTAGGCACGCTATTCCGAGAGGACTTCTCGGTAGTATCTACATTCAATGGCGGGCTATTAATTACAACATAGTCAGAGGACGGGGGCATCACGTCGTAAAAGAAGCATCGAGCTTACGGGTTGTGCCGGTAGTCTTATGCCCGCCGCCCACAGAAAAAGGCGTTTTTCGCCATGCCGAGCCGTTCTGATTAGCACCCATGTACGTAGTCTCATCCTCCGATTCAAGTGTATAGCCAGAGCTGATACTCGACGTGTCTCCTGACAGGCTTGGGGGAGTCATGAGCGCGTCATGGTCGTGTGCTAGTCGGTAGTCCGTCAGTGTATTAGGTTTATACAGTAAACTGAGTTTTGGCACTTACCGTAATCAAACTCGTCATCGCTCGTGTTGGCATTGAGTGACAGCCTCGGTGGATCGTTGGCGGTGGGGCCAAAGACATTAGCAGGAACAAAGTCATTAGCCATATTGCGCGGTAAGAGACCTAAGGGGCGAGGGAAAGCGATGGTGTCCTCTTTGCTTTCTTATACTCAGTGATTCTCCCCTCTGATCCGTTTCCCTAGTATCTCCATCCCATAAATTGGTTTGGGAAGGGCTAAAAGCCTCGTGTGGTGGTGCTCACGAATGAACTCTTGCATATCGAGGAACGATCACAAAAGGCAAGGGTTGTTGTGATTCGGAAGCATGGTGTTCACGCGAGCACATACCTATCGCAGTTCATAACCTTAATTACACATACGGCGACCACGTCAATCCTTGGTTCTAGGGTGGAAACACAAGTAACGGACCAGATCTAGCAAACAGTATCATATCCGAGTCGAGGGTACCGCCTGCTTCAAGGAAAGAGTGCGTCGGCGTACATACCGGTGTGCCTTGAACTTTGTTGGACAAATGCTCAAATGGAGGACATGCGGAAAAACAGGATGTGAATTTCTTGTCGAGGTCGTCACGAAAAAGAGCTAGAGACAACATGGAACTGGAAGTGCGTCTTCTATTTCGCTTATTCTTTAGGGCTGGCCGTTTCGCGTTGCGCTTGTACGCTCCGCTCCCACGGAACCTCGCACCGACATCTTTGCATTCTAACACACCATATATCCTCGCCATAATATCCGGGTGAGCCAATGACACACATATCTCAAAGTCAACTAGATGAGCCAGTTCTCGCTCTGCAAGATCGTGCTCCTTACTCAGGCCAGTCCGCATCAAGTACATCTGCCGTTCAGTTAATCGGCTAGGGAATGGTCAGGTTAGCTTCGGTGCGTGTCCAGTCTACATGCCCACCATTGATACGTCTAACAAGGTCAATATGGTATCTGACGTTCAGATCCAGCGTTGTGTGAAATCGGCATCATCACTTGCATCCAGAAGGTGCTCCTGTATCGAGGTCCTCGTCAACTCAACTTTACCATGTCGAACCCCGACGGACATCGACTCCCAGCACCCTTTCCTGTGTGCTCCGCGGAAAATGACAAGTCCAGTAGTGAGCCTTTCTTCATCGATCACCAACAGGCACATTAATTCTCGAGTGTAATTATAGCCTTTAACATTGGTGTAATCGATCAATGCTATCTGGATGGAGGTGATACTTGCACAGCGAATCTTCATTCATAGTCACGGGTAAGTTCTTCTAGCGTTACTGCGTGCAAAGTTAACCTAATGTTCCTGCCCAATACAGCTTAGGCAGAGCGTCTTTATTGATAGGCAAGACCACGATGACATCGGTGTACCCCTTGCCCAGACGCGATCACACATGATGCGAGGTATGTCAGGCTTCCAATGAGATCGGGGGTCACCACATCCGTATAACGACTCGTCGACGCTCGACCGCCTGACGAACTGGAGAGGTTAGAAGTGCTTCTTTAGTGTTTAGTTCGTTTCCCTGCCTAATATTGGCCATGATAAGGCATTCAGTAGAACCTCGCGTCGTCCATGGGTTGCACATATTATCAGCCCGTGAACCTCATCACTCGATCTGGATCCTTGAGGATCATTGGTTCGCGCAACCTATGCCACCATCAACGCTTCGTTCGTTGAGGGTTTGGTGTACGCTCTCTTACTATACCTTACATGCTATCAAGAAGTAATCTCACTTAATAAACTACATTACACTCAAAGGGTACTTATAAGGACATCGGCTTGGGGCATGGGATAATGGACCCGCGGAGCAGTATTACTCGCGTATTTTTGCACGGACAGTTCAGCATTCTAGTACTCTCGCCGAGCACACGTCCTTCGAGACCAATATAGTTCCACTTGCGTTGGCGTCGTGAAAGGTTCCCACACTCAAAAATGACTACCTCAGCCGGTACAGGGCGTACGATTTACTGAGTTACACATTCTAACGAGACTCGATCAGGATACATGATAAGCAGTATGACAAGAAAAATCTTGATGAAATGAAAATTTGGAATATATGATGTTTTCAGTTAATAAGAGACCCCCTCTGCTTCTTCAACGACTCGGCTATCCCCAAGAATGTGTCGGCGAGTTGAACCTGCGGAAAGGGTCTCGATGAGCTGCCGTTCTTTATCACCTAAATGAAGAGACTCACGGAATCCAATGCCTGCGAGAACGCAGAAATGATTGAGGCCGCTGCAGGAGCGAGAGGGTCGCGCTGGGCAGTGGCCTGAGCGTCGGCGGCAATCTGGGCCATTCGACGCAGGGACATTGAGGCGCGGTCTGGTCCGAAAGACACGGTTTGCAGAGAGACAGGTTTCCTATGGGAATGAAATTTAATTAGCTTCTTCCGCGAGCCGAGCTCGAGGAATGCGACGCAGAATGTTGATGAAGTCTCGTACCCAAGCCTGATAGCGGATCGGCAAAGATCCTGGGTGACCGTGTCTTCGATGTGACACTCTCCATCAGAGAGGAAGACGACAACCGGCGTTCTGAGTGAAGGTAAGCAAGTGTCTATGAAGTTGTTAAGACCCTACCTTTCAGTACTCCAATGGCCTTCCATAATCGCCTGAGCTTGACGTATTGCCCCTGTAAAGTTGGTGCCGCCCCTTGCTCGGTACGGAAGCAACATGTTGAGCAGCTGCTCGGGGGAGCTCCCGAAGTCATTGACCAGCGCAGTCGATATATCGCTTTCGAACAGTATGACACTATACGAGTCGCGTCGCATGTTGGCCTGGTGCCCGCCGGCAGTGATGGCTGCGTGTCTTGCAGCCCAAAATGAGTATACCGCAGAGAGGACTGCGCCGAGCCTATTGTTAGAATTTCGACTGATCTGCGCGGAGGTCGGTGTATCCCGGAGCGGGGTACGGTCCGTGCTTCCCATTGAGCCGGACCGATCGATGGCGAAGATACTGATCAATATTGGGTTTTATGAGTTAGGTTAGTCAGTTGGAGAATGATATGGAGGTACCCACACATGGAAGGCTTGTTGCAGCACAACCGGGTTTCTGCACGTAAACATGTGGCCATCGCTAGATACATATCCAGTCGCTGGCGCAGTCGTTGGATCCCTGGGAGGGTGGAACATCGGTAAGGTGCAGTAAGAAGGCATCGCTCCAGGAGCCGTGTGTTCGGGTCCTACACGAAATTTTGAATGAGCGTGCTATAGGAAATATGAGCGACGAATATACCTCCACACATAGCGTCACTAGATGGCCCATCAAAAATAAAGTAAGGTAAATGATTCAGTGGAAGGGCGGGACGCACCATTTCGCAAAGTTCGCTTGCTCCTCTCTGGAGTATGGATCTTTGAATCCTGGTGAAGCAACTTAAGTCTCAGCCCGAGATCCACTAGGACAGAAAGTAACTCCTACCACTTCTCCCCCAGAAGAGACCATGTGTGATGAAGTCTTTGGGGCGGTTAGGATCCGGGTTCATGCGCTTCGAAATATGCTGGATCTGGTCATTCCCAGCACACTCTGCAGCAGTCGCAGAGCGGCAATACGAGAAATGAGTATGCCGGCCCATAGACTGGCAGACCAGATTGCACATCATAGGTGCGCCATCGTCATTCGCGGCGTATCTACGGCCCTCGACTTCGATTGTTGTGCCCTCATCACCATCAATTGCCCAGCGCGTTTGAGACATCGAACCGTGTCGTGTTTCATGTTCTGGTTGAGGGTGGCCTGCGTTATTATGTGAGTTGATGAATATAAGCCAGGATATTTGTGTTACCTAGTGGCTGCGTGCAGAAGTATCCGCAGTGCTCACACCTTAACAATAAAATTATGTTATGTAATATCCATGCAATCGAACAAAAATCTGATGTTTACCTCTTTTCGCAGAAGTGAATGACGTTTGAGTCCATACTATGAGTATGATCGCCGGTGTGCTCTGTAGCGCCAGCCGGGATAGGTTTGACACACTTAAGCCGTTTGTTTACTGGTAACGAGGTTAGCGTATGAGGAGGAAGTGGCTATACCGTCTTACCTTGAGAATACTAACAATGTAACATGTCATAAGCGAAAATCGTTGATGCAAGTAATGCTACTGACCTTTGTGTACTGGAACGTCTCATGTCTCCCAGTGAACGTGGCTTCAATCGACAAGGGTGCGGTGTCGATCTCGCAAATACCTTGTCTGGAGCAGATGCAATTGCAGGAGTGCTCTTGACTATACCAGATATGAGACAAAGTCCGCAAAGTCAAAGCGAATTCAAGGTCGTACCCGCAAAGATGAATGGCTCCTCGATGAAGGCCGTGTAAATGGTCCGCGTGAGAGCATAATCTCTTGCAGAGCAAACAGCTAATCGGACACATCCGGGTTTCGCAACGATGCTGAGTATGCTCACGATCGCTTGTAACTATTCGTGAACAAATGCAAGCGATGAGGCTATCGAAGTAACTTACCTCGAAACGGAGCATGTCCCTGGGCAGCTGTAGGCTGAGCCATCGGGTAGTCCAATGCCTTCTAGATCACAAGGCTTCCGAGCTGTTAGCAAGACGATAATACATGACGGTAGATTCCCACCTTCCCGCAGGCATGAACTGGTGCAGCACATCGATGTTCATCGTCTTCGTGGTCAATGACCTATTGATGGATTTAGCGGCACGATCTCAGCTGCAGATGATGTTTATACCTTTGTGCAGGCCTCCAAGCAGCCTTGTTTTCCGGAGAAGTCACAAGGCTCACCGCACAGATGCGATGCCACAACGCAGCTGCGTTGGCAATGCGAGATTAGCGCCGCGGTGTTCTTAAAAAATAATCCTTACATGTGTTTGCCCGGGTGTCCAGCGCTGAACAAAAGCTTGAGATAACTCGAGGAGAGTGAGATGAGAGACTCACTTCATTCCGCACATCTTGTCCTCGTCTTCGCAGAAATTACAATCGTGGGTACATTTGTGATCAGTCTTGCAGTCGTGCAGACCCTGATGCAAGCGACTCTGAATGCACTGCAGATGACATGATACACACTGTCCTCCACACAACTGGATGTTGGATCGCATATCCACCGTCGAGTTCTCGAACTCTCGTTTGAGCTCCTCCATTGACTCATGGCTAACGGCCTGGAATCGTGCGAGATTGGAGGAGATCCAGTCACGTACGCGATCGATTCTAAGAGATAAGAGTTGGTTGAGATGTGATGCTAGGCCTTCAAGCCATTCTTCATCTGCGACGTGTTGGCGATCCGAAAATCGAACCCAAGTCCGTTCAAGCGCGGCCAAACGAGCTTCGCGGCCAGAATCTCCGGAGCTGACAGAAAATACCGCTGGCGTGTCATTGAAAGCGATGAACTCGTCCGTGTCGAGATTCTGATGAAATAATTAGCGGCGCAACAAGAAGGTCTGCTCTCGAAACGCACCTTCAACGGCTCTTTTTCAGCCCCGTTCTCAATAAAACCAGACTCAAGCGCATTCGACAGCATAGCACGAAGGAGCAACGCTCGGTGAGACGCCATAGTGTCTTAACGTATGCATGAGCGCAAATAATGCTATCTGGCCTAGGTTACTTACGAGATAATGCCCCCCAATCATTGGCCTAATATCAAGGTCAGACTCCCTACGATGAGAACGTTCGAAGTTATTTTACGCACCTTAAGCTTTGCCATCAGAGTTTTAGCAGTATGCAAAAACTGTCCAGCCGTTTGGTGCGTGACGTTCTGCTGGTCCAACCGTTTCTTTAGTTTGGGGAAGAGCTTGTAGAACTCTTTGGATTCGATCACCGGCCTAAAAATAACGTGAGAAAACGATTCAAATGCACGCACACGGAAAGAATTTACCAAGGGATGATATCAAGCTTTCCTCCGTGAAGACGAGAGATGAAGTTCGACTCTTGCTCATCTTGTACAATCTTATGGAACTTGAGAGAAAATCTAAAGGCCGCCGTCAGTTCAAGAACCGGTGCTTGAAAACGGCTACTTACTCCCTGGTAATCTCCATCTTATCTGAGTCAACCACGTCCTGCAAAACGATTAGACCCAAATGGATTGAAGAGCTTTGTTGTTATCCCGACCTTTATAATGATGACGAGTGTCGACTGGAAGAGCATCGGATTTGCGGCGGGGTCGAGTACCGTCGAACTTGACTGGAACGACTGGAATAGGCCTGTGATATCACGACTCAAAGCAAAGTTGTTCCGGAAGAGGACCTGGAGATGGTATAAAGAACACGGTCTTTCAACAAATCTATGTAAAACTCTGTCGACGGTACGTACCAGGTTGGAAATGGCCGTGTTAAATAGGACGAGTAGTGTATCCTCTTGCGCGGAACGCTCAATGCTGTGAACTCCTAAACGGATGTTAGCGGTCGGATCCTTGCAGCGCGATCAAGAACAGTAGTTTGACCTTCAAAGTCAAGGGCTACAATCAAAGCGTCCTCTGTAGGCGCCACTGACATCCATACACCTTCCGTAGTGCGCATGGCGGAGCCAGCAAAAGAGGTGTCTGCTAGATGGTTGAGCATGAAGCTTTTCCCAACGGACTGCTCTCCCATAGACGAGACGACCTTCACGGGCTAAACATATCGCGATATAAGACAAGGGTCGATGAATGAAGTGAGAGAGTTACCTTCGACGCCATATATGACTGAAATATGGACTCGTACCATCCGAACGAGAGCGCATCGACAATACGCCCAACCTCGGCACCCAAGAGAGATTTCTCTAGCTCAGGGGAGAAAACGCCGTCCTTGAGTGGGATGAACCTATTGTCCTTGGTGACCGCGAGATGGATAGGGATGAGGCACAGCAACTCCACGAGCCATTCGCCAGCTCGGAATTCTGAAGTTTGGAAGCTTGAAATATCCCCGAGGGCAGCGTAAAAGTCGTTGAACGTGATGGAAGTCACGGCGATGGAGCGAAGCTCGTTCCCCGACAATTTTCGAGTGGTCCTCTCGAAAGTTTGGATGAGCTCGCTGAAATGCGGTTCGAACCGCCTCTGACCGAAGTCAGATACGAACGTCAGAGACTTGGAATGCCTCGAGCTGGCCCGGGTGATTGCCTGGCGCTGGACGGCGGGGAGGACGGGGAATCGGGTCCAGACGTCGGAGTGACAGTCGACTAAGCAGTTATGCAGGGTGCCATTTCCCTTTTCCGTAGAGGACGCCGCAGTGCCACCCTTTGCTCTGAACGTGAACTCGGTAGACTTCCGCGTTATATCCAGAGCAAAGGATCTACAGTTCTGAGGATCGGTGTCTAGCTTCATCAGATGGACTGAGTTCCTTGACCCAAACGAAGTCAGTACGCAATCGTCATCTAGGCCTAAGTCATTGATGGCAAGCTGTGTTCCCTCGTTTGACCCGAAAGTCGCCCAGTGGTAAGCTGTTATACGGAACGACGAGTCCTGGGGGATGAACGCCAGGAAACAAGAACCGTCGGGTGATGACTGGATCGCGGTTGGCATTGAAGCAAACTGGAGGGATGCGGGTCTGTAGTTTACGAGCGAGGATTGAGACAACTGTGACTGTGCCTGATTTTGACATCTTACCTAAACTGCATCGTGAGCAGGGAGAAAATCCTCCCACGAGCGTTCGAATCGACGAGGAGTACCTCTTCGTCGCCACAGATGAAACAGGCATGTCGAATCGTCACCGTGCCGTCGTACCAGGGTGCAAGGTTGATGGTGCTGCCTGAAGCTTTCAACGCCCGTGCACCTTCATCAAAGACAAATATATGTAGCTGCAGCTGAACTGGAAGTTAGAGAGGAGCGAAAGTTGAGGTGCACGAAAGCACCTTTTGAGATTCGAAAACAGCGAGCGTCTGCTTGCTTTCATTGAAGGTGATGAGGAAGTCGTCGCCAATTTTGTCGTGACTGAGCTGTTTCTTGTAGCGAACATGATTGATTGCTCGTTCTAACGCGTCCAAAGGCTCGCAATACACTTGCACGTTTCCCATGCGGTCGCTTGTGATGAACAGAAGATCTTCGTTCTCGAGAAACTGTAGATATCTGCGAGTCAAAATGCCCATGAGATCATCATCAAACCGAGCTTCTGATGTCAATGTCGACGCACATAATGTCATTTCCCATTGGTAAAGAGAAGCTGTGTGCAAGTCCAGGGCGAGGTGTAGGAATGAACGACGGGTCAAGTTGTATGTTATGACGCTCTTCGGTGGTCAGATGCATCGGATAAACACTGTATTCAATCTTAGGGTCCTCAGTTGTGGCGATGTACCCTGTAAAGCGGAAGGAGCCTACAGCCATGATCATATCAGCAACACATAAAAATAACCGTCGACAAAACTTACGGTTGCGGGAGTAAGGGGAATTATCATCTACGACCATCTGGACATGGAACTCTTGCCTTGGAGAGAGGGAAAGTCAGACGAGCTACGAAAATGAAAGTTTGACTCACTTTGACGACACATTCGCGAAGTGCTGGTTTAGTTCGCTGATAAAGACAGAACACAAGTCACGTTCGGCCTGTTCCTCACGAGCGGTCTGTTTGGCATTGAGCCACTTCGCGCAATCCTCCTGCTGAATGTGCAGTGTTTCGTGAGCATATTTGGTTGACAACTTCCGCAGGTGCCCATTGAAGTGGTCGTAGATTGATGAGGTAACGGCGTCCACGGCTTCCTCCAAGACTGGCCAACGCGACGCGATAGTACCAAGGTTAGCTACGAATTCTGAGTCCAGAGTCCGGCGCGCCTCGTTTATGGCATCTTTAAAAGTGTCCTCCCCAGTAGGGCTAGCGTCAAACGTTGGCACAAGGGCTTTTAACGACGAAATGAACCCATTGATAAGACCTCGGGATTTCTCGTCCACACGGTTACCCTTCGACAAATCGACCCATACTTTTCGGATGCGCTTGATGTCGTCATTGTGTAGGATCATATCCACGAGTTCGACCTGTTTCTTCTCATCGAGACCCTCATGAGTATCAAAGAGATAGGCGACAACTAAGACTTTCTCTTTTTCGCCGTGAAGTTGATTCCCCAAAGTCTCCAGCTGTTTATCGATTCGAGCTTTCTCGAAGATGCTTTGCGCTCGGGAGTACATAGCGCTGATTGTCTCGAGTGAAACTGAAAAGAAGTCAACGCCAAGGACATTTATTAGTGAGGCTTTGCTGACCTCCTTCAACTATATCCTCTTTAGATGTTGATGGACTCTGTTGTAAGCGCTCTCGTTCGAGGGTTCTATTCAATTTGATGTTAGAACAAGCAATGAGTGCTCGCAGAGAGACATACGGGAACTCTTTCAGAATCTCATCTATCATCAGATCTCGGAGTGACTGCGTCACTCGGGGCAAGTCTTGAGTCAGCCTATCAAGTGCTTCGCTCTTCTCTCTCTCGAAGTCGGATGAGATTTGTTGGCGACTTTGAGTTTTCTCGTTATTGAACTTCCTGCATAACGGCGGGCAGCGAGCTTTCAGGTTGCATTCTAGCACGTTAACGACTGAACGTGGGTCCAAGTCGTCAAAGCTCAGACGGATGCCGCGATCATTGCTGTATAACACCCGCAGTCAGATCAATTAAGCTACGAGGGCTATATTGAACAGTCGACGTACATGAAGTTTTCGAGCCGTGTCTTGTTCATTGGACGGTCATTGAAGCTCTCCACCTGCTCTTTTGCAGGCTTATAACAAGCAGTTATGAGTCCTTGGACGGCCTCGCCATAGATAAGTCGAGGTTGGATCATGTTCAGATCCTCAGGCATCCCGTCAGGGCGCTCTTGAATACCCATGATAGAGTATGAGGGGGTCTAATCCAAGCCTGATGTTAGCCTCATCACCGAGAATCACAGTCCGAGTGGGCCTCACCGTAAATCCAGGCCGAACCTTAACCGACTCCTCCTGCTCGTTCGTTTTGCAGACTTCGAACGCATACATCCGCTCAGAACCCTCATCGTCCGAGTCCATATACGTATCGTCGTCCTCCGTCTCCTTCCAGACGATCGCCTGGGCATATTCGCCGGACATGAGTGCCATGGTCTGGTCGCAGATCTTCGACAGGTACCTTGAACGTCCGAGTCAGTGAATGTGAGAATGACATATGCGGGGGAGACATACCTCATGAAGGTAATCCTATTGCGACGAACAGAAGAGATAGCGTTATCGTCCCAAGTTGTATCTTCCGGCCAGTATATAACATAAACTCGGTTGTCTTCAAGTTGCGCTGCTGAAACCCGGAGAATGTATAGGCCAGATCGAAGGGAGGGCGATCCACTTCCTCGTTCGTCCTCTTTTTTCAACAACTGCGTGGAGCTATCGGAACATGTAAGTGGTGCAGACACAAAGGGCAAGTACCCCAACGTACATATCGTTTCCCACAGCCCCGACCCGCTCAAGATACTCGGCAATCGCTCTCTTGTCACCGTATATACCAAGCGGTTTCACCAAGACGTTATCAAGAAGCTTAAAGTCAACCTTCGTGAGAGAAGTAAATGAACCAGGCTGCACATCGTTAGCAAATGCCTGCAAAGTATCCTGCGATATGATGATCTTGTCGACTATTGTGAAGGTCAGAAATCGTATTGACGAACACAGAGGAAACGTCACCTAATCCCCCTCCGCTCCCTTGTTCGCTTATCAAGTCGAGGATGCGATACAAGCCTTTGATAGAATGAGAAAGATCAAGATCCTGCGCCGCAGATGAAGCCTTCCCGGCGCCAAGGGGAACACGCTTTGCATCGACGCCAGTGTCCATGGGAGGGTCATCAGCTAATGTAACGTCAATACTTAGGCACGCCAATGTAGGAGATGGCGTTCACCGATAACATGGCTTGATAAAGGGTTGTCGCCGCCTGTAGAAGAAGACGGCAGCTTCTGCCATCCTGATTCCTCTGCATCGACAATGTCCATGTACAGATCGTCGTCATCCGAGTCGATCGCTTGAGTCGAGGCGGCTTTCGATGTGCCGCCTAGCAGAGTTGTGGATGCCATTGGGTCATCGGGTGAGTTATCTGCCAAAGGACAATCAGGTTTATCCAACGCATGGACATCTGAACAGGTGGGACGCGTACTTTTGTCCTTATCGGTCTCTCGAGACGAGGGCGAGGTTGAATCCATACTACCGCCTCCAGCGCTGGAGCCAAAGACGTTGGCAGGAACGAAGTCGTCAGCCATGCTGGGATACTGAAGACCTGGGTTGCAAAAAGGGAGACGGCGGTCGCGTTTCCTTATACTTGATCCCAGCCCCTCAGAAGCTCAGCACTACCACTAGTACACGGATAAGAGGGAAATAGGGTTTGAGGGAGTAGAGAAGCCTCGTGTTACGGCCCGCGCCGCTTCTGGACAAAGGAACCGTCGAATGCCCTGAATCGTGATCATGGATGGCAAATACCGCCGCGACTCAGGCCTCAGGAGTACCATGATAAGTTCGGGCGAGAACATACCCATTGTTCACTCTCGCTCTCATTATGGTGACCCTTCCAAGTCCAAGTGCAGCAGCGGGAGACGCTGCTAATGCACCACAAGTCAGCGGGCCGGTGGTAGAACGCATCGTATCGCATCCGGGTTTGAGCCAGTTCCAGGGAAAGAGTGCTTCAGCGTGCGGATTGGCTGCCTTGAACTTTGCAAGACATGTGTTCGAACGGAGAAGGAACGGCGAGTCGACAGAGCGTATTCTCCAAGAAATCGTCAGAAAACCATCCATGGAGGTGAGTGACGTTCTGCACAACGCGGCAGCATGAGGGCCGACGTCGCGCTGACCGCGTCAAGGGTCGCGCTTGCTCGCTCTCCACTCCCACGTAGGCAAACCCTAGTTGTCTAACGTTACCTTTGGTACTAGGAAATCATTTCCATAACTTCCGGGTGGACAGACGATGGACATCTCGAAGTCGATCAGATATGTCAGCTCCCGCTGTTCAAGAGCACACTCAAGCTAGTCCACACGCAGTTTGGTCAGCCGACAAAGGGGGACTTCAGAACTCTTCTTCGGTGCGCCCTCGCCCCATCCTAACTCTCTATCTTACCCATCTGACAAAATTGTGATCGTAGCAACCTGGGACGTACCACTTCCTCATGCGCAGTCGCCATTGTCACACGTCCTCCCGAGATCATTGCCTGCTTGAAGATCACCAACTCTGGCGGCAACACTTTCGTCATCTTTGACTCACACCCTCGTCCAGATCACCCAGACGGGGCTGCCCTAATTCTCGTCAACTCGGTCGAGGAGGCTGCTACTCGTCTGAGTGCGATCCTACCATACGACGACGCTCTCATGTGCGATGATCGCCTCCAGTGGCAAGCACAGCTCCTTGGACAGTTTTCCAGTCACACCTTCATTGCACGGGAGTTTGATTCGTCATCAACGGCCATGACCTATCTCGTCGCAGATGCCAGTCTCACCATTCTCTCCTTACAAGCCAAGGTTGCCGCTCTAGAGTCCCAGAACTCTTTTCTCACGTCGGAGAACAAGCGCTTGGAGACGGAGGCGGAGCAGATGGAGGACACCCGGACCGCTTTAGAAGCCCAGCTGCGTGAATTAGCTAAGCCTTCTTCTCGCGGAGCCCCAGCATATCCGCGTTCTAGTGCTAAGAACGCAGAAGCCGGACCTTCTCGTCCTCGATTTCCAGGTCCGTCGCGTACTTTTACATAAATGCACTTCTTGATAGACCCATTATTATCGCTTGCAGACAATGTAGGAGAAGGAAGAGCCGAAGATAGGCATGATGTTTCGATGTTGGAGCCCGAAGCCGCGCATGACCCCACAGCGCAGTTGGTTGCTGAAATGCAGCAACGATTCGATCAGGAAGACCGCCACATCCGACAACAGCGCGAGAGTCTCGCCGCGAGCCAACAGAAGCCGTTCGAATGCAACATATGTTTCGAAGAGCAATCTGAAGACTTCGCTGTGAGACTGCAGCCATGCGGACATCCGTTTTGCCGGTCCTGCGCTCGAGAGTTCATTCTGTCGAACATCAACGATCACCGATTTCCCGTCCTTTGTCCCGTGTGCTCGGCGGAAAAGGCTGAGAAGCCCAGTAGTGAGTCCATGCACCGAGTGGGCTCACCAGGGGATAATACTAACATAAGGCTGCAGCTATCGACTCATGGCTGGTAGAGCAGATAGGGGTTAATCAAGAGCAGTATGCCATTTGGACGGAGATGGAGCTCGCTCGGTTTTCTATCTTATTGCATTGTCGCTCGTATGTCTATCCGATTTTCGCATATCAAGTACATGCGTTGATATACGCGGCGCTCCTTATACAGGTGCAAACGCAGTGTCTTTATCGATAGGCAGGATCACGACGATACGAAGATCCTAGCGTGTCCTTTACCTCGATGTAATCACATCTGGTGCAAGGCATGCCAAGCATCCATACAACTGGACGGTCCCCCGCATTCGTGCGATGGCTCATCTGAGCTCGACCACCTCATGAAACAGAGGGGATGGAAGTATTGCCCAAGTACGGCCCCTTAACCCGTCACTCCATCCATCCTTGGACTAACATGAACGCCCACCACAGACTGCAAGACTCCCTGCGAGAAAGTATCCGGGTGTCATCATATGACTGTGAGTCTCGCTGTACTAAATGTTGCATCGGATACTCGCTGACGTGCAAGTCTTGAAAGTGCATATCAGCTGGATGCAATACGCACTTCTGTTATCGTTGTGGTGATGTTATCGTTCGGTCTGCGATGCCAAGGGACGTTCAAAGGGCAACGAGTGATCATTATCGGAGATGCCAGTTGTTTGATATTCCCACGTAGTGGGAGAGATTTTATGTTATACGCTATAGCCAATGACCCACTATTGATGTCAATCCTCAGCTTCATGGTTGAGAACTGCAGTGAAATATCACGACTTCGTATTTACCCGCATGAGTTTGTTCTTTATGCCCCTTCCTCTTTCGTGGCTGCCACTTATTCTGCCCAGTGAACAGCGGCCCATTCCCTCTTCAGAACACCCATGCTAAGCACATCCACCCACTTGTTGTCCATCCAAGTTGCTTCGCGCTTCCGCCCTTCCACCACAAAGCCGCTACAAAGGGTTCAAGAGAACTTCAGTCGCAGGAGAGCACGATAGATGGTGAAAACCTACATGCGCTCGTAGACCGCGATAGCGCGCTCGTTATTTCCAAACACCATAAGGGAAACGCGATGGAGCCCGTACCACTTGAACGCGTGGTCGATCATGAACTTCGCTGCCTCGGCTCCGTAACCTTTGCTCCAGAACTCGGGCAGCAGAGCTATGCTGAAGAGCGCATCACGATTCTTCCATTCGGAGATCTGGACGATGCCCTTCCCCATGAACTCGCCAGTCTCTGTGAGCGTGATGACAGCGCCAAAGGTGGCGGCGTCGAGCTGCTTCTTGAGTGTCTCTTTGTAGGTGGGCCCGTAGGGCCTAATTGGTTCGTCTGAGACGAGAGGCAGCACGAGAGGATCGTCCCGCAGACGCAGGAGGTTGTCCAGGTCGGCTTCGGTGTATGCACGTAGAGTCATCCGATCTGTCTGGAAAGGCATCTCAGCGGTGACCCGGGTAAGCAAGGACTCGGATTCAGATGATCGCCCAAGTCCCGATCACATAATTTATATGTTACACTGCGCACGCAGTGCGCAGCTAAACGGGTGTCGCAGTCAAGCTTTGCTTCGTAACAATGTGTTCGGTAACTGACAGAGCATTTTCCCAAATGGAGTCACCAAACTGTCACGGCCAAGTTACCGTTCCATGATATGAAGTTTGAGGAAGAGGCTTGAGCTTCATATGCTCACACATCAGTCAAATTAGGAACGATTCGGTCATCCTAAGTCTTGGTGACGATCACGTTGGGCACAAACAGGCGAAGATATTCCAGGCCATGTTTTCATCGGTTAAACATCGTATCAAAGCTTAGAAAGCCTACTCGTTACAAGTCATAGTCTAGCAGACCTTGAACTGCGCAACAGTGGGATCGTGGTCGCTCGCTCGGTCCGCCTCCGTAGCAGCCCAGTTATTCACGTGAATATGCTCAGCCTCGACACCGCGTCCCTTGACGGCGTCGGAGACAAAGAGGTGGTCGAGCTGCTCGGTGATGCCATTGTACACGTACGTGTAGCGCTCCTCGACGGGGATGTTCGCGAGCGCGTCGATCTCGGTCACGAGGCCCGAGAGAGACGCGAAGACGGAGGTGGTGTAGAGGTACTCGTTGCAGTCGCCGCCCATGATGATGTTCGCGTTGGAGTCGGCATCCAGGATGTCTTGGATGAAGCTCTGCAGGAGAGAACGATGGGTTAGTTTGTATTACTATCACCCGGGTACTTCGGCCCGGGTAGAATAGGGGTGACGTACGGCGACGACCTTGACTTGTGCTGTCCGCTCATCAACGTAGGCGTTCACAGGAGGGCGGGCATCACCCCAGACAGAGGAACTGTCGAGCTTGGCGGTGAGCTGAAGGTTGATCGTGAAGAAGCGGTCGCCTGAGGGAGTCTCCCAGACCGCTGCCAGGGGCTTGCGCGAATCGTTCCAGGCCTGGCTGTATGGCTCGATGCGACCTGGGTTATAGCTTGAAGCGGGGACTTTTAGCACCCTATCATTGGAAGTATAGATGACCATACCTGAGAGTGGGCTTGCCATCAGTACCGTTGATCACTTTAGTTGAGTCAGTGGCACCGCCAGCAGGCGAGCCAGGGACAAGAGTCATCTTTTTGCTGTTGTACCTAAAAACCAGCATCAGCTTTCTGGATCACTCTCCGGATCGCACTGAACTCACAAGTAAGCTTGTCGGATGTTGCCGCCGGGCTCACCGCCATCCTTATCGTTCTGAGGGTTGACATCAATGGCCTCGTAGCCCACGCTCGAGCCCGCGGAGCTGATAGCGGCAACCAGGTTCGCGAGCGTTTGGTTAGCGCTGACGGTGCCATCGTCCGTGGGGCCACTGTCGTCCTGGATCTCCTGGACGAACATGATGTCGGGCGAGTTGAGGTAGTTGGCGATGTGGTCGGCGACCTTGCCCATGTGTGTTGAGTTCGGCGCCAAGTTCTCAACCTAAGTTACGATCAGTGGCCCGTCACCAGTAGTACCTAATTCCTATTTCTTACGTTATAGTCACCCAACGTAATTGTGCACTGGTCACTGCTGGACGTAATGTTGGAGGCGGGTACCGTCGAGTCCGGCGAAGACAGGACCTTGGGAGCAGTCGTAGGTAGAATGGTGAAGTAACCGTACCTGGTACGCGTTCAGCACCCTTCGATCGTCAGAATAAGGGTCAACACATACTGATAAGTCAGGACACCACTAATGTCTGAAAGGGTAGTGCCCATGGTGACATTCGGGAGCGTAGTGTTATCGAGAGGCGTGGAGACCAGGATCTCGTCAGGATGGGGAGTGGGCAAGCCGTTGGCATCTATGCAGAATGAGGACAGTGACTGGGGCGTCAACCACAGAGGCACGTACCAGGAACCATTGTCAGACCGCCGCGGCTGTTAAGCCCCAGGACGTTCCAGTCGCCACGAACGTAGATGTCGCCATAGTAGTCATTGAAGTCGACGGCGACTGGGGACGGGACAGTGACGTATGAGTTCACGATGCTCTGCCAGAAGTCCATCCCATAGGCGTCAGGCTGGAGATCAGCGTTCGTGGCTTCAACGCTAGAGGCGTTGTTGGGGACGGAAAGGAAGCCGTCCGACCCTTTGTCCAGTGCAGACATCTGACCAGTAGGGGGAGAGACGTCCTTGCCGAGCACGATGGCGGAGGGTGCATCGCCGGAGGACGAAGAAGTAGTGGAGATGTCATCGAGCTCGGTCACATACAAGTCGTTGGGTTGGGAGCTGCTCCTGTACGAGCTAACGGTGCCGCTGAGAGTCACAGAGTCACCGACATCGACTTTGCCCAGGTCGGTTGTGGAAGTCGTGTACACTTGAAGGCTAGAGTTGCCGGACGTGATCCAGAAGCCACTGTCGCTCTGTGTATCGCGCAAGATTCTTTCTCTGTTCTGTGGCCACTATAACACGTAGTAACGAACCTTTGCAGTGACAGTGCCCTCCACATCGGTAACCTTCTTGCCCGCATAGGTGCTTTGCCAAGCAGAGCCCTGGATGTCTGAAAGAGAGGTGGCAAGGACAGCAGGGACAGCAGCCAGGAGCGCGAGACGACGCAACATCGCAAGGGACGGAGAGCTTTTGGTGGGCTAGAGCACCGAGAACAGGCCTATGCGCCTTATATCGCTGGCAAGATTCATTCGCTGGTGAAAATCCGAGGTGCCATATGCACGGATGCTCAACGTTCTCGTCGAAAGTCGCCTGAAGTTGATGGACACATGTGCATGCCACCAGATGACACCGGCGAGACCTTTCTGGTGCTCACTGATAACGGATGTTACTTGTGATGCGAAGGCGGGGATGCGCTTCGGGGACAGTGCACTGCATGGTAGTGGACTCTGTATGGTTTCGGGATCAGAGCGTGCCACGCAGCACAGTCCCAAACAAGACATTTTAACCGACCAGGATCAAGGCAACGTGCGATGAGTTTTAGACTTGTTGCTTACTTCAGGGATAAACCACACGCTGTTGTCCTGGCGCAAAAATAGAGCGTTCACCCTTGGTGGGCTGCAGTTCTAAGTCGACACTCTGTGTGAAGGGGCGGCGCTCAGGTGGGTGTAACGTACCAGACAATGGAACGTGTACCGTACTCGGTGTGCCAACGCGAGAGCTACTTGGGAGACATCCCGAATCGAGAATGTTGCGTGCTGTATCGGCTGGCGCGAATTGAGCGGGGAACGGTTAGCGTTTGTTGGTCTTGATGTCATCTTCCTTCAACCCTGCCTTCACCACCTCGGACATCCTAGCCTGCCAGTTCTCATCCTGGTACAAGGACTTTGCTCCTGTCAGCATCCGATCGACCATTATCCCTCTGAGCGCAGAGTTTCTCGCGTATCTTGACGAAGATGGCGTTTTCGTGCCTGCAGGATCTGAGGGTGTGTCCGTGCGGTTTACCTTCACTATCGGCCAGGCAGGTTTGACAAGCACGCAGAACGGAAGAGGATCACCTCCTAGATGGAAAGGATGACAGTGACTCGGACGAAGACGAAGGGGAGACCAGACGTTACTCGTTTCCCGAACTCGATGCGCAGATAAGAGCTGTCGTCGCACAGTACGGCGGTGTGTTTCCAAAACTCAATTTTACCTCGCCAAAGGTGTGTCAGGGGAAGTCCCGCTTGCATGCTGCAGCTAAAGTGGTTGATGACGCAAAGGACGCTGCTTGGGTTCTCCCTCCATCATCGCCGCTTAAATGCACATCGCCGGCTGACGTTTACCTTCTCCTGAAATCATCCGACTTCATCCCCCACGATTTGCACGCCCCCAGCGTCTTCGAAGGCTGCATAGATGCAAGTTCACCCACAGCGCCGGGTTACCAACTGGAGCTTGTCCTGAGGAAGTGGTACTCGGTGGATCGCAGTCGCGAGTTTCGGTGCTTCGTGCGGGACAATGCATTGATCGGTGAGTATATGCGCGCCAAACTGACTGCTTGCCCTGACCGACGCACTCGATCCCTTCAGGCATATGTCAGCGCGACACCAACTTCTATGACTATATGCTCGAGAGGGAGACTCGCGACAAGATCCTCTCGACTGCTACGAAGTTCTGGACAGAGGAAGTTAAGAAGCGATGGAAGGGAGGTGAAAACTGTGAGCTCTCCCTAGCCCCGTCTTCACGTCCGGTGTTCACGCAGCTGGTTAGATGTGTTCGACATCTTGTTCACTCGCGACCTGTCGCGAGCGCACGTCGTAGACATCAATCCCTACGCTCCTCGCACAGACACGCTTTTCTTCAGCTACGAGGAACTTGAAGAACTTCACGTCCGAAGCCAATCTTCCCCGGACTCTACCACAATCCCAGAGCTCCGCACTATCACATCGCACGGTGAAGTCGCCTCCGCACCAGCCAACCAACACAACATGGTGCCCATGGAGGCACTCAGCCTTGGTGCGGACCAAGGTGCTTGGGCGGACGCGATCCAGGAGGCGGTCCGTAATCAAAAGGCGGATGACGATGGGTAAAATCGGGTATATGCATTCAGATCGTCTACAAAGAATAGATATCATGATACATGGCATTTCCTACCGATACAATATGGTGTCGTACAAACTACGTCTGTCCCTTAGGCAGTAAACTAGTCCACTTCATGAGTCGTGTACCAATGTTGATATGCGACGTTTCGTCTAGTTCAGTAAAACGTCCTCTACGCGGCCTTCCGCCGCGAATGACCCTCCCGGGTCCCGGATAACGATGTGCTTGGAAATATGAAGTCTCATTTGGACTTCGCCAGACGCGCAAGGTGCGAGCAGGTCGAATTGAGCGAGGAGAGTCCGTGTACACGACTTGTCGGCGCCATACTCCTCCGTTCGCAGCATGCTATCATGCTGTCGAACCCTAGTCGTCAAGGTGCCTCCAGACTCCTGATAATCTCGTCGAGAACCCCCTTGGCCTCACACGAGACGTCCGCATTGCAGATAAACCGCTTCGTCGACTTGACGGCTGCAAGAAGCTTACTCTCCATATCCCTCCCCACGTCCCGCTCTGTGTCGGCAACAGTGTCCGAGTCCGAGTCTGCGATAGGGAGGGTTGCTGAACGGTTCGCGATGACAAAGTCGAGCGTGATCTGCGCGAGCTGGGGAAGGAGCGCGTCGCCGAAGCCTTCGTGCCGCCAGAGCGCGTAGGGAGGCTTGCTCATATAGCCCCAGGCACTGGATAGAAGAGTCCATATGTGTCGTCCGCGGATGACATGTAGAATGTCGGCTTTGTTAGGGTATTGGCTGTCGTGCGAAGGTCGGAGGAGAAGAAGATAGAGCGCGAAGCTGCCCGAAATGTTCTCTAGCTGGAAGCGTGGTAATTCGTCGAGTGTGCCCGCAATGATTTGCGAGATACTGTTGTACCGATCCGAGTCTGCTGGGTTGATGCTGTGAGCGAGCTCTGCGTGCGCGAGCTTGAAAGCAATCGCGAGATGCTGGAGGTCTTCTTCGTAGAACTCCAGGCTCTCATTCGGTGACGTGTGTCCGCTTTTCATGGGACAGATATTGTAGAAGAGGGCAGCGTTGAGCGAGGGCGGTATGTGCGTGAGGAGTTGAAGGTGAAGCGATTCATCGGGACGGGGATGATCTCCGAGGCAGCGTGCAGCTTGTAGTGCGGCGAGGCGGACGCGAGACGGTTTGTCGTGACCCAGAGCAAAGGCGATGGCACTGAGGTATTCTGCTCGTTTCTCGACGGTCCCAGATCCTTGAACTCGACTGAGGGTTAGGAGCGCGTCAGTAACCGCGTTTTTGGAGAAGCGACGGCAATGGTGCGAAAGGAAGTCGACCAGCCAACCGAAATCCTCTGAGCAGAGCGCTCGGACAGGAACCGTGATATGCCGTGAAGACCCGTCCCCCCGACCATAGTTGGTCGCCACGCTTAAGCGCAGGGCTGAGCACGCATCTTGCCAACAACGCGATGTCTTGAATGGCGGGGCTCCTGCTTTTGTCTGTTCAGTGGCCTCTCTGACGAGAGTACGGCAGAGCTGGAAGGCCCAGCGAGGTATATCATGGTCGAAAGAAGTAGTGTGGAACGCCTCGATCTCCATGATGTTTGACAACGGACCAAGGAAATCAATTGCATGTCTGACAGCTGGGTGCATACTTTGAATCGAGTTCGGGCTCGGGCTAGCGCTCAAGACTTCTTTGAGCCTCTGGAGAATCTGTGCCAAGAGGGGACCAACTACTGAACTGCGAAAAGACCAACCGTTGGTCAGTAAACCAAGTATCGTGCAACTAACCATCTATCAGCTGACCTTTTGTCGATCTTCTCAAGATCTCTGGGATCAAATTTGAGTCCGAGCACCATTCCCATTGCCAACAGCGCATTGGCCATGATATTCCCTGGAGGCAAAGGCTGGGTCAGGAGGCGCGCCACCGCATCCACGACGACCTCATCGAGATGCGGCGAGTCAGAAGAGCGATGGCGGCACGATAACACGTGGAGAAGGACGTGAGACATCCACGGAAGATGCACGGCCGGAATGGCTGGTATGTGATGCGGCTTTCGCAAGAGCCGGAAGATGAAGTCGAATTCGGGATCCGTTCCCTCGAGCGTGGCCGTCAGCCGGATGTCGTGTACGGTGCCCAGCGGGAGTACGTTCAACCGTCCTTGTCCGAAGTTCTCGTAAAACAGGTGCAGCAGCGCCTTTCCGCACGCGAGGGCACGGTCCCGCCCATGAGGAACGAGACGGACATACTGCGTGTTCTCGTAGCAGCACATGAAGGTATCTCGGAGCTGCTCGAAAGCGGCGGAGATGGCGAGAGTCGAAGGCCACTCCACCTCTGGTACCATTCTTGCCGCTATGGTTATGATTTCGGGGTTGCCGGATGTTTCGAGCAGCCATCGAATCGAAGAGGCATCGAGGGAATTGACCGGCATCTCAGGTAAGTCCAGCCGCATGACGTCGGTGGCAGAAGAAAGAAGTCGTGGAGTGTGGCCAAGTTCGACGAGAGAATCCCGGGACGGTAAAATGGACATGTCGGCGGTAGATCTCTTGAAGAGGCTTCGCACACGTGTCAGTGCGATGTCGATAAACCCTGAGGGCCAAGGGAATGCTGAGGTGAGAAGGCCCTCTTGCCTCTTCAGGAGCTCCCAGAACGACTTTAGGGGTTTGAATATGAGATGAAGAAACCGAGTTGTCGTAGACCGGAAGGGACAGGAGCTGGATATCATGGAGGATACCACGATGCCAACGTAGAACAAAAATCCAAAAACGGTGCTTATGACGAGTACACTCGCGATGATCCATTCTTGACCCCAGATGTTGGCCGAGAGCCCAATACCGAAGAGAAGGAGAGAAATCTGGAGTAAAATCGGAAGTGCTTCGAGCACAGCCTCGAGGTGCCAAGCCTCGACGCCATTCAACTTGGCTTGTCGGCGCCTCCCTCGAGCATCGGCGGAACCACGTCCAAATCGCCTATATTGGGAAAGCCACTGTTTTCCTAGCACGGCTCCTAGAGCTGCGAGAACGCTGGTGGCAATACTGGCGTACATCAGCGACTGCGCCCAAATCACAAGCGCATCCGGGCCCTGCCATACGCGGAGCTGGAGTGCTGAGGGATCGTTAGCAAACGCACTGGGATCAATGGTGTGGATCAGGATTTTGAGGAGAATATGGGTGTTGGCGTCGTGGTCGGGGCCCAGGTCGCCTTGAAACGCGCAAACGAACGAGGTTGAGACTGCTGAGAAAAGACCCGACTGGAGCGAATCCCGGGTGAGGCGCTGTGGCCGGCAAAAGTGAAACGGGACGCACGAAAATAAGGACGATGTCCATATCACCCTTGTATTTGTCCACAAAGTCCATGTCGTACTCATTTGCCTCCTGTTGATAGATGGTCCAGAATTGAGACCGAATGTCCGTTCCGTCATAGCGTGCAGGAGTTTTACTGCTGTGCAACGTGTCTAGAATCTGCTCAAGGAGGTGGATCGTTCTACATGTGTCGATCAAAATCTTCATTACCACCGCAAGGCACTGCAAACGGCAAAACTCACCTATCGCCGTCCCTCCCTTGTTCTGCATCCGTTTTGTTCAACCCGCCCTCTGAAGTGCCCATCCCGACAGTGCGTCCAACCCGAGTCAGGCGCCTTTGAATACGTCGGCCGTCTTCGTTGAGGTTCGAGGCTGAGGGCGAACCAGAGCATTCTCATCTTCCGTCGGGGCGGTCTCCATATATCAGGTCGCCTTATCCTCCCAGAACCGGCTGATGCGTTCACGTAAAGTGCTGTCGGTGGGGAAATAAGAGGATCCCTCTCCCACTGTGGGGTTAACGCGCTCCTTACAAGCTTGCAGGAATTTCAAGCTCTTCCTGGGGATGTCAGCCCCCCACGCGTACGGCCCGAAGATTCCAGGGTGGTTCCAGGCAACTCGGAGCAAAAAGGCGCATACATTGCTGTAAGAAACTTCAACAGCAGATAGCTGGCTGGAACATCGAACGTATCTGGGTGATGCAAATCGCCGCCAATGAAAGATGGTAGTGAGCTGATTGGTTTCAGCGGCATGAGAATCCGGGATAAGGTGCTTCTGCCGGGAACACGACAGAGACACGGTGCCACTTCGCGTCCTCGGAAGCTCAGATTCTTCATGGGGCGTGGGACGCTTCCTCAACTCTATGGGTAGGTACAGACCTCGGATAATACTCTGGGTTTGATCATGGCAACGCTCAGTGGTCCTGACCCCCGACGGCTGGAGTCCTGAGCATATTGAGGCAAATTTTGAGGGTCTGTAGAGGAACTGTTAGCATAATTGCGAATGCGACCTACGGGAAACAAGCGCTTACCCAGCACAATGTTATCTCCTTCGGATGATTCTGAACGTTACGGCTCAGCACATCATAGAGCAATGAAACGTACGTCGCGCCGATAAGCAGGTGGTCTATCCACAACAGGTACGAACAACCCGAATCTCGCATTGCCAGGCAATTCCATCATTCGTTTACATCTTGAAGCGGGATAAGTAAGTCCAGCCTATTTTCATCCCTTCCGCACCTCAATTTCGGTTCCTTGATGATGGCACCCGGACATTCAAGGAGACAAGGTAAGACCAAGACCAAGAGCCCGTAAAACACTCGCTTTTTACGAAGAATTCCGACCAGAGATGTACCATATGTTTTGCGGGACCTTGGTTTCAGTGTCTGGTGCCTGGGGCTTCAAGCTTCAAGCTTCAAGCTTCAAGTTGGCGGGGTTCATCGACCCTCACCTTTTCTCCCCTACCTTTCAAAAGAGCGCCAATGCTGGGCGGCAAAGTCACTGAAGAATTATACTGCCCATGGATCGGCAAGATGGCGCATACAATCCAAAGGGGTGGGGTAAATCTGTCCCCTGATGCATTCTCACGGCGTAACGAAGCCCCTATCCTTGGCCCATACCCCAAGCATCTGCAGTTGCTCATGCGAAACTTGTGCGACACCTCAAGCAGCTCAGTGGTAAGCGCGGTAAGCACTGGCGGTGGCTTTGATTATTTGTTTCCGATTGTCTGATTAACATTAGACTATGTAAGGCCGTGATAACTTTTCGTATGGGTCGCCCAGGACCCTCTAGCGTAACCGTCTAAAAACCCTCTATGGATGTGCTGCCAAACAGACGAGAAAGTAGAGCTCAGAGCTTATCCACCTCGATACCAGAGTCGCTGGCATCACCGTCGCTACGATGCGAGGGACGCGAAGCAGCAACACCGTAGGCATTCTTGTAAAACAGGATGTTGCCTTCGTCCTCAACGAACCTGCATTCCCTGAAGACGCGGTACATCTCGCCCCAGCCACCAGGAGCGCCCTCGAGCCTGATGCCAGCCGGGTCGAGAACCTTGCGAAGAGCGGCGGAAGCCTCCCAACTATATCAGAAGGGAGCATGAGTTTTCATTAGGTGATGCTACACAGGGATAGACGTACGCATGGTAGTGAGGGATCTTGCTGCAGACGTGATGGGCAACGTGGGTCTCCGAAATACCGTGGGTTGCGTGGGCACCAATCCATCCCATGATCTTGCCGCAGCCACCAAGAAGTTGGCGATCGAGAGTAGAAAGGGCACCACGGGGGAAGGTGAACTCGGGAGCGCGGTAGTGGGGGAGAATGGGGTCGGTATGCTGGAGGAAGGTGATGAGGACGAGCCAGTGGTTCACCCTGAGCAGCAGTTGATTAGTGGAATGTCTGCCGGAATCATGACAGGCGCTTACCAGACGTAGGGGACCAGGTAAAGACGGAAAACAGTCGAGAATCCATACGTGTAGATGGAGTAAGCAACAGCACCAAGCCAGAGCAATATGCCAACGTCAGAAAGGACGATCTGTCCGTAGTGGTGAGGCTGGAACATGACGGCGGTGGGCTTGAAGTCTGGCGAAGAGTTAGTCTATGTCTTAAATTTTGACGGACGATGACCTTACGGTTGGTGCCCTTGGGGTATCTCTTCTGGCCAGATGCGTTAATGGTAAGGTACATGATCCAACCACCGAGCTGCATGCCTACAGTCAGCGAGAAGGCCTCGAAAATATTATCACTGAAACATACCAAGTAGGTAGCGCATCCCAAAGCAGCACCAATAGGTGAGTCGCCAATGGCTTCCCAAAGCTCCTGCTTGACTTCCTCGCTGACGTTGGCGCCATGTATGTCTTCCTTGGTGGGGTCAAACGGCGGGAGGCCAAGCTGCGACCGGGACTTCGGAACGTAAACCTGGTCCTGAGTCATGTGGGCGGTCGAAGCATGGTGCTTCGCGTGCGTTACTCTCCAAGAGTGATAAGGCACACCGAGGCTGCGTGTTCGAAATCGTCACCGACGTGGTAATGAGTCACGTGGAATATTAATGAAACACCGAAAAAACGTACGCGGAGTGAAGGACCCAACCAACAAAGTTGTTGACGAACTTAGACTCGGAGAAGGCTTGGTGACCACACTCATGGGCGATGACCCAGAGACCGGTGGCGAAGAGGCCGACCCAGAAGCTGTAGACGGCCCAGACAGCGAAACGAGCGAAGGGGTAGAGGTACGGGTGGGGGAGGCTCAGTTGCGAGGGCGTGATGAAAGCGTCGAGATATGTTGCAGCCTTGTAAACGGATCCAATGACTACCAGGTCCCAAACACTGGAGGGTGGCAAAAATGAGGATGGTTCACACGTGAATGTTGAGCAGCGAACACGTACATGTAGAGCGACGACCTAAACGCGGACCGCTTGTGACAATGCGCACTACACAGCAAAGGCTTGAGTACCAATGGATTGCAAGTGCCCAGCGACACGTCGAAAGCACGTACGGGATGGCACTCAGCAGGTCCTTGATGGTGAGGTCGGGGATAACGATTTCATTCTGTTTGACAGACGCGCTGTCTGTCTTGGTTGCTACACCCATGTTGTATAGGTCGCCGTCGTCTTACGTTGAATTGAGAACGGTCTAGTCTATGAAAGAAAAGAACGAAGAAAAAATATGGGAGGGGGAAAGGGGAAAGGGGAGGGGAGGGTAAGAAAACCTAGGGACGGGCTTCACGCAGAGCTGCTTTAAATTTCCTTTGGGGCAAATTAGAGTTCGGTCATTTCCGGATGCACGTGCGCGGTGAATGGTGAACCGAACAGTAATTCGCGTTGGAATTGTCGCGATATCGATTCCGCGCAACCTATCGTGCGTAAAACAAACCATTTGGCCCGAGAGTCTGTTTTCCACCCTGTAGACTCTTATGTTGGGTTACTTTGCAACTCCTGGAAATGCCAGTCAAGAAGCCTCTAGTCTACAGTTGTTGAGACGCTTGCAACCCCATCCTTATCGGACGCCACTCCGACCGGATTCGGTCTTTTTACTTCCGTTGATCTCATAGTGGTGTGGGGTGATCTTATTATCTCCACAAGATGCAGCTGATTTCAGCTGTCATTTCAGCTATCAAAGTGCAACAACCGCCGCTCTTGTCCTTTCAGGGGTTCCGCTGGGGCAGCACACCTATGCACACAGCAACTGCTCATGGTGAACCACGTCTCGGCCGAGGTCGATAGCAAATACATAGCGAGTACTAGCAAATATGATATCGATAACTAGAAAAATAGCTATGTACGGAAGTTTACGGGAACCAAGAAAAGTCCTCACACGGTCCTCGGCGCCTGGTTCAGAGAACGACTCCCGAGCGCGAGCGACGGCCTCCCCAAAAGACCACCCCAGACAATTAGCCAAGTGCCTGCAATCGATCCGCAACCCCATCTAGGAACGCCAACCCGTCCTTGGTGATCGTCCGAGACGTGGTGCGACTTGTAATTGTCGAGAAATCGGCGACCATCTTCGCCAGCGCGCGTTTGTCCGCAACAATCGCCACTTGACGTCTCAAGCTCGCGATGGCAATCAGCTTATCGCTGACCCCGACGACTTGCGAGTTCTGACTATCGTTGCGTGACGTGCGCCGTGGTATCACATAGACGGATGGATCCGCGAGCTGCCTGTGCAGGGCGTCGAGGAATGCGAATCCTTCCTTTGTGAGCGTACGCGATCGATTGGTCTGGTGGAACTTGGAAAACTGCCTGACCACGTCGGCCAGAGCCTGGTTGTCGGTTGCATTGCTGACAGTCTTCGTGAACCGCTGCAGCTCCATCGCTTTGCCCATGCGCGTAGGCGGCAATTGGCCCGAGGAATCCTCGTCATCGCTGCTGAGCTCGATGATCTCCTTCGCCTTCTTCCGCTGTGCATCGCTCTTTCCGGAACCTTGCTGAATATTGGTCTTCTCCCCCAAGATCGGGCGGTTCGTAAGCTTCAGATTGGCCAGTCCATTAAGCGCCTCCTCGATTTGGGCATCGGTGAAACCGGGACTCTTTGACTTCCGGATGCGAGCCTGAGAATGACAGATATTAGACTGAAACACGTTACAGAGGGATGTATGTACCTGTGCCGATATAATCGGCGTGGGGAGAGGAGGCGGTGGCCAGATGAACTCGTCCACGCTTCCAAACCCTTTATCCTGGGCGAGGTCCTTGAAGGCGCCGATCCACTGCTTGTAGTCTGGGCACTCATAGAACTTCAGCCGTCGGCAGTATCGAAGGAAGTCCTCGAACTCTTGCGGTATCCCCTGGCACAGATCCTCAGGCAATGCGCTCTTCTTGGCTCGTTTAATCTTGTTGTGGGCATAGTCTGTCTTGGGCACGCCGTTTCTCGTCCATGGCAAACCGTAAGGCGTCAAGAGATGGATGAGCATCAGGGCTGCTGCTTCGAGATCATCACGGCGAGAGGGTACTAGACGTCAAGCCGGTCAAACACCGTTTTCGGGATAGGGCGTAGGATACCCACCTTTGCCACGGCAGTGTACATTCACCGAGGTGAACCAATAGTTGCCCAGGAAGTCGCGCTTCTCCTTGCTGTCTGGTATGTGTCGGTGGGTGTGCGGATCGATGTACTGTTTCGAGAAGCCGAAGTCGATCATGTATATTCGCGTATGTTTCGGAGCGAGGCCGAGGACGCAGTTGCCAAGCTGGATATCACGATGCAAGACGCCTCGGTTGTGCATCGTCTCTAATAGGCCAATCTGAGACAGATTAGGGTGTGTAGAAATGATGTTGTAGGCTACCACGCACCAACTGTACCGCGATCGCGCATACACTCCGAAGGTCCATAGATGGCTTTCCACTGCTCTTGTGTACCTTCTCCAAGCTCGTACCCAGTAGATCGATGACAAGATAGTCCCATTTACCCTCTACTCCCGAAGCCCATAGTGTAGGCATTCCCTCTCCTCCCTGCAGATGCGGATATATGTGACGCTCATATCGGTTGGTCGGGCACTCATGGTCGACGTCTTGGATTTTGAGGGCTACTCGTGTGCCGCTGTGAATATGGACAGCCTTGAAGATGGAGCCTAGTAGGTGCTTAGAATTAGTGGAATTGGATAGTTGCTCAGCGCACCAGAGTAGCCCGAGCCCAAGCACTCCTCCAGCCAATAGTTTCCGATTTGTCTGGGTACGGAATGGCGCGACATGGTCGTCCGGTGAATCAAAGAGAATGATAATATAAGATGATGATGATAGATGATACAGATACAGATGTTTAGCTCATGGGTCGGACAGTGCGATAGTGTTGGTCGATGGTAGTGAGTCAATGGATAACTGGCTAAATTGCAAGGCAAAGTTCACGAGGTACGCGTCGGTCACGTGGCTGTTGAAAACGCGGTTTCCACATTTCAACTTTCCAACAGCCTGTCGCCCAACCAGGGAGAGTCAGCCCCTGTTGCTATGAAATTTTTGTAGGAACGACAATGAAGGCAGTGAAGGGAGAGAATCACATTGAAATGCTAGGTAATGTACAGTTCTACTTGATAAAAGTCCATTTTCCCCATCTTACAACGAAAGCCCAAGTTACAGCCGGGTTTGACCAAAAATCAAGCCTCTGGGTCTTGCTCTGCTATCCTTTTCGCCATCGCCTCGCTAAGCTGCGCAGATGCCTTCAGCGCACGCGGAGCGTCATATCTATCCATCATAACCTCAACGAGCTGGATCTTGTCCGCCTTCGCGAATGTCTCGTCCTCGAGCAGGTCGTTCAACTCCTTTTTGTTGTGGACGGTATAGGAGCGAGAGCGAGAGCCATCCTTGTCACCAAAGGTAGTGAGAAGCGACGTGTAATTCCTACAAGGTTTGTCAAGATCCCGTACACTGACAAATTGACGGCGGCTTACCAGTCCACGATGTTGTTGTAATCTCTGGGCGGGGTTAAGCGATATTGTTTATAACAGGCGTTTCGATAACTCACCTATCCATTCCATGCAAATGACGCTCAATAACATAACCGTTGTTATTGAGCACGAAAAGTATCGGATGCACGCCCTTAGCTGTCATCGTCGACAGCTCTTGGGCGGTGACTTGGAGACTACCATCGCCGACAAACAGTATCGTGCGCCCAAGATGGCGTTCACGAGCAGCAACAGCGGCTCCCAGCGTAGTACCTACGTAACATTGGTTACTGGGTCCTCAGCGCTGAAAAGATGAAAGGATCTTACCGACAGACCAGCCAATGCTGCCGAACAATATTTGTGCGACGAAAATGGAGTCCTCGGGAAGCTCAACATCGAGGATACCGAAGCTTGACGTGCCTGAGGCGTCGTAAGCGTTTCTACTCGGATCTAGTTAGGAGCTAAAAACGAACCAGTTTCGGCCACGATGACATCTTTTGGCTTGAAGAACTGGCCCATGCGTGGCCAGAAGTAAGCTTGAGAGATAATGTCGTCCTTTTCGTCGGGGATAAGAGCTTTGTACTGAGGAAGAGGAAGCTGCTTCGCGTCCTCTTCGAACTTATGCAAGCGCTCAGTGAGCTTAGGCAGGAGTTTTTTCATACCAATGCCGGGGAACTGAGCATGACGGATCAGAGTGTGGCCAGAGTGCAGCTACAGTTGACCCAATCAGTGACGTCGTCGATGATGAAGACTGCACACTATACCTCGACGGTCCGCGACGCTGGGACGCTGTACGTGAACATGCCAGTGTTAAAATCGCTCTTCAACGAGCCGATTGAGAGGATGAGTTTCGCATTCTCGACCTTCTCCTTAATCTTCGGGTGGGAGTTAAGGCCAACATACACCTAGAACACTGGATCAGCCAGCAGGCATGAATCATGGTAAAGGAACATACGCCTCCGTAGCGCTCGTAATTCTCGTTAACAGATGTTTTGCCCATGGGCGAGGAGTAAACAGGGAAATGCGTCTTGTGAATCAGATCATTCACTTCTTGCCGTACGTGGTGACGGATGACGCAGGCATCGGTGAGGATCACGACGTCTTGGTCAGCGGCCTCAACGAGCTTGACTATCTCATCGAGCACGAAGGCTTCGACCTCAGAATCATTCGGTGGGGGGCTCCGAGGGAGCTCAACCTTGAGCCTTTTAGCCGAGATCTTGGTAGAAACCAAGTCCATTGGAAGCGTCAAGTATACTGGACGAGCCTACAGTTCGTTAGACATCGCGATAATTCGAGCTAATGCACATATGCGACTGACCGTCGTGATAGCTTGGGCAAGAACTCGGTCGATTTCAGGTCCAGCAGTCACTTTGTCCACGATAGCCGCTTGTGCAATGGTGGTTTGTGCCGCAGCCTTCGTATATGCGTCAAACCTAGACGACATCAGAACGTCCAGTTCAAGGCATGTGTTATGCCACTTGCCTGCCGTCACCGAGAGTATGGTGGAGAATAGGCTTCTGCTTCTGCTGCAGAGTACTCGGTACGCCGACGATGTGTAACACGGGAACCATCTCGGAGAAGGCTACAGCCACTGGTCAGGACCGTTACATATCAGATCATTTGGACCACACCTCCGGCAACTCCATTCATCGCGATGAGTTCTCCGACTCCGAACCTGATAGAAGACGCATTGAAGGGAGCTTCGAGGATGCATTATGAGACCACATACGTTGTCACTATGACACCGATCCCATGCTCCTTGACGCGAGAATAGCCATCCGCAGCATGCGAAGCATTGAGTTCGTTGCTGGGTGTCCACGTGTTAGTCAACGGCTACCGAAGATATTGTACGCACCAGCATCCAATCCACTTGATCTTCGGGTGATCCTCTACGTAGTCCTTGATGCCACCATGAGTACCATAGTCGCATCTTTGAAAGATGAACGTACCAAGAACGCTATTCTAGGGGTAAGGTGTCACTGGCTAATTAGCGCGAACTGTGTGGACTCACGCATATTGAAGTCACCAGGAACACCAAAGATTGACTGCAAATGACAGGCCTCAGCTAGCATAGCATGGCAATAGGGGGATGCATACCTCGACACCCATCTGCTCCAGTCTGGTTAAGATGTACTCGGAGATGGTGATTGTTTCATCGTCCGAGGCATGAATCTGCGTTCTGAGGGCATGCACCTCATGCTCGAGGCGAGAGACTTGTGCTTGAAGGCCACTTGCGTTGGTGTTATCCATGTTAGGAGGTAAGGGGGTGGGATGAAGGCTTGAAGCATTTCCTCAGGGGTTTATATAAGCTCTTAGAGTGCGATAGCCGGTGAAACCCGGCGATCTTGAATACCAAAGTACAGAGGGACTTGCATTGGAGTAGAGTTTGTGACCGTGTGTGACGTGAGATATGACCGAAGCTTTGTCCAAGGAAGCCCCCGCGTGGCGATGCTGGGCCCTTAAAGCCACGTGGTGGACGCGGAAGTTGCTCGAGGCCTGGATGTGCACAGTCAAGGTCGGAAGGCTTCAAAGGTGAGAAACAACAATTTGGGACAAATAGGGGCTTCCTGGTTGGAGGAAAGAGGGTCGCCATCGTCTCATGATCTGTCTTTCATTCCGTCCGAGGCGGTTGAAGTCGGCATAGGCAAGTTTCCTACCACCGCCGTTGAGTTCGGTTACGCTCGGCCAGACTTTGGACAGTTCGAGAAGATGCATGCATCCGTCGGAAATGAGGGACTAGGCAGGGCAAAACTCTTCTCTGAGTTCCGAACCTACAACTGGGGTGAACGGCGGCAACGCCACAGAAGAGGGAGCATATGTGCTAGCTTCGTGGTGGATAAAGGTGCGGTCGGTCGCATCGGTCGCGGCCTAATAGTTCAAGGGACCTTCGGGTAAGTATTTTGATCCTCGACGTGTTCCTAACCTGCGATTAAGCTTGGATGTGCGTATCGCGAGCTGTGAACTCCTATCTTTCGTGCACATCCCAGCTGTAAAAACGGTGGCTTAAATGCGTTTGATGACCACAGTAGATAGCTATAACCAAGATGTTTATGGCTTTCTGGTGAATGATAATCTCCAGGCAGGCTACAAATGCCGCAATCTTGTCCGGTCTTATCCAGAAAGTATGAAATATTGCTCCCACGACCGAGACCCTCAGTCAGGAACCTCAGGCTCTGCGCCCTTCGTGTCCTGGGCCACTTTCCGAGTCTAAAGCGGCTTAATCGAAGGTTCAAGAGATGCGGAGCGTGACTTTCTCAACGTCTAGGTGTCACCTAGGTACATGCTCCTCGAAACGATCTCATAACATGAGACCATCTTCAAGGAGCATGATCTAGAGCATGTATCTAGGACTAGGGTTAAGCCGACGGCAGTGTCGGCTTCTCCCCTAGCAGTCGACGGCGCGAAGCTTCCTTGCCCAAGAAATGCCTGAGCCAGACCTTACCGACCGGTCCGACATAGATGAGGCCGGGCATATGCACTGGTTTTGCCATGGGCTTTGCTCTTTTACAGGTGAAGTTCCTTATGATGCCTCTGGAATCCATGTGTACGCCGCGTCCCATTTCCGTCGACTTGGACTCTCACATCGGCCATGCGATCCGAGTAGAGCCCTACTCGAGTGGTATCGCCTCCAATCGGGCCGAACATAAGTACAGTGTGCCAGCTGCGGACATGTACCTGCCTCGGACTTGCCTCGAAGGCGGATCAAAAGGCTGCCGGACAGGGTAGACCTTCAGCCGAATCATGAGTGTTCGTAGTATGTACAGAGTTATGTATGATACAGATGACGTAGTGCCAAATACCGAAAGCACAGTAAAAGAAGTAACTTCGTAAGCCCGTGATAATCGTACAACATGAATGGCGAGAAAGAGAAATTTGCCCCCAAAGATGAATGTTCAGGAACATCATTAGGATGATCCTAAGTAAGCGTTAAAACGTAAAGAAGAGCGGAAATATGCGTGGAGAAATCATGTCATGGTAGCGGTTCGTATCCTTAGAGGACAAAGAGGGACGTCAAGCCAACAACAATAGGGACAGCAAATATGGCACTGCGTCCGCTATGCTGAGAGGCACCGTTGGTGCTGGAGGTTGGCTGAGCCGAAGAGGCAGCAGAAGTGTTGGATGTCCAACCGGGTGGAAGAGTGGAAACGCCGGAAGGAGAGGCAGAGCTTGACGTAGCGGTCGAGAATGCAGTCAAGGGTGCAACCGAGTCTGTGGGGGAAGGTGTCGTAGACTCCGAGCCAGAAGCGTCCGAGACGCTGGTCGCTGTAGAGCTGGCGGATGAGGCGGTCGCAGAGTCGGAGGGTATCGTGGATGTCGATGAAGACGTAGATGAAGAGGAAGAGCCTATGATCGTGAATTGAGGGCTTGCGTTGCCCGAATCACCGAACACTAACGAAGTAGGTTAGTATATGCCGTAATGCCAGCGGTCCTGCAGGTACTCACAAACGACGATGTAATCATTCCGGGTGGGGACATCAGGGACCGTGATCTGCGCCTGCCCGTCGGTGTACTGGAAGCCAGTGGCGAGCGGGCTGTCTGGATAACAGAGAGAATGCACATGAGTGGTCTGATTTATGAAGATACGCTCCGTAGAGACATACCCAGCATTAGGTTCTCGCTGTTGTTGAACTGATAACCCAAAACCAACATTCCAGTACTGGTCGTCTGCTGAGAAGGGAGGTTGTCCGTGCTCCTAGAGATTGAGAGTCGGCTCAGTCAAGCGCAATGGCACCAACGAAATAGTCGAACTCACCACGTAACCGTCTGAGTCTCGCCTGCATGCCAGACAGTGCTTGCATTCGGACTCGTGATGGGCGGATCTACCACATCGCGCGTACCCACTGGGATGGCGTTCGCCAAGGACGCGAGCACTGAAACAGCCGTGAAGAGGGTCGTGAAGAACATCATCTTGTGAAGGCTGGGGTACGTTGTAGTGCACGAGGGGAGACCGAGCACGGAACTGAGCGGAAAGCAAGTTCGCCAACCATTCTCCACGCGAGAGCCAGCCCATATAAGAGGTGCGATTGTGCGTGGGAACATGCGCGTCAATCACCGCTGCTTCTTCTGTCTTTCATCTCGCGTGCGGTCCGCCCGATGCCCAGCGAAGGATACAGACGTTGTTCTTGACGTCGCTTCAGTCCTATAATAGCTTTCAGTCCACTCTGAACGCGTACATTGTGGTTCAACGCCGTCGATATCCTTCGGGGTCGGGGTGCGGTAGTCCAAGTTCAAGAGCAACATCGAATGATATGTTGCCAACCCGCCATGTGATACCGCAGAAGGTGATGGGAAAACGATTATACATTTCTCTCGGCTAGCATTTGTAGCTCGACCCGTTGTCTCCCGGCTCTAAGCTGTTCGGGAGCTTGCAATGATCCAGGTGAGTGAGGGTAGTCCCTGGCTGTCTAGTGGCGTACCGAACTTACGAGGGCTGGTACCTTCTGAGACAAAGTGTGCGGCCTGCTTTACCAGTCACGTTAACAATCAAACATGCCTGTCCGTCAGGGAGGACCACCGACCTTTGCTCTGGCGCCACGATAAGGCAAAGCTTTATCTGACCCTCACCAGCCTTTATATATAGCCATAAATGATGACCGCGTCCCCACAGCTTGAACGACGCTGGGATTGGCTCAGATTCCCTTCCCAAGATCCCAAAACGTAACATTTTCAGGTTAGTAAGGATTTGAACGCTTGACCGATATTTACGTACTGCAAAGTGGCCGCCCATGTTGCGATCCTAACAGAAGTCTAGGCTACTTACATAAATGAATATGTGTCAAACATGACTTAGCGCACAAATCTATAAAGTGGCGTCCCCGGCGACGTCCATCGGGCTGTAGTGGCGATAACAAAGAGCAAGTCGAGAGCGGCCTGCAATGCGGAGATTACGAGTATAAATAAAACATGGATGCCACTTGAAGACATCCTTTGTGTAGGTGCTGCTGCTAAAACCGGCGGCACACCCTCTTAACCTCGCGGAAGTCATATGGCCTATATATGCCGCCTTCCGTTTGTGCGGAGCGCCATCTTCTGCCAACTTCGTATCTTCCAAAGTTTAAGTCGAACACTCTGCACACGACGTTGTCGAAGCGAGCCCGGTCGTCCACTGCATCCCTCACCGCATCTCAGTCGATGCATGGTCTGCATCTATACCTCTGACTCCTTGCGCTTATCCCAGGGGTAATTAAGCACGAACAATGGGAATCACAGAAGACGCTCTAAATATACGTACATGCTTCTGCATCAGGGTCAGGTATAGAACTCACCGAGCCAACGGTTGCTTTGCTCCACCCATGCTTCGCTTCCGGTACCGAGCCCTTGAACAAGAGAACCATCATACTGGACGCCTGGTCAGACGAGTGGAGAGAACCGGCTGCCGCTCAAAGGAGAGCCTTGGGCGATACAGCGGGAGCCCGCTTGTGGCCCGCTTGCTCAATACCGATTCCTAGGATCAGGGGAAACATCATGGTAGGGGTCATCTGCATCGAAGGGTGGAGATGAAACAACTTAGATAGGTTTGATTTTAGCCTGCAAGGTCTCGTGTTCGCCGTAGACGCTCGCAACGTCAGAGGCGTGGGTTGAATACGCTAGGTTGGGCAGTGGCTGGGCCGACGGTCGATCCTTCCGGCGGCACAGGCACATAGCAGGTCGATGCATTGTGGGATGAAACGACATGCCATTGGATCGCATTGCGAGAATGGACAGGTAGCGATGGAGAAACAAATGGGTTTTGCGGCGAAGTATGCTAGTGTAGTGTCCTTCAGTTTCCATAATTCCAATGGGCAACAGATAAGCGAGGCGATAGTTGATAGAGTACAAAAAGGGCAAAAGGTAATCGTGCAGCGATAAAAGAAGGGGCGGTGGACGGAGAGCTCCAAAGTGACCTATCGTCAGGAGTCTGAAATCTATGCACTACACCCGAGCTACCCGGCCCGTCAAGAATTCGCCGACACCAAGACCGATGACGAGCGATAAGATGAACCCCGCGTTGAATGTCCTACATACAATGAGCACAATGGCTGGTGAGAGGAGGGGGGAGACACGTGCATGACAATCAACATCAACACATATGAGATGAGCGAGTGGAAGGCCATCAGGCCCCCTCGAGCGAGCTCGCGGGAAAGGACGAAGGGAGCGATCAGGCCACGCGGTCCAGTAGTCACCCTGTTTCCGGATGCCGCATCCTCGGTAAGCGAGGGAGACTGTTTGGGATCGTCACAGGGGCAGTCTTGAGCGACGGCGACGAGAGCATTGCCAGCGCTAAGCAACAACACATTAGCGAGAAACGAAGACAGGGGAGTCATGGACACTAACGCAATCCGCCATTGGGCTTCCTTGTAGCGATACCAAGCAGCGAGGAAACGCTCGAGGATGGCAAAGACGAAAATTCCGACGCAAGCACCCCCAAGAGCACCTGCGGAGCTGGGTTGCCAGGCCTTGAAGAGGAGATGGTCGATCGGAGCGAAGTGGAAGAACATCTCCATGCTATCCGACATCGTCATGTTCATGCTCCCTGAACCGTCCATGCCACCCATGCCAGACGAGCTGGTGCCGTTCATGCTGGAGCTGCCGCTGGACATGTTCATGGTGGATAAGGTTGGATGGTAGTGAAGGCACGAAATGGGAGAAAACCGGGCTTTTGTTCGCGGCCGATGCCGAGGCGGAGCTACCCGGTTCCCGCGCCTTTGATGACAAGATAAATTGCCAAGGTGAAAATAAACGCGAAAATAACCCGAAGGACAGCAAAATACCCCGAGCAGTAAACAAGTACAAATAACCAGCTCCCACGAAGAGTTTAGGTGATGGTGCATAACGACGAGTTCAGATCAAGGCGCTAAAGAACAAGGGCGACGAAAGAGAGATCAACAGTCAGAACAAAATAAAAGCCGATAGCTCAAAACAAGTCAGCGCGCCAAGAGGTTGCGTGAAGGCATTTGACAGAGAGTAAAATCGGGTCCTGAAGTCTGTTGGCACGTTCACCAGCTGATAAGGGATTCTAGGACGAGGAGGCGACAACAGAAGCAGGGCAAGAGTCATTGAGAAACTAGTGCCGTAATGACAAGCCAGGGAAGCGACGGTTGAGAGCAGTTGTTCGCCTCGGTCATCTCAGCGCTGGCGCTGATTGGGTTCAACGGAATGAAAGAGGATCGTCGAATGGGTTACCGTAAGCATTCAAAACCCTCACTAGAACTGACGCTCGTTGGAGGTGCACTGAGATCGATGATTCTTCCGGTGTCGAGCCGATCACCGGAGCCGAGGGACCTGAGTTAACGAAGAAGACCACCTTAAAGCTGACAGGAGGAAGAAAGAGCCGTTTGAGGTGTTCAGAAGGTCGAAGAAGAGGGAGACTTGGAGTCGACAGGAAGCGGAAAGGAGGGAAGGGTGAGCGTGAGCGAGGGTAGGAAGAGGTAGGAAGAAAAGGAAGGTCCCGGGAAAAATGCCTCACTTGCGGCATTTCCGCGCGGCCAATCACAAGCACCGCATTGCTTGCGCACGGACCCCCATTATCTCATCTGCTCCCACGGTCAATACCGTTGTGAGCCGCATCACAAAGATAGCATGCCTAGCAAGTACATAAGTAAGTTAACGATACAGTCAAGCATCTGATCCTAAACACTACAGAGCAAGTCTATCGTGTAGTACGTTCAGAAAAATGCAATAAATAAATTTAAAAAAGCGATATAGAAAGCAACATTACTCAGAGGGCGAACGCACAGACGCCCTCCGATTCGTCAGCCTTCTCACTTTCGACATCAGCATCGATGGGGATCGTGACGGCGAGGGCTTGTCAACAACGCTCGGCTCTGGAGTGACGCTGTTCGGCGATGTACTGCGGTGAAAGATCTTCTTCCGGAAACTCTGCTTGCTCCGTAACGAGGGTACTCCATTGCCCAGCGACGCATACTCGGCAGCTTGAGACGCAGAAGAGGGCTGCGCATCTTCCGAGCGGACCCGACGAGGATCTGATGACTTGAACGAGGCCTCTGAAGGCTTCTGTGGAGTGGGCTCGTCTGCTTCTACGTCAGTAACAGTCTCAAGGTCATAGGGTAGAGTCTCACCATTGTCCACCTCGTCATTGGCCATCTCGTCATTGGGGGCAAATATAGGGCGATATTCCTCCGGCTCTGAGAACACCTCACGTTGACTCTCTGCTCCACGACTCTCTGCTCTGCTTGAAGCTCCCTCACAGGTATGGGGTGCAGAGAGAGTGCTGTCCTGACACCGGAGACACGTCTGCTTACTGGACTTCAGCTGCGACTCCAGTTGTTCCTTATCGGACAAAACAGCCTCCAGCTGCTTCGATAACTCTGTGATCTTGCTTTCGAGCTTCTCCCGCTCTTCTGCAGATGATGCCTGACCGGATCCATGCTGGCCTGCACGATGGTCAGCCTGGTACCATACCGCGAAGATGCGATTGGACATACCGTCAAAGTAGTCGATGGTATGCCCCTCTACATTCGTCAAAGTCAGGCTCGGCGTTGCTCGTGGCGATGTACCTGTCGAACTCGGTCAACATGCGATAAGTATCGCTAGGCAGTGAGCGGCTTACCTTTCGAGCTCATTGACGCAACACGACCGTCCTGGACCTGAGTCTGAGCCTTCAGGTCTTCGATCGCTTTCTGGAGTCGTGCCTTCTCCGAGACGAGGTACCTCACCATGTTGACATTCTGGCTCCGGCGGCGCTGGTGATCAAGTGTTCCACGGGGCTTCCGCTGGCGTGCTTGGCTTTCGCGCTCGACGACGGTAACCTGGGACCGGGGTTGCGTGCCGTTCTCCTGGACGACCGGGTAGCGAGCTTGTGAGCTGGAGCTTTCGTGCTTCTGGACTTTCCACGCTTCATGGTAGGTCGAGGGGCGCTCCTTTGAGCTCGAGACTTTGCCGACGCTGAAGGGGCGTATCCTTGGCTTGTTCGTCACCGGCCGTGCTTGCGTGGGTTGAGGGTCCGCAGGAACAGTACGACGCTTGGAGAGCGAAGAAACGAGGGAAGATACAAGTGCGACCAACGCATGTGCGGCGGACTTGAGTGTGCGGATGGGTGCTGCGCATAAAAGAATGATGCTGCAGATATAGTTTAGGGTTGATAACACGACGCTACGTGCGAAGGCAAAGGTGTTGTAGGCGAAGGTCAGAAGCGCACGTGGAGTAAGGGCGTACGCTAGCGCCAATGGTGACGACAGACGGCATATGTCCAGCACTCCAGCGATGAACTCGACGGAGGTCGTGATGATGTTGACGAAGTAGAAGAAAGAGAATTCGACTGCGCTGCAGGTGAAAGAAACGATGGAGAAGAGGGAGCCTCGCGGAGACCATTGAGAAGGCGACTGTATGCTGGAGGTCATGGTTACTTGCTGGTACTGTGGTGATGGGCTGGGAGCATGCGAATTGGGCGTCCCACTCGAGGGCGGCGGCATATAAGCGGAATGGGATGCCCCATGTTGGCCACGCAGAAGCACAGCTCTTTTGAATAATGTCTGGGTCCTGGGTTGGGTTCATCGCCCTCTTCGAGTCAAAGACATGCCGTTGGTGGCGTAATGAATGAACGTGCGGATAAGGATAGTATACTCAGATCGGCTCCCACGTTGCGAGTGATTGACATGATCAATGTTTTTGTCTGCACCTCCATTGAGCGGTACTTCGTTCCTCCGGCGTTCAGAACGATCCGACCAACAATCAGAGGACGGGGCCGAATCCTGCAGTATGGCAGACATATGCCGAACTAAATCCTGTATCCCGAAATCAAGGTGCTTACCAGGACCAGGACCTAATCACTATCGGCGTAACGAAAAGCGTGCCAAAGGCAAGGCGCGCATGTACGGTGTGTTTGCCTCGTGGAAGCGCTCCGAAATTGCGTCATGTAAGTTTGCCTCCGTTTGCCTCGAGGCCTTCGATCCCGCGCATATGTGCATGTTATTGGTGATGTTCCGGCACAACCTGAACCTTCAAAGCTTCATGCTCGGTTATCGGTAGACCTAGGCTTGACTATGAAGTAAATGAGAATGTGTCTAGTTGCAGAAAATCCGAGTCTTCTAGAACTTTCTAGACCCGAAACAAGATCATGGATTCGTGACGACGTTTGAGGAGGTTGTTTTCTTCGCGACCGTGAATGAGAGAGGCCTGCAGGTGATGTTTCTGAGAGACTTGTTCTTCGTATGTTAGTAGGCCGGGATTGTGGTCCCTTGGACAAAGGCCTGTTTCAAGTTAGCGGAAGGAAACGACGGACCGGCGAACTCGGGAATGGCTGCGCACGTGGCTGTGATCTAATCTTCCGGGGAGCATACGCGTCTCCGCGAGAACTTACGCGTTCTCCACTACTTATATCTTCTTGTTTCTGCTCTCAGTCTACCATACCCTTCACCGAGCACTTAGAGGCAAACTACACTTCTCTAATATCTTGTACTTTCAGATGGCACCCGTGCAGCTCTATGTTTACGACCTCAGCAATGGCCTGGCCCGACAGATGTCCATGCAGCTCACTGGTCGGCAGATAGACGGGATTTGGTTCGTGCTCTTCGCTTACCCTCATGTACCTGCTGGCTCACCATATTTGCTGAAGCACAGGCATACCTCCATTGTTGTCTTTGGATACGAAATCTTCTATGGTCAGGGAATATGCCTTACACAACCGGGGCAGTCGCATGTAAGTACTCTTCATATCTTACATAGCTAAGCCCGAGCAGGAGGTTGACGAGAGGGCTCGACAATTAGCATGGGAGACCTCTGAAGATAGAGGAGATGGGCGAAACGCAGACAGACGAGGGGACTTTGACAGAGTATCTCAATGGACTGAGGGAGACGTATACAGCAGATAAGGTGCGTTCTACAGCACATCCTTGCCGTCATAATGACTGACTACTCGGTCTTGTACTAGTATCACCTTCTAGGTATGTGAATGGCAACACAGCTTGGGACCCCAACAGGCTCAAGTATCGCTCTAGACTTCAACTGCAACACCTTCACGAACGACCTTGTCGAGTTCTTGACGGGCAACTCGATACCGGCTTACATCAAAGGTTGGCTTCCTTATTTCTGGGTACGATGACACGCTTATACTATCTTCATTCTACAAGAGCTCCCTTCCGACTTCCTTTCCACACCCTTCGGTGCTGCCCTCCGCCCCACCATTGATGCCATGTTCCGAGGACCGCAGAACCCCGCCGCGGTGCGGAGCCCGACCGTCCCCACTCCACCAACTGGCGCGAACGGCGTCGACCCCGCTCTGACATCAGCCCTCTTACGCGAGGTCGCACAGCGTGCCTCCTCGTCCTCTCCCGCGTCCACATACCAACCCAACCCCGCAACTGCGAGCCTCACTGGCCAGGTGCACATCGCGTCGAACAAGGGCTCGTTCGACGACCTGCTCAAGTCGCACCGCCTCGTCGTGGCGAACTTTACAAGTGCGACCTGCGGCCCGTGCCGCGCGATTGCGCCCGAGTTTGACAGACTCGCCCGCGAACACGGCCGCCCGGGCAAAGGCGGGGTCGCGTTTGTGAAGGTGGACGTCGGGATGCCGACGGCGTATGCGATCTTCCAGGAGTACGGGCTGAGGGGTACGCCGACGTTCTTGTTCTTCCTTGATGGTAAGAAGGAGGAACAGCTGGTTGGTGCGAATCCGATTGAGCTGGGGAGCAAGGTGGAGTCGTGGACGACTTGGCTGGCTAGTAAGCTGCGGCGTGAGTCATTCCTTCTGCTTGTCGCTGATGCGGGACTGGATGAGCTGATGTGGAAATGGGCTATCTAGCTATCGACAAACTCTCGACGGACTCTATTCTCATCATGAAGGTCCCTGAACTCGACGTCGAGTATAAGAAGCTTAAAGTTGCTGTTGGACAGACGTCTCCGGATAGTGCTAAACTGGCACTCAAGCCTCTGGACGAGGGCATGAAGCCTTACCTCAAGGCACGCTTCCCCGCACAAGGTCTCCCAAAGAGTGGCCTCAATCCAAACGTTCCCGCTTGGCTAGCGGCGACCCGCACTCTGGTGGAGAACGCTCCTGTGGATAGCCTCGCATCCCTCCTCGCTATGTGGCGGCTCGCGGTGCGCGACGAGCCTGTCGCGAAATGGTGCGCGACTGCACCTTTATCCGCGAACCCTGCGACCTTCTTCTTGGACCAACTCTTGGGCCAGATGCAGGCCAAGGAGCAGAGTTCCATGGCGTTTACATGGTATCTGCTTCAGGTGCTTGGGAACGCGTTCGCGCATGGCTCGCTCGCGCAACGACTGCTTGGGGACAAGGAGACAAGGACGAAGCTGGCTACTACGGTCGTTGAAGGCCTCTTGAGGTACTCGGAAGAGAAAGCTGAGGAGGAGACGGGTGCCGCTGGGATGTCTGTGGAGGAAAAGACACGCCAGAAGAAGGGACGCGAGAATGTCCGGAGCGCGGTAGCCGGTCTGGCGTTCAACATCGCGGCGCGGGTGGCCGTCTTGCGAAAAGAGCGTCAGGGCGAGTGGGAGCGTGGCGAAGGGATTATTGACTGGGAGGTGGAAATTGTCATTGCGGTTCTTGAAGCAATCGAGAGGGAGACGAACATGGATGTTGGTAAGTTGTCTCCGCAATATACTCTTGTTGTTTGCTCAAATTAGGAACAGTGCATCGGCTGGTCGCGTCGCTTACTTTCCTGATTCACGCCTGGCCACCATACGTTGAAGAGGAGGTGAAGCCGATGCTCGAGTCGCTGGATGCCAAGAGCAAGCTACTTGGGAAACTAGAGAAAGGCGGGTGGGCGGCCGTCGGAGATGCGAAGAAGGCAAAGGAGGAGGAAGTACGGAGTCTCGTGGAGGATGTTGCCAAGTTGTGCTCATGATCATGGATATCCGTGCGGGGTGAGAGAGATGGCGTGTTATTAGATAGAGGCGTAGGGTACATAATGTTATTCTCGGACTGGATGACGAGGAGGAGTGTATAACATGGAGATTACTAAGAATATATTTGTCTCGCGGGATGCCCTCGGAAAATCACGAGGAGGACCGTCGCGTTGCCGGAAAGCCGCCGGGGTCCGGGGAACGAGATGACAACACATTCAAAAAGCTGGACTGGCCCAAGTACTGCAGCACTTTTCCTCCCGGTCCCATCGCTGTCGACAACGAGCACTAATCGAGACGTTCAGGTCGCCCATATACCGTTAGAAAGGCGCCAAACTCTCGTCACCTCTCTATCTCCATCTCTTTAAAGCTCGACACCGAGGAAGCACGTCTGGAAGGTCCCTAGCACCGCTGGCATCTTCCCCCCTGCTTCCACTGATCTCACTACCAACTCCTCGGGCATGCTCAGACTCTCGAACAGATTCACATTCAGGTCTACTCTTTCTCCCGTGAGCACAGAATCCACTTTGGTCGTCTGAACGCTTCTTCTGACGTACATCATGTACCGTTCAGGTAAACCAGATGGCCCGGAGCCGCCCCGCTTCTTCTACCGCGCCTCGCAAGGCAGACGTGCCTCCAGGTTACGTCGCTGACCCCTCAAAAGGTCGCATGCTCGCATACCAAGACTCCCTTCCCCGTTTACCCGTCCCCACCCTCGCTTCTACCACCGCCAAGTACCTCGAGACCGTCCGTCCCCTCGTCACCCCTGCCGAGTATGCAGCCACCGAAGCGGCCGTACGCGATTTCGCCAAGAGCCCGTTGGCTGCTGAACTGCAGAAGCGTCTCGAGGCCCGTGCTGCAGAGCCGGACCAGCGCAACTGGCTCGCGGACTGGTGGAACGAGGCGGCGTACATGGGCTACCGCGACCCGGTCGTGGTGTTCGTGAGCTACTTCTACGTCCACGTCGACGACATGCGTCGGAGGACGCCAGCGAAGCGCGCGGCGGCGCTCGTCAAGGCGATGCTGCCGTTCCGACAGCTTACCGAGAGGTGCGTGTACTTGGACAATCACATGTTACCCTTGGTCGTCGCAACTGACTTTGGGCACGTCTCTGGGGGTGTTTTTGATGCAGCGGGGAGCTTGAGCCTGAGAAGGTGAGGGGCGCACCGCTGTGCATGGACTCGTACAAGTGGCTCTTCCACTCGTCGCGCTACCCAACCAAGCCTTCCGATACCGCTCGCAAGTTCGACCCGAAAACGCACAATCACGTCGTATTTGTTCGCAAAAACAAGTTCTTTGAGGTGCCGCTGGCTGGTCCTGATGAGCGTGAGCTGAGTGCTGCTGAACTGGAAGTGTGCGTGGTTTCCCCTTCCTTGACAAACGTGTGGCTCTAACGGTGTATATGTTGATCCGGGTCAATACAGTCAAGTTGAGCGCGTCATTCAACAGGCTGGCGAGAACAAGGGTGCCCCCATCGGTGCATTGACCAGCGAGAATCGTGATATTTGGACGGAGGTGTGTCCCCTTGCTATCCGTCGAACGAATGTGGCTGACTCGGCATACGTAGGCCCGCGAGGCTCTTATTGCCGCTTCGCCTGAAAACGCCAAGTCTCTCGAGCGTATCGAGAGCGCAGCGGTCATCGTATGTCTAGACGATACCAAGCCCGTTACCCGCGAAGACATCTCCTGGGCATGCTGGGTCGGTAACGGTCGCAACCGCTTCTATGACAAACACCAGTGTACGTTTCTGCTCACGAAGCGGCTTGCTTTTACGTCTGACGCGCTTGAGTAGTCTTGGTTTTCGATAATGGCCGGTCCGGATTCCTTGGCGAGCACTCCTGCATGGACGGCACGCCTACTCTCCGCATGAACGAGTTCATCCTCGCCTCGCTCGCCGCCAACAAAGCTGACCTCGGCGCCCCGCGTGACGCCTCGACAGGCTCCTCGCTTCCCGCGCCCACGGAGCTCACCTTCAAGCTCGACGGCAAAGTCACCAAGTTCGTCGACGAGGCGTGCGAGCACTTTGACGCGCTCGTGGGGCGACACGACATGCACGTGCTGCACTACGAAGGGTACGGCAAGGACCTGATGAAGAAGTTCAAGGCGTCGCCGGATGCGTGGGCGCAGCTGGTGAAGCAGCTCGCGTTCCACAAGATGGAGGGGCGCCCGGCTGTGACGTACGAGTCGTGCCAGACGCGCAAGTTCCAGCGCGGGCGCACGGAGGTCATCCGGAGTGCGAGCAACGAGAACAAGGCGTGGGCGGAGGCGATGTTGAACCCTGATGTTTCGGTGAGTTGCAGTTCTGCGTTGTCTTTCTTCAGCTTTGCCTTACTTGAACCTGGTGACTGAATAATGATCCTAGGATACTCGTCGTGCCACTCTCTTCCGTCAGGCAGTCAGCCGCCACTTGCAGTATGCTGCGTGGGCGGCAGATGGCCAAGGCGTCGACCGTCACCTCTTCGGTCTCAAGAAGATGTTGAAGGAGGGCGAGTCGCTTCCGAAGATCTACGAGGACCCCTCGTTCAGCAAATCGAGCCACTGGGAGCTCTCAACGTCGCAGCTGTCGAGTCGGTTCGTCGACGGCTGGGGTTATGGCGAAGGTTTGTCCTCTCTCACTGACTCACTGTTTCGTTTCTGGAGAGGGCGCTGATCATCATGTGCTCTCGTTATCAGTGGTGGAGGACGGGTATGGTCTGTCGTACTCCATCGACGACCATTATATCCGGTGGACGATCACCTCGCTCAAGCGGAACACCGCCGAGCTCAAACATTACCTCGCTGAGGCGGCGACGGAGGTCAGACAGATGATGGAGCGTGCGGCTGCTGAGGAGGCTAAGGCTGCTGAGGGCAAGGCGAAGCTCTAAGCGGCAGACGGGGGGCCTTTGGCAAGTTTGAGCGTGGGTACTGCAGAGAGAATATAGTATCTTGATGTATGGAAGTGGTTATTGAGGCCGATGCAGGATCTTCTTTATGACGCAGTTTTGAGAGAAATCTTGCTGCAGCGCTGTAGGGCATCGCAATGGTGCTCATCAGAATCAGAAGTGCCCGTTATTCGACGTAGGGAAGGTCGAATGTGTTGCGTGCAGACGTAATACGGTAGATGAATGCAATCTGACTTTGTTGGGCGAGTAATGTCAAGCACATGCGCTGGAGGGATTCGAGTGTATATCTCGATCCTCGACGGTGTGGTCTAACAACGTTACGTGTTCCCCAAAACCACAGCACGTTGCGAGCTACAAGGGGACGGAAATGACTTTCTCTCGGAAAGATGCTGGATACTGCACTGTGAATCAGCTCGCTCGCGGTAAGACAGGCAAGGGGTTGTTACCAAGTTGTCAGGGTAGAGGACATGTAGGAAGAGAAGATACCTGCCTGGTCCTCCGTGCAAGACAACACTAGTCACGATGCCACAAGAAAAGGCAACGATTGGGTCATCACCTTCATAATTGCAGGCAATGTGGTGAATAAATCGAAGTCTTCCCGGAATTCAGATGACGCCTGCTGTAATATGAGCATGCTTAGGGGACGTAGAAAAACCTTGTCCACGGATAATGTACGCACGGGGTATAGCTAGATGAGTCTGCTGACCCGAGTCATCAGGCCCTGTGGCATCATGGGTACGTTAACATGAAGGCTTCTTTCTTCAGGCCCGCATTCGTACCGGCGGCCTCGAGGTTTATCCGCGCCAAACGGAGACGTTGAGCGCGGCCATTCTGCAACTGCGACTCAAGCGAGGGTGACCGCGACTTCACGCACTGAAAAGTGTATTGCGGGGCCGACGGAGAGAAAAATCAGAAAAAAACAAACGGGGTCCGTGATTCATGGAAAAAATCCCAAATGGTACGACTGATAGAAGGAAAAAATCCCGGACTGCCAACTTTGAGCTTAAGCAGCTACTCAACGACTCTGACTCGTGCACAATTGACTCCCCATTATTTGGCGTCAGCTAGGAACCCTCAGTGAGTGATATCATGCGAAGTCATCGTGGGCTCCCCCAGACCGCTTCGGTCGTGCCTCTATCCTATCACGCATCGAAGAAGCCCGCGTCTGCTATGTTTATCTTCTTGCACCCATAAGTAGCGTACAGCAAACGTACATGCGCATGAGGCGTGCTTAGTAGTGCACACACAAAGGAGCCCGGAGCAAGATCACGACTCGAGTGAATGAGTTCACCGCCCCGAGCCCCGCGGATGACCCGGTTTGCATCCGGGTCCGCTCGAGTTTGTAGGGCGAGCTGCGTTCAATATGGCTTTTCATCAGGGGCACCGGGGGAGAACACGGTGAAAGCCACGCCTTGGCGTAGTGCCTCTTGCGGTATGTGATCTGCCCGGTTGTGACCCCGCTGCGTAGTGACGTGAGTCATATAGAGTATAGTCCCCGTGCGTGTGGATCGCGGAAGACCGACGGAGGCGGGTTCATGAGAGGATCTACGTGTCTCGGAGGGCTCGCGGAGTGTGCGCAGCTGAGGTCGCGTTTTTATTCGGAGCGTCCGGGATATTTTCGAGTGCGCTGTGGTTTATCAAAAATAATTGCCCACCTCTAAGATCGAGGAGTTATTTCGCCACATGCTTTTTGGGACTTCTGCACGTTCCGAATAAGGATGCATGAGGCAACAAATCAAGCATACGTTGTGCGAGATGATCGAACGCACAGCCTAGGGTAGATTCGACGTACAGTAAGCGCACCAATGCTACAGCTTACAGAAACCCGAAAGGAGTTTGCCCCACGCACTTCAAAATAGCAATCAGCAACAATGTTACCTTTCGAGGCTGAAGAGCTTTAAGTTATCGCCGGTATCTACGTGTGTGAGCAGGAGACCAAAGTTTGTCCTCAAGCGTTGGTAACTTACCTTAACTTCGTCCAGGGGTTGCGCCTAGCGGGGACGACAGGCCTCAGTGAGAAAGCCCCCAAAAGGTATGCACCAAAATGGTTCACTTTGGCCGTAGAGCACTGGGGATTGGTGACATGGTCATTTTAACTTGTCGCTCGCTCGCCTCCAGAGGATAAGGAACCAGATGACGAAAATCGTATACACCTTACCGTTCTAGCACAAGGGATGTAGATGCTTCTGCCTTGAAGGGCACGTCGTCGTTAAGGCTGATTAGACGGATATTCGATCAGCACATTACTGGTGAAAGGGGGCGAGGCACGGATGCACCTAGTATAAGCCAATGGATGGGTATCCACCTGAGAAACGGGAGGACCGATTCATCACGGACAAAGATGCCTCCCGGGCGCCTTGATCATCATGGTCAACTTTGACGAGAGTCAGCGCCGCGCTTTCAAGCTGAGCGAGGTCTCGTCAGAGAAAAAGGTACTGTGATGCACCGGACGCAGGACTAGACGAGTCGGATCCTTAAAGAACAAGTCCGCCGCCACTTGGCCCTCGGACTTACTTGGCCAAGGTGCACTCTTTCGAACGTGTAATTAGAAGACATATTTCAGCGAATCTGTCACCACATGGCCGGAAGACCTCAAACGCACGCAAACGCATCACCAGAACGTACGTCCACAAGACCAAAGAAGGTTGGCCAAGGTCGAGAAAGGTCAAGAAGCAGCAAAAATGACGACAACGAACCCGAGTCGGTCGGACTTCCTCCCGTGAATAAGCCAGCACGTGATCACAATCAAGACACTCCAGTCCCACGGTCCGATATGGCCCGACGTGCCAGCACTAAGTCATCCGATCGACCCGGACGATCGGGGGGCATCGGCGGAAACGTTCAGGCAGATGGATTTGGACCGGAGGCACATACATTTGCACCCCCTGATCAACATCGGCTTCGTCGCCCGCCGAGTCGATTGGCTTTGATGCGGTTGTCACGGATAAGGAGTCGGATTGAGTCGGTTCATGCGCGTGTTGAGGACCGAACGGTTCTGGCTGGTATCAAGAACAGAGCTCCGGAGTCAGTGACCTGCGCAAGAACGGCGTAGGCGATGAAACGCGAAGGGCGTGGGTAGCTGCAGAGCGTTCACTGCGACGCCGTTGAAACCCGTAAGACATGTGCAGTGGGGGTTCGTTACGACAGGCGCGGGGGAAAGCGACCCAAAAGTCGAACACGATAGCCAAGATAGGGACAAGAGCAAGGACAGCGAATGAACGTGCGTCGAGAGAACGGGTACGACGGCCAAGAGATGTCGAACGCCGCACGAAGCTGATCAGGGGAGACAGAGCACGGGGAGATGCGGTGAAACTGAGGTGCGATTGTTACCTCGACCCTCGAAGTCAATCAGTATACTACTTCGAGAGCACTTGAAAGGAATGAATGCCGACGCGTTGATAGGACCTCACGCAACGTCCTCTTAGTGGTGCTCTTCACTCGCATCAACGCGGAGCCCTCCATCGCCGGGTAAAGCCCTTCTTTTGCTGAAGCAGGCCAGAGCATATCCAGACGTAGGGGGTGAGATGAGGCTGGCGTTCACTCTCGTGTCAGGTTTGATCGGGATCGCCACCCGTGGTCCCGACACTCGACGATTAATCAGTGATTGGACTAAGAGCCGGCGGAAGTACGATGGCACCGCGTCGTCCGGAGCACTACAGTGGGGTACTTAGGCGTCTGTTCGTAGATCCCCCATAAGCAGTCGGACATAGCCGCGATAATGCATAAACGTTGACCCATAGGCGTTCATATCCACTGCATTGCAGACCACGAGCAGCGCTAGCTATACTCTACAACTTAAACCACGTATCACTCGTCCCCGGATTCCGCGGGGCGTCGGTGGTCGTTACTGAGAAATAGAGTCGAGGCCGCCAATCATATCGATGCAGCTGAAACGCTCCAAGATTATTCGAGTGTTTGTCGGTAGATACCGCCCCTTGCGTCGGTGGCGAGGAGCTAATGGTGATCACGGAGGGCACGGTCCGAAGACAAGTGAATCCTTCATCCAGGACATGATTCGTCCGAGCCCCGCGGGCCCAAAGAAAGTTAAGGACACGATAAACTAGGTCGAAAGACATGGTAGATCAAAGTCGTCCTCCGGCACGCTCGGAGGTATACCCTGGTATACCGGACTCGGAAGTGTGGTTGCCGGTATGTACGTGTTGTGTTCGTGGCCCCGGAGCACAGTTGTGGCCAGATGATAGAATGTTCGAGTGCTGGTGATAGGCCGATTAAAGCCTAAGTGATAGTTGACAAGGCAGTGGGCTGCGGAAGAAAGAACAAGAGTCAGGCGAGTCTGAATTTTGTGGACCTAAAGCGGGACGCAGGGAAACACAATCAAGGGCGCCGCTGGGGAAAAACTGGAACAGAACTGGTTTGTTGAGCTTGACGATGCAGGAGCGAAAGGTGCATAGAGTCATTGCGAAATCTACGAGCGTGAGATGGTGTACGAATGCGATCACGATGCGTGCACCTGTTTTTACGACCATCGAAGAGAAGCAGAAGATGCGTGTATGCATGTGTCTGTTGGTAACTTCAGAAACACGATATCATAGGGGTCAGGACACAGGTCGGTTATGCTTCACGTCGCCGTCTTCTACGGTTAGGTGCACAGAGGCGTGGAAAGATCCAGAACGCTTGATAGAAAACCAGAGAGCGATACAAAATCAAAGAGCGTGTATACCGCGGTGTGCTGTGATTAGGGCTGTTTATTTTTGCAAGGTCATGACAAAGGTTACTTCGTCAAAGAGGCAAGAGAACGCGCAAACGGACACAAACCAGGTCCGTGCAGAAGCGATCGAAGCGGAGAGGCAAGGCGCGGCATGATCAACTTCATATCAGTGTTGAAGTGATGTGCAGAGGCTTGGTGGCGTAGAATCAGTCTTCTTGACGAACGCGTCGGTTCGTCTCCCAGAGGAAAGTGCCAGACAAAGTCATGCGCGGTCGTCGAGAATATGAGAAGAGTGGAAGAGGCCCCATGCGATCCAGCCCAAGAGAGGCAAGAGGTACTGGGGAGTTCGGGGACTGCGCGTCCGACGTCAGAGTTCCGACAGCACGCCCGGTGATCGGTGGGGATCATTACGGGATCATTGCAGCCTGCCATGTGCTCTCTGGATCTCATTTAATCTCACGTTGTGAAACCAGGCTCGAACACGAACCAAGCCGACCCGGAATATTGATAATTGGGTCGGCCGTTGGATGAGTCTGAATGTGTTCACGCGAGACGGAGCGCCCTAAGAATGACGAGTGGCCGCGGGAGAACTAGGCTCAGCTGCCTGCTCGTCCTGTTGTGCCCGTGGCCTGGGCAAGCTTGGGCCGGATATACTGAAAGGGGACGTGCCGTAATCTGGGCCTAGCCTATATCTACCGCGGACGAGCCGACTCCGTGCAGTTCGGCCCCTCCCCTCCCTGTTCCCCTTTCAAAGTTGCTTAGGCCACACAATCTCACCCCATCCGTGCTGACTGTCCCTCACGTCTCTCGGCTTTCGGCGGCGCGGTCAAAGTCTCGACTCTCGACATCAACATTTCTCTCCTCTCTCCCTCCATCTCCCTCCCGCCACATCATCTCTGGACACTCAGGGGACAACTTGTTGGCCTAGCTTTTCGGTCTCAGACTCCACTGCTGATAAACCCGCCTTCTTGGAGCTATCGGCCGTCCAATAACCGGGCTACCTGTGTTTCACTTATTCCTGTGTTTCCCTCAAACGCCATATTCGCGGTCACCGACACTCTTGTATAGCACAACCTCGCCGAACGAGACCGGGCAACATACTCAAACCCGCCTGCTTTAATGATTCGCATCGCTAACGGGGACACAGGCATGCATCACGAGAACATGGACCATCAACGCGATGGCCGCGCCCTCGTGCATGACCCGCCTGACTTGGCGGAGAGCTCTCGCTCGCCGAAGCGCGCACGCAACAATAGCACAGCGCAGGCGAGCCCGAGCGCGCAGCCGATACAGCCTATCCTTTACCCGGCATCGCACTCAATACCGCACCCACCGCCTCAATCCATGCACCAGATCCCTCATTCTGTGACACCAGGCGGGCACCATTCGGGAGGGGAGGGCGAGGGGGTGCATGTATCGGGAAGAGGTACGCCGGAGGAGCCTCACGCACCTCCGTCGGGATCAGGACGCAAGTCGCATAGCAAGAAGCAGCCGTTGTCGTGCGCAGAATGCCGCAGGTGTGCATCTTTCTTTTTCTCGTTTCCTACGTCGCACACTTTTATGGCTGGGTATATGCGCTGTATTCGTGACACTGACGCGCCCGGTTTGATTGGGGATACTCAGGTTGAAGTTACGCGTACGTCCGCTTGCCACTTGCCACCGCATCTGTCGGCCGGTGTGAACGCGTCGGCGCTAACATCGAAATATGGGTTGTAGTGCGATCGGGTGTTCCCGTGCCAGTCATGTACGAAGCGAGGGTGCGCAGAGATATGTCCAGACGGTGAGTATCTTGCTCCTTGTGCTATCCACCGATGCCGTCTGTGCCGTGCTGTGGAGCCAACAGGGGCTTCTGTGATAGAGTGCGAGATTGTGATAGAACTGACGATGCTTCGCAGGTGCTTTGACTTCGGGGAAAGGAAGCAGGTACGACTTCTCCACAAGTTGCGACTTTCGCTTCCTTCTTCATGTGCACTGGTTCATCTCCGTTTCCCGCGGATAACCCCCTTTCACCATGACTTTGACGGCGTCGGCGGATCGAACTGACAGGCCTGATTCTTTGCAGGTTCATCTTGGCGAACACGGAACAACTTCACGCAAAGATCATCAACATGTCAGAGCGTATCCGCGTTCTCGAAGAAGCGCTCAACGCCGCACACGCAAACACGTCACCGCCGCCGACCATCCCACACCCCCTACTTAGCTCTGATCAGCTTCTTATCAAGAACGCGCTGGAGCTCTACTCATCAGCCGCCCCGCTCCCGAGCCGCCCGCCTTCTGGTAATGGCGTCCAGCACCATTCTGGGAATGGCACGGTCGTTCAGAACGGCTCGCCAGACCCTCACTCACCCGTGCACTCCATTTCCCGTCCTCTCCTTCACGATGGTCCTGGCCCTTCGTCGCCTCCTCGTTCTGAAGCAATTATCAAAACTTCTCCCACTCCAAGCGAGTATTCACTACCTCCAGAAGTCGCGCGCCTAAGCGCCTCCTTCCCTCTCCCCTGGGCTACAGTAAACCCCCCTCGCCCCCAAATCTACGCGCTGCTTCCTCTCAGGGAAGAGGCGACTCGCCTCTGCATGATAGCGCGCGCGAATGCGCTGTGGCAATACAACCTGGACCCGTCGGAGACGTGGCTCCCGAACATTCTTCATCATGTGTACACAACGCCGCTGCCCGAGGTCAACTTCCGCCGCGTCGGTCTGCTCTATATGCTATGTGCTATGGGTCTGCTGGTAGATCTGAACGGCGAGAAGGAGAGCCCGATGGCGGAGGTTTACCATCAGCTTGCCAGGGCGAGTCTTTGCGAGATTAACGTGCTGGATGAGCCAAGTTTGGACTTGCTACAGACGCTGGTGAGTGGCTGAAACTTTTTTTATCCGCTGGTAAAAGTTTAGGCAAAACGTTTTGACGTGATTTCTTAGTTTTATATGATCTGGTATCTCCTGATTTTTTCGGACAAGGCTCAGGCTGTAGCATATGCGTGGAGTCTCTCGGGTCTCGCTATGAAACTTGCTCAGAGTGTGAGTGGTCTGCTTTTTTTTTGTCGGCAGGAGATGTGGGCTGATAGTCGTCCTTCTGGGTTAGTTGGGTCTACGTGAGTATAGAGTATGTTAAGCGACCTCACTTGCTGACGACTCGTGGAATCGCCCGTACAGATCGCGAGGGACACAAGTCGAAGGCGATCCCGGAAGAATCGCAAAGGCGGCAGATGCTCCTTTGGGAACTACTTTCGCTTGATGCGCGCTTGGTAAGCATTGGCCTTGAAACATGATCCTCGTAAATGTGCTGACGGGGGCTCCCATCCGTACCTGTGGTGTCGCGATCTGCAATTCGGTGTCGATACGTGGCTGACTGTCCTGATGATCATTGGGTCTTTTTGGACGCCTTGAACGGTCGTTGATATGATTAGGCACTCTCTCTTGGGCGACCTCCGTCGATCTCGATCGATCACGTAGATTGCCGGCGGCCGTCGTATACGGCCGACGGTATGGTAATTGCGCCTGGGTGCCCGTCTTGTATGTGTTCCTTCCACGTCGCTTCTGCGCACGAGGATGCTCACAAAAAATACTAGACCACGAGTGGAAACACTCATTCTACGAGCATTGCCTCGCCCCGGTGCTGGGCACGATGATGAGTGCCCACGAGCCACAGTATGCACACGTCATTGAGACGGACGCGCGTGTGCGGGGCTTCTTGGTGCCAGACGCGCTTGATATCTTCACGTCGGTTGGCGTTGACTCGCTTGACATCCATGGCCCTGCTTGGCTCGGAAAGAGCCGAGGTCCGCGCGAGTGGGGGCTGGAGCCCGGGTCAGTGGCGAAGCGGCAGCTGACGATGCAGCAGGTGCTTGTCAGCACTGGACGGGAGATTGGTCAGTCAGCTTTGCGTTTTGAGCGCTCGCCCGTGTCTGACGGGGTGCTGTTTGATGCTTTTTCAGTGTTGTTGCAGCTGCACCGGAACTTCCTCACGGATGCTCTGAGCGATGCATCGGAGTTCTCGTATGCGCACCGGTATGGGCCAAGTGTGATTGCAACATATGGCGCTGCGGCACGCTTGATTGCGACGCTGGATGCGATGGAGAAGAATGAACCGGCTCTTAGCAAGCGCTTTATGTGTTTCTGGTTCAATGCGTTTTCTGGGGCGGTGAGTTCCGAGTGCTTCAAAGTCCATGTAGTACGAGCGCTGATGGCTGCGGGAATAGGTCGCGTTGTCGCTGATTGTGTCGCGGGCGCCTTCACTCAGCCTCGCGCCCTACGCCCTCGGGGAACTCGACAAGGTTCATCGCCTGTTCTCCAAGGTTGCTGAGGAGTGTCCTAGAGTTCATCAGGCTCTGGTATGGTAGTTCGCTTTACAACGCTCTGACTCGGTTGACTCATATGTATGACAGCCGCTGCTGAGCAAGATCGTGGAGAAAGCGCATCGCTCGTATGTACAGTGGCATCAAACGCAAGTACCGCCCCAGCGTTCTGTCTCGGGCTATGCTCCAGTCAGCTCGGCACGCACTGAAAGCCGCGACAGCGATGGTGTCCTGGCCGACGGTGTATCCCCAGCGTCCTTCGCGCATGTTCACGGCGAGCTGCGCCAGTTGCTGTGTGCAGTCGAGCGCGACGCCCCGCCGCCCGTGCGCGAGCACTCGCCCACGTCGTGGTCGGGCAAAGCACCATTTTCCAACGTGGACAGCGACGAGATGCTGGCGAGCTTCCGCCGGTCGGGCGGTAGTTATGGGGATGTCGAGATGCACTTGGGCGGCGGAGGCCAACGCGTTGGGAACCACACGTTTAACCTTGATTTTGGTGCTCTGGGGTCTAACCTCGAGAACCAGAGCAGCACGTACATGTCGTGGTTCTGACGTTGCAACTGTTTTGCTTGTTAGTGATGTCTGTCGATTTTCTTCCATCTCTGTTTTGCTTTTCACTTGGTTCTACCCAATCCTTGTGATCATGTTGCCGATCACACTTCCATTCCATCCACGTACACGTAGTGAAGATTGGCACAGCGCATAGTTTCTCTGTGGCATATTGTCGAGTAGTTTAGCTTCACTCTTCCTGTATTTTTCCCAAAGGCGTCTTGCTTTACCTGACGCGGAGTAATGACATTGTAACGCAAGTCACAATAGATCGTTGTCTGCCAATTGTAAGATGTCGTGATGACGGATGTTCAGTTGATTGAGATTACAAGGATGTCCAGATCGGGGGTGGTAAATTGGCTCCGAGAGGATGACGAATGCGGTAGTCGAGATTCTGGACCAAATGCCGTGGCCGATGGGGACTCAAGCGCTCGAGCTCGTCCATTGTCTCACCGTCCCCGTCGTCGCCCTCGACCGACAAGCAGATTTCTTGTATTCGTACTGTTGTTCTCTTCCTCCAATTTACGTGTCTCTCACCTCTACTTCAGCGATCTACACCATCAATCTGACATAACCGTGACAAACACCGGGCCGACGCGTACCACTGAACTCGAACTGAGCGTATCGCTACAGCAACCCCACACCCTCCCCCTGGTTTCGTGAGCTCAACAAGCGCTCGGAACTATGTCGCGGATACGAGACGTATGGTCCGTCAACCTAGAGGCCGAGATGCGTACCATCCGCGACCTTGTTGACTCATATCCCTACATTGCCATGGTGCGTCGCGTACCCCCTTTGTTGACCTACTCCCCCTTTTCGCGGCTTCCCACCTCGGCATGCCACCGTGCTGGAGACGTTCTCTCAGCGTCTTCGCGCTTCTGAACTTCTTCGAACGCCACGCCACATCCTGACATGCCAGACTTGAGCTGACGCCAATATTGTGTTCTTCGCACGAACAGGACACCGAGTTCCCGGGCGTCGTGGCGCGGCCGATCGGGTCGTTCAAGACGTCGTCGGACTACCACTACCAGACGATGCGGTGCAATGTCGACCTGCTGCGCATCATCCAGGTCGGCATCACGCTCGCGGACGAGGAGGGCAGCTTCCCGCAGGACGCGGCGACGTGGCAGTTTAACTTCCGGTTCAGCCTTGCGTGTGTTCTTCCTCCTTTTGTCTTTGGGTGCTGGGGAGGTGCTGACAGGGTGCTTGCTTGGTTTGATTGATGGTGGCCTACGACCTTTGTCGCTTTGGAAATGGTGCTGGTCTTGTGATGCGGCCGCGATGTGTGTTGTGCGCTGAATCGGACCGTTGTGGGACTTTGGGCGGGGTTGGGCGATACAGGACCGACATGTACGCGCCCGAGTCAATCGAGCTGCTCCAGAAGTCAGGGTTTGACTTTGCCCGGCACGAGGAGTATGGGATAGACCCCAATGACTTTGCCGAACTCATGATCACTTCCGGGCTCGTCTTAAACCCAGATGTGAAGTGGTTGTCCTTCCACAGGTGGGTGGCGTATATGTTTGTGCATTGCATTTCCCTCATGTTTACCTTTCCTTATAGTGGATATGACTTTGGCTACTATGTCAAGCTTCTCACCGCCCAGTCGTTACCATCAGCAGAAGACGTGTTCTTTGACGAGCTTAATATGTGGTTTCCACATGTATACGACATAAAATTCATGATGCGGGCGTGCAAGTCACTGAAAGGTGGGCTCCAGGATATCGCAGATGACCTTGGTGTAAGTTAATAGCCCCTGTCAACTTCCTGAGTTCGTTCAATGCTGAGCTGTTGTAGGTCCTGCGGATAGGAACTTCCCATCAAGCTGGCTCGGATTCACTTCTCACTGCATCCGTCTTCTTCAAGATGCGCGAACTCTTCTTCGAAGACCAAATCGACGACGACGAGTACAGCGGCAAGCTGTATGGCCTCGGCCAGACCTTCACCTCACCAAACGGCATGGTGGATCCGGGCCGGAACGGCGCGACGATCGCCGAGCGAGAAGACCGTGCGGTGCCGCTCGCCACTGCCGCCGCAAACGTCGCAGCGGCAGCAGCAGCTGCTGGCATTGGCATGCGCGATGGGCGGAGCGGCACGCCAGCACCGGGCAGCGCCGGTCTTGGCGGAGGCGGCGGCGGGCAACACGTGATGGGTATGGGCATGGGCATGGGCTCGTTGCCGACGCCCGCGCTTGGTGGCGCGATGCCAACTCCTCTGCCGGCGGGCTCAGCGTATGGCCCGATGAGCGCGAACGCGCAGTACATCCGGACGTCCATAGTCGGTGGGCGCTAGGTAGTTTAATATAGACAGGCAGCCATGCGTCGCGTCGCGTTGGATCGAGCGCGCGGCTGCCTGTTGGGCGGTACTCAGACCACACGTGTATTTATCTTTACTATCAGATTGTATCAATTGGCTTCTTTGTTATTTTCAGCTCATGCTCTTTCGAGTTGCCCGGAGCTTGCGAACTCCTGAGTGCACATATGTCTGCTGGATATACGTAACGCTAATGTTTGGACGTTGGAGGTGAAGTAGAGCTTTTACAAGATATCAAACTTTGATCCATTCCGTACCTGTTACGAACCTTCGGCGCCGGTCCGAGGTGAAGCGGACGGAGACCATTAGCTACGAAGGTTGATGCACGCCATCACCAAACATGGACTTACTCTTAAGGCAAAGTCGAGGAGTGGCATGTTCTCGAATGAAAGACGGGCGCCTGTGGCAACTCCGAGCTAGAGACGCAGTGTGTTCAGGAACATGAATTCTGCCTTAGTCACCGCTGCTATCTTGGTAGGTACTAAGGACGTGTAACTTAACCTAACGTACCGTTGACTTTCTAAGTATGCGACGATCCGTTTCACCCGTCAGATGCATCTTCGTGTATTCGCTCGCATCATGGTTTAATGTTCAAAATGATACCACGGGTCACCAAACTTTGAAAACTTTGAATGGACCGGACCGTTATGTAAGTCGTAAGCGATGGTCAGTGTTTAGTGCACTATTCTCCTCGGCGCCACAAGCCGCCGGTTGAATGGGTTTGTTGCTCTCGCTTGACAGAAAACGCCAGCATCCTTCTTGTGAGCCGAATCGGCTTAAGACAATATGAGACGCTAAATCGTTCAAGAGGCACTGTAATGCTTCTAATTCACAGAATCTCCTCGGTGGCGATCCCGGGTCACACGACGTCACTTTGTAGTAAATTATTGATCGGCATACACATTTTCGGTAGTGAGCTTGCGGCGCGTTACGGCGTAACATCCCGTTTTGTGAAGGGGAAGCCCATGATAGCGATAAGGGAATAAACTGGCTGAAGTTGGCTTCACCGCAGTAGAAAGGCTTGTAACTGGAGGCGAAGGTGTGTGGTGCGTTCATACAATGCAGCCACGATCAACACGCGGATTAATGATACCGGAGACCTGCAGCTCCGACTCGAAAAGAGACGCGCATGTTCTACGATCGACAAAAGTGCTCGTGCTCGTGCCACCGTTGTCGATGCTCATAAGGAAAGTAAGGCAACCGTCTTGAGTGTAAGAGATTACAGTACATCAAAAGGAGTCTTTATTTGACCCTTTTTTTACAGCTGGGAACTGTATAATAATTGATTTCAGCCAGTACGCAAAACTTGGCAAAGCACATGCCGGAACTTCCCCGACCGTAGTAACAAGAAAGGCGCTTGGTTAAATAGGTGAAATATATGAAATCTACAATAGCGGAGATACACTATTGCCGGTCAAGACTAGGACGGTGGAGTACATGATTTCTTCATTCCGCTACTTAAAATCCCAAACTCTAGAACATCGTACAACCCTTGGCAATCTCACAGCTGGCTCACTTCCTAAAGATTTGCGGGATCCGGCAGACTAGGACCAAAGCCACTGCTTGCGGGCAAGGGAATTGAGGATAAATATGGAGGAAAGCGTGTCATCAAAAAGTCTTGAAGCTATCAAAAGCACCTACCGCAAACAATGAGACTGTCCTGAGATCGCCTGGCCTGACGACCACACATCGTACCTTCTCCTGAGAAACAGCCCATATGATGCGTGCCTTACACGCATGACTCCTGTGACTCCTGAGGATTTACGCACCAGATAGTGGGCCAAGGGATATAAATGCTGGGATGTAAGGCGGGTCGCTACCCAGGAAGCGGCCTCGCAGTCATCCATCGCAATAGCGCGTCCTTCACGTCACTCGAGTAGAAGGTCAGGCACTTGGCTGCCGCGCTTTTGGATGGAAGCCAAGAAGTCGGTTCAAGAGCCAGGACCAGGAATTAACGCTCTGCAGAGCGACACTGAGGCGGGGTGAGACGGGGGAGCTGAGTACAGCGGATTAATGCAACTCACGTCCGAATTTTCTCTCCTTTTAAGCTTCGGGTTCCGCTTGCGCCCAGTTAGGCCCAGTCAGGGCATGCACCCGTTGCATGTGCAAAACGGCTGGATCCAGCTTTGAGTTACCAGCCTCATTGAGTTGTGCGGTCCACCTGCCTTGTATGGCTCGTAGAAATGAGAGTCAGCGCATCGGTTGCATAAAAAGATACGAGGCGAGGCATGGTGATGAGGTGCGATAACCTGAATAGCTAGTCATGGATGGCCCGCAGCATGCTTCCATCTTTCCAAAGCAAGCACCACGATCTTGCAACCTGTCTTCCGATCCATGCGGCAATTGCGGTGATGTGCTGGTGGCTCGTGACAAGCAGAAAAATATTCGAGAAAATTCACCGTATCGTTATCCAGTTTTCCGCAGGAGACGACCAGGGAAAAATGTGGGTCAGGCTTGAGCAGTTCGAACCCAATGCGGACATTGACTCTGCGGACTTGAATGTGAAAGATAATTACTGAGTCCGACAATAAAAACAAACCGACAGTACCGCTGACCAAACCTGATGGGGGACTACTTTCCAGGAGCATGTGCATGCGCGCGACACCATAATGAGGGTAAATTAATGGCAGCATCCTGTCATCGCTCGCTTAGCAAGGCACCCACGGATTGGTAACAGACTCTAAGTATATGCGAGCCAAAGAATAACAATTGCAGGCATGTTCCACGGTTCGTGCCCGCTGTCTTTTCTACTGCCTGTTTCCCGCAGAACAAATAGTCAGTTTATGTTATACTTCCTTTGTGAGACCGGAAATTCTCCAGAAATGGCAGCGGCGTTGCCTAAGTGCCCCGGGCATTACAGATGTGATCGGTCAGAAATGGTGCGTGACAAGCTACGTGACATCGCCCCGAGGCCGAGCGAAATTGAATTCAACATCCCCAAAAGACTCAGGCCCAAAGGTGGCCGCAGGTGATTGCCCCCTGCCTCAAAACTTTGCCGCGCTGATGTCATGAACGAGGCCAAGCTGGGAGTAGACCTACGTCCCGCGTAGGACGCGTACCTGGAACGACGTCGCATAAAGCCCCTAAAATGACGGGTTCCTAGACCGTAATGAACATAGCCTTATGCAGTGGATCTATCAGCGGGTGAGCGTTGCTTGTAAGCTGTATGCAGCGGGCGGCAAATCGCAGGGCCCCGCGCCAGAGAAAATGGGCAACACAGGGGCGACCGAGCGCCCGTCGTGGGGAATACTGAGCGGCGTACTTACATCGACGATAAAAGGGCAATCTCCGGGCAGCAAAGCGGGGATCGTGCAATCTCGCCTCCCAACCTGCTTAGAGTAGCCATTACAGAACATTGCTTTGGCCCCACCGTGAGATTACACGCAGTCAAAACGAACATGATCCATTGTCCATCTACACCACAGCACGTCCCCGATACAAGTTCGGTCACTGAACGAGCTCCACCTGAAGTCTGTGGCATTAGCTATTGATTATGGCTCGGAACACGGACCGTGGACGAACGTAATTGCTGGGGAAGATCCCTTTCTGGCCTGCCGCCGAGAAGCCTGCGATCCAGGATGGTATGTGATCGGTATAGTGAGCATGCAAGATAACCTTATGCTCACCTTCCCACCATCCAGCATCGGTACCATTTGCAGGGTCGTCGGAGAGCTCAATGACCTCACCTTCCTTGACACTGATTTCGTCAGGGCCCTGCGGAACCCAGTCATACAGGACGCGCACTGTTCAAGACATAGATTTCAAGACGATAAGATCAAAAGCATATCGTAACGATGGCGCTTACCGTATCGTGCGCGACTGGCAGGCGCCCCTCCCGGTTGTTCATCTAGAGACTCAAGGTAAGAAGCCGGAACCAAACCTTTCCCACCTGTTTGATCGGCGACCTTGACCCATCCGGAACCGTCGTCCTCCTCCAGCACATGCACGATGGCTCCATCTTACACGATGTTAGCATTGGCCGGAGCATGAGCGTCACCACGCACCTGTCACGCTCAACTCAAAAGGCGATGACGCGGAGAAGTCGAACAACATGCGCGCAGAAGCCTGAGTTTCCTTAGTGAAATTAATGAATGAAGATGGAGTCGGGATATCTCCGGGTTCAGCGTTGGTAAGGGTTTCTGTCCAAGCCATGAATGCAATGACAACAAGTACCAAACATTTACGTACCTTCGCTGGCGGACGCTTTGAGCTCTGGTTTGATCACCTTCGATGTAGTCCGCGTCAATGTCTCAGAAGCGTTGTGCTGCCCTTGAGCTTCGGTACAGTCCGCGGGTATCTGCGAGCCCATGAGATGCCAGAACAACAATTCAAGAGTCGTGACAGACCTTAAGCTCGCACTTAAAGTGCACTGCAAGACCGCACGCCGTGCACGTTTTGCCTTGCTTACTAAAACCCCACATTGATACCTAAAAGGCATGCTCGAACTTTGGTAGAATCATTTTATGTATTTACGCACCTTGCAGAAGCCACAAGGCGTCGGAATGGAAAATGATGTACTCTTGAACGAGTGGGGATACTGTCCACCCTCGTCCCCTGGCGACAATCAGCGGTCTGCACTAGTTGCGCATGTATAGTATAATGTTTACACTTACCTCCCAACGTGGAAGAGATAGCCTCGAGCTCTGTCTTTATGATACGTTCGGAACTTTCATAAAGAATTGTCTGTTGAGACGCATCGAAGTAGTTCTTGCGACAGCCAAGAGCCACCATGCTAAGCACTAGAAGACCTGTCGGCAGACGAGAGCACTTACAACAAGCGCGTCGTCAACGCTCCCCAAACTCTTGTTAGCGGTATACGCTTTCACGATTTCGCCCAACTTCTCAGACTCGTGACCTAAAAGACTGGTCAGGCGGGACCGGCGCGATCAAAACGATCTCATACGTTTACTAATTAGGATAGGTGTCAGCTCGTCGAGTTTACTGCGAGCCTTGGCTAGCTTGTTTTGAAGGAAGATTTTCGGTGCAGGCTCGGTGCTCATCTCGTCCTGCGGCCTGGGTTAGCAAAGCTGATTTTCCTCTGCTAATGCACCGCTCACCGTGTCATAATGGCTTGCGCATGGTTCGAACGTCCAATCCGCAGGGGTGTTGAATGGCCTTACGTTATGCTCGATGAAGAGCTCCTGATCCTTGCTGGGCTGAACGACTTTCAATGCATCTTCGGCCCCGACTACGTGTTTGATCAACGCATCTTGGTGATCACGCTGTATACCTTGACATTCGAGCATTATGTCCACAAGCTTCTCGACCAAGCGACTTTGGATATCCTCTATGATAACTGTCAGTTTTGATAGACAGTGGTCACTGACTCGGTTCCTCACGAAACGCCTGATACCTAGATGTTAGCTCTAGTCTATCGTAGTATTACAAACCAGTTCGCTCACATCCTCGATATTAGGAAGGTCGTTGGTAAAGAACTTCTCCTTCGCGCTGTTGGCTATCGCAGTAGAGATAATGTACATGCTTTTCGAGGACAGTCAGCCACATATACGCGCCAGGTATGACGGACCTACTTCTTGTTAGTAAGCATGTCCACTCGTTGCTCATCGAATAGTTTGGCGATTCTGTCCGCATGACGATCATCTTGCAGTTTGGCCTGCTGCTCTCAGAACAGCATTACTGAAGCCGGATAAATACCCACCTGCTTTGCGCGATAACTCTCAAGATCCGTGCAACTCTCATCGTACTGTGGGAAGGTTAGTGCTTTTGAGGTCGATGTAGATCACTGCCGACCTTCTGCTTCATCTGTTTCGCGCCAAGGTTTAGTTCAGACAGGGGGAGGAATAACGATTTGCCTGACCTTGATTCGATCAGCATAAAGCGAGTCTCTATCTGAGAGGAGCCTCTGATAGAATTGCATCTCCTGCTGCGAAGTCAACTCGGTGACACGGAGGTATAATTACCAGCGAACCTTGGTCTTTAATTCCACGTTGCGTTTCTCGACGAGTCTTAAAGGCTCGGTGACCTTCTGAACGAGGTTCTCTGCGAGTTTGATATGATCCTGAGCCGTGGAGGCCATAGAGGCAGTGACCTGGGTGTATGCTTGCAGTATCGTACTACTCGGTACTCGGTAATCAGGGGTGCACGGAACGGTCCAGACAAGAAAGCGAACCTCTGCTTAACATCACCATCGGTGATGGGTTTGGCGGGATGGATACCACCAACTATCGTAACCTCCCTCTTCGCTCTCCGTTCGTCCGCTTTGCGCACCAGTGTTTGCAGCTTGGACGCATACTCGCGCTCGAGCGTAGCGCGATCGCGGTATAGTTCGCGGACCTGACACGTATCCCATTAGTCACAACTTTGAGGCACTCCGAGCAAACCACACATACATCCTCCAGAAGCCCGATGTGCGCGTCAAGCGCGCTGGCTATTTGATCAACTTGATCCTGGATGTAGAGTTGTCAGCGCTCGGGGACCTGACCAAACGCGATTACACGGCGTACCGGGAGATTCTTCCCATAACTTTCTGCTGACTTCTGCATGGCGAGGTATGATTGATCTCGTGGTATGATGCGATGGTGGGTAATCTGAGCAACAGGCAACTCGTGGAACAGGACAACGGGCGAAACACATGAAACGCGGTCCGACACAGAGTGGCTTGGAATGCAGTGCTCGCCTGTGACGTGATGCACGTGCTGAGACTTGCCGGTCTGGACTCCAAATGCACAGCCACTACTTAGCGGCGGTCAACATCAAAACTCAAAAAAGCTACAAGTGTTTTGGCTACAGTTGGACAAGTACAAGGCTCGTAATCTCTGGTGACATTAGATACCCTCCAGCACCAGTAGGACTCGCCTCCAGCACCAGTGGTACTCGCTGACAGTCATTACACGGCCCGCGCAATGGCCATTGAACGTGAGTCAACACCAAGTCAACACGAGCCAATATACCAGTGGAGAAAAACGCTCAGTTGAGATGTTCAATATCACATGAAAAGCAATAATCAGGAATGTACCCTCTGCATGCATGCATACATCCTTCGTGGATCGCCTGCCTCATACTGTCGTTGGTGAGAAGGAGAAAGAGTTTTTTTTGTCCTTTGATGTTGTAAGAATGTTTGGGAGTGAGGGTGGCCAATAATACGATTCGGACCTCGCCCGAAGGCGATACACGAAGAGACAGTTCACTGAACACCCGGCGTGTGCGGAACGTGTCCCCCCAACGTCAATATATGTGCCCTTGATAAGAACTCAGCCCTTTGCATGTTCAGGTAGTTCATGCGAATTTTGGGGATACGCTGCTTAGACGCACTGAGTCGGATCCATGGATCAGCATGGATCGAAGAGGAAGGAAGTGTATTGAAACGGAGAAAATGGACAGAATATGTGTGAACCGCGCGAGAGAGGGTGATTATAAAGAGGCTTTGATCGCCCGTTCTTGACAGCGGCGGCTGATCGCGGAGGTGCCGTGTATTATTCAAGGCACAAATAAGCTAATAGCAACGGGATCAAACCTGATCAGACCACAAAATCTTGCACCTTGAGCCAAAGCGAGTAATGTGAGCCTTCGAGACCAATCGATCGAGCATGCGTTCGAGTCATCGATCGAGGGCGACGGTGAGATATATGAAGCGCTAGAACTTAGAAGCCACTGCGGATCGAAGTGGAATCAATGCATGTGCTTGGACCGGGACAGTGGCCGGGACGTCGACGGAGACATTGCTCGAGGCGAGTGTACAAGAGATCTAGACTTTACCTTCCATTGCTGCAAATTTCAAGGGTCCGTACAAAAGCGGAAGCGGAAATGTTCCTGAAGTTGATCGTGCGCATTTGTCTCCGTAGGCATATTGCCCTGATTGACACTGGCCCGAGAGTCTAAGACAGTCTAAGACCGTGATTCTGACAACGTGAACAAGGGCTGGTAAGAGGGAGGAAGTAATAGGCCCAGACGTTGCGCACAAAGGCATAGCTTTGGATGTGGAACCTCCCTTTAGGGAGTGCCTAGCATGAAATTCAGTCGGCGCGAGCTCCGAGGCCCGTGTGGCACGCGTGGCCGGCTTCATTAAGCCACCGCGGGTGCGCACCGGAGACGCGACTCGGAAGGTAAGTTTCAATTTTTGTCTTGTCGTAATCTGACCGTCTTGTTGGAACCGCCCTTCGTTGTCCTCTGATTCAACCTTCCTCATTGTCCGTGCGTGTTGTTCACGTGTTTTAGGTAACCTGTGCGGTATTCATCTCCGTCAATTGTTGTTTGTCTGCTCAAGGGCTTTGCCGATCCACGTACGGAGAAATCTCGAAGCTGAGGTCAAGGCAACCGCAACCCTCTTTTTGACAGTTGCGCCGTCGCGTCACTTCCGGCAATGCAGGGTGGACGTTGTTCTCTCCCTAAAACGCGTAGTTGGTCCCGCACCATGTGCAGGGCTGAGGTAAGAGACAAATGAGCCGCCCAACCAAAGGTATAAAAGAGAGTGGTTTTCGACGATTTTATATTGTGCCCCTCACAGTCAAGTTCTCTTCACGCACATCTTGAGCTCCCAACCTTCTCCGAGCCGTTCATAACCTCTAAGCACTGTTTACTTCATAATGGCCAACATCAGCCTCTTCATCCTCTCTTTGCTCGCCTCGTTGCTCCTGGTGCTCGCTGTCCCATTGCCCAACAATGTTGAACTTAACAAGCGCGATTACTGGGGACAGGTATGTGCATTGCTTTACTCAAGTGTTCATCTCATCTGACGTACCGCTCAGGGAACCTGGTTTAACGTGGGGGAAGGTGCCTGCGGAGACTGGAATCAGAACAGCGACTCAATCGTTGCTATCTCCTCGGACATCTATGGCGATGGAGGAAGCTGCAACCAGGTAAGCGCTTTGTTTTGTATTGAACGCTTGTAGTGGTGTTTACGTTGTCTTTAAGTGGGTGGAAGTCACCAACACTCAGACCGGTGCGTCTGCTTGGGGACAGATCCGTGACGAATGCCCATCTTGCGACTCTGGTAGCCTTGGTGAGTAAACTTCCCGCATGACTTTCTAAGCAGGGAGCTAATGCGACTTTTGTCACAGACATGTCGCCAGGACTGTTTCAGAAGCTCGGCGATCTCAGCACGGGTGTTCTCCAGATCCAGTGGAACTTCTCATAAAGAACAAGGACCGGTCGTCCTAAGAGCGATCTACACCCACAAATCAGCTGCCCGCCTTTTGCTTTCTTTTAATTTATTGGGCTAGACGGAGACTAAATCTGCATAGAAGATAGACCATAGAAGACACACGACTATAGAAGTATCACCGCGCTGTATCATTTCACTCACGTTGTCCCTTTTACGCTTTCATGGCACCATTGTGCATCACTAGAGTTGCGGGTGTCGGCTCCGGAAGTCGGTTCACGCGTCACTTGTTGTTTTAACACGTAATGTTCTTTTACCACATTGTAGTGCCTAGACTTGTTTCAAATAACGCTTGCAATGAAGTAACTATTGTTTGTTTTACTTGTGCCAGTGCCTGAGAGCGACGCTACGCGCATAAGGAGTTGCATTCATACTTAACGGACTGCCGCTCACATTCGGCTCGCATCCTGCCTTAAGCTCATTGTCCAAGTGCCTTGGCGCATTTAGTCCAAAGCGCGCGCCTAATCACGACATGCATGACGCGTCGGCGCTAGTCAGCTGGACACAAAAGGCCTGTCTCCGCTCTCACGCCCCTTCTTTGCATACACCAGTACTGATATCGACACGGTGAGTGACGCACCTCAGTTTACAGAGGCACCCTTGACGCAAACCTTGACGTAAAACCATCCGCATAGCTGCCTGTAACTCTCACATCGTAAAGCGCTTCTCACCCCGTTTCAAGTTGAATATGGGTTCCGAGGCGCAGCGGGCAGAAGCAAAAGGTCCTCGTCCACCTTCGAGCCCCGCGCTTCCTCCCATCCTCTCTTTACCCGATGAAGTGTTATCCGTGATATTCGCCTTCTACGCCGAGGCTTGTCTCACTGTAGGAGTCGATCCCCAAATCTACCCATTCTTTCCAGCGACCCCTCCCGAAAGATCGACGTGGAAAGTGTCACACTCTTGTAATGCAGAATGCAGGCTCCAGTGGATCAGGGTGATGTGCGTATGCCGACGCTGGCGCGCCATTATTCTGTCGGATCCGGGTCTTTGGACTACGCCCAACTTCTCTATCAGCGATATATGCGCTCGCAAGATGCTTAGGCGCTCCAGGAACATGCCTCTTAATGTGCTCCGACTCACAGGGAGTGATTGTCGGCAATGGAGAGTTTTGGGAGGGTTCCAATGGTTTGCACGTTGTAAAGAGCTGCGCTTCAGCGCAACCCATATCTCACAACTCGAGCCATTGCTGGCCGAGATGAGGGATCAGCCAGCCTCGTCATTGGAGGTCCTAACCATCGTGAATCGACGCGTGGGCGGCTTCGAGACGATACCGGCGCATTGGATGAAGACAGCGACGCGGTTGAAGACGCTCGGTCTCAGAGGGTGCGGCTTGCCGTCGTGGGCTCCAGCACCTTGCTTTGACAACTTGACACTACTTGCAATTGACGGAGGATCTCATTGCCAACCCACTCTCCCACAGCTCGTCGCTATCCTTCGAAGGACAACTCACATTCGCATACTGCTGCTCGAATGTTTAACCAATATTGACGATCAGTACACCGCCTCTCCGCCTTGCGATATCGTCTGTTTGCCTCACCTCATGGTAATGTCGTTAAGTGGCCGCGGCTCTCAATGCTTTAACTTGTGGAATCATCTCTCCGTACCAACGTCGGCTTCTCTTAGATTTTCAAGCAGAGGGAGAGATACAAGCAGTGATATTATCGAGGCTTTGCCAACCTGTTTAGCACCCCACTTTCATTCAAAAGCCATTGATTCTTCACACTCAAGCATTCCGAATGCGATATATCCCGAACGAACGCTAGACTTGTCCAAGTGCCCATCGTTCCTGCCTTGGTTCCAACCGTTTTCGCCCAGCGTCCAGGCTTCTGTATCCTCTCGGAAACCGCGTGAGCACGAAGCCAACTTCAAAGTGGAGGTCGAGTTGGACCTTCGCTGGCAATATGTCGATCCTCTGGACTTATCTCATGTTATCGGTGTCATCGGCGCCACTGTTGGCGTGACAAGCATCAAACACCTAAACATACAGGATACGATGTTCAAGGAGCAGGTGCACTGGGAGCGTCTGTGGCATACCTTCCCGGAAGCCCAGACCTTGTCTATGGCAACCAAATCAACAGAAACCTTCAGATCAGCGGAATCCTGCACTGCTGCCTGGGTATGTTCTCTTGAACCACATCTCGACCTTCGTGATCGCAGTGATGCCCGTAGCGTACTACAGACAGCCGACTGCCCGTTGCCGAATCTTGAGGAGCTCAGCGTTGCCAACATAAAGTTCTCCGACGGCGGCGGGTCGTCAACTCCGTCGCTTCCTCCAGTGGACATTACCTTCAGACTATTGCGTCGATGTCTCGCCATTCGGAGGGCAGTCTGTGGTCGGAGACTGGCCAAGCTGACGTTTGAGAAGTGCTCTGGCCACATCAACCGGGACCAAGCAAGGGTGCTTGTAGAGGAAGGTTCCGTGGCGATTGTGATATTCAATGAGGTATAAAAAGGCCAACAGTGCGAAGCAGAGGTTGGGAACATAGAACTGCTCCCATGTAACATTAGATGCGTAGTCCTTAGTATGGCATGGCCAAGGCCGCCCCTCAACACCGCCGCTGCTGACGACATTGTAACAAGGTTTGATCAATTAATGTGTTCGTTTATTTAATCCTGAGCGTGGCGGTATACAGTATGCCACACGAACTTTGGTAAGGTTGAACAGTGGTTTCATCTCCTCGAGGCATCTAATCGACTTCGAGGGTAGGAAGATATCTGGACAGTATCACGTTCAGTACAGCTTTTTTCGATGCGAAATCGTGGTATCACTCCAAACTTTGTAGGACGAGCCTCAGCGGGACTACACTTGAAAACATCAAGACATCAAGTTATCGTGGTCTCTAAACGTTCCAAGCTCCGGAGCCTCGTTGTAGACAAGGGACTGATTCGCACTGTTATCGTGCGGGTCTCGAATCTCGCTTTGGTTTTATTTTAGCCTCGTGCTGTGATTTTCGGAGATAATGGGGCTGAAGTATGCCTAAAGTCGACGATGACGGGCGCACGGTCTGCATCGACGGCGTACAGGCAGGCAGCTTCTTAAGCGAACAGCGCCCACTACATATGTCATCCGCAGATTGGCTTTTCGGACCTCCATCCCTCTCCAACTTCTCTGTATGAGTCTTTGACGTTATGCCTTCCAACAGCGTACTCGGACAGACCATCCCGCCAGGCGATGTCCACGTACGTGTCTTGATGACGTCTACGCGTTGGATGCCTCACGCGGTGGATAACAGGCCGTCAGTGTTTCTCTACCATCGTGGGAGGCGACTTTGGGATGGGCGAGCAGGAACCCTGTGGTGCTCAAGCAGATGAACAACGGATACCCAAGGTGCGTTGCTGTAGCCGTGTTGAAACGTTTGCTTGTGATGGCCAACATGCTAAGACGCGCTCTGACTCTGCAGGTTCTTTGTACATCACCTCGTCACTAAACTCAGCCGCGTTATCGTCGATAAGTTTGGAGAGAGCAGTCAGGAAGCGCTCGTGTTCCCCACGCACGACATAGCGGAGCGGTGTCAGGCTTATCTTCACGACCATGGTGCGTCTTAGTCTGGCGTTGAGTCCCGCGCCCCCTCACGATCTCCGTTGGTGCAGCCCGGGACAGTTCAGTACGGGTAGTCTGTGTCTCTGCTAAACTGGCGGACGGGGACAAGGAGTCGCATACAATCCCGTGGACAAACCTGCATGCCGTTTCATTCCACCCCGATAACGTCAAAGTTGCGCGACAGTTCTGGCAGCACACCGGAGAGGGCGTTTCCAGCCGTCAGGCGGAATACTGTCTACGAATCGCCGACTCTTTTGTTCAAGACTGCGCTTCTCATGTCTGCACCGTCTCCTCATCAAACGTGCCCCTATCTATAATTGCACCCGTCTCAAGCGACGCGACGGCCGAGAAAGAGAACATCCGCAAACGCATCGCGGGGCTCATCTCTGTTGAGGACAATCCCGTAACGACGCATGACGTATTTCTTTACTGCTCGGGCATGATGGCCATCTCAGACCTCTATCGCGCTCTCATTCATAGCGGGCCGTACGCGAAGGGCAAGTTCGTCGCGTATGGGTTCCTGTACGTTGACTCGTTCAAGATCATGGACCGCTTTGCGCCCAAAGACGCGATTCTGTACGGCCATGCAAGCACGGAGGAGCTCGACGACCTTGAGACGCGCCTTGAGGGCGGCGAGAAGGTGACGGCGGTGTTCTGCGAGGTGCCAGGGAACCCGCTGCTTATCACGCCGGATATGGAGCGGCTCCGGGCGCTCGCGGATAAGTATGAGTTTGTCCTCGTGTGCGATGACACGGTAGGCACATTCGTGAACGTGAATGTGCTACCATACGTAGATGTCGTAGTGACGAGCTTGACGAAGCTCTTCAGCGGCACGTGTAACGTGATGGGCGGGAGGTAAGCGCTGGCTACCCCATCTTGGGACCTGAAACTTAGTGTTGACGTCCTTTTATTAGTGTTGTCGTCAACCCGAAGTCAAAACACCACGACCGCGTCCATGACTCCTTGACGCACCTCCACAGAGACATCTATTTCCCACTCGATGCTGAGCAGATGTGGAAGAACTCTGACAATTTCCACGAACGCGTGCAGGCAACCAACAGGAACGCGCAGGCTGTTGCGGAGCGCCTTGCCACGCACCCACGGGTAGCTAAGGTGTACTACCCGTCTCTGAGTCCGACGAAGCACCTGTACGACGTGTGCCGTCGCCCTGGAGGCGGATACAGTTACCTTGTCACGATCTTATTCAAATTGCCCGCGGAGGCGGTAGCGTTTTTCGACGCATTGGACGTGGCGAGGGGGCCGAGTCTTGGAACGAACTTTTGTTTGTCGTGTCCGTACACGCTGTTTGGGCACTACAACGAGTTGGAGTGGGTGAGTCGTCTTTAGATGATCGGGGCAATGAGAACCGAGGCTAAATGTGTGTGCGTGGGGTAGGTGGCGCAGTTTGGCATTGACGAGTACCTCGTCCGCATCAGCGTGGGCGCGGAGCCTCAAGATGAGGTTATGAAGAAGATTGAGGTGGCACTGGAGGCGATGCCAAAGGTGTCCTAATTGCATGACTAATGAGGATTTCCATGGGTAACATATCTCCACCTATCGTTGTGTTATATAAGGTACTTCGCCCGTATTCCCTTCTATATTATCGCAGAGCATTCCAGCGTCGTCAATGTTATGCTTAGTATTATCTTGCTTATTACAAACCTTTGGACTTCGCGATCCACCGGACGGCCTTTCTATGCGCCACTAAACGCCCCTGGAAGACGACCTTTCTGTCATACGACGGACTGAGGACGGCAGATTGCCACCGCGCCGTCTGGGGGAGGATAACGAAGTCTGCCTTGCTGCCTTTCCGCGGCACTAGACCATCAATATTGTCTCCCTCCAATTCTGCCATGCCCACAGCTTCCTTCGCAGCGGTAGTGACTGAAGCCTAGAATCAATACAAAGGAAGAATCAGGATCGCTCAATGAGGGGCAGGGCTTGTTACCAGTAGCATTCTCCAGTCGTCCTCCCTACCTGCTTGGTACAGGCCCACGGTCCACGATATAAGGGACAGAGGATCAAGCGACCCGTGTGGTGTGAACCCATTCTCGATATTGTTGGCATCCAAAGCAACCTGAATTTGGTGTTCCCTCCAAAGTCGAGGGGCGTCAAGCGTACGATCGCCCAGAGAAGGGCCGCCACCCTCGCTTGATCGGCCCATCATGTATATGTCGCTGGGTGGGAGACCCACGATGTGTAGTGGCAGTTCTTGCATATATGTTCGTAAGCGGCGTAACTCATCCTTGTTAAGAAGCGCAAGGCGCGTTGCGTGGCCAAGTGTCACTACCTTGGAGGCGTTGTTTGCTTTGGTCCACCCCATAGAGTACATCTCATCCGCGACGCGCCAGATCATAGGCTCTAACGCGGGATCAAGGTTGTAGTCGAGGTGGAAGTCAACATGAAGGTTGTGTTTCCTGGCCAGAGCGAATATTCGCGAGATGTTCTCTAGCGCATGTGCTTCAGACGTTTCCACCCAGGGGGCTGATCCAACGACGGACACGCCTGGGCGCGTCAAAGACTCTTGGAGCAAGGTGTAATTAGCGCCGGCGTTTGACGCGTCGGCACTCTCAAATAGACGCTCCTGGGCGAATGCTGCTCTTTCGTTAGCGCCCAATATCCGGGAAACAGATTGAATGCCCTACCGACAATTTGGACTTCGCATACATTTTCCCACTCTTTCTTCAGACGAAGGCCGACATCAAGACATGCAAACTGGACAGTCGTGTCAACCTCGACAAACGCTCGCATAGCAGTTACGCCGGCCTCCACGCTCTCCTGTATCACACGATCAGCACGCGCATACAAGTTGTCGACTCGCTCAGGGAAGGTTTTCTTTGCTTTCCCAGTCACATCCAACGCCTCTTTCAGGGATCTAGTGGACCAAGCATTGATAATAGGCACGCTGACTATCAGCGAGAAGGCTCTCACCCTGATACCAGAGGATCACACTGATCGAGAATGAAGCACTTGTCCAAATGAATATGTGCGTGGCATAGCCTAATGACTCCATCATCAGCATATCTCTCATCTCCTAACCCATTTGGATGAACGCGGGCCAGACGTACGAGGGCAGAAGGACGCCTCCTTCCCCGTTTATCACCTCTCCGGAGGTTGATATTTGCTCCAAGCCAGAAGATTGTATTGACAAGACGCGACCATCCTGACAATCGACGTCCCAGAGTTTGCTTGCGAGGGCGGTGTCCCTGTGGGCCAAATGTACGTTTCTGATGGTAGTCCTCTGCTCTGAAGACTGCAAGTCAGCCATTGCGTTTCCTCGGTGGGCTCAGGGACGAAAGAAAGGGGCTAACGTCTTGTAGAGATTGGGGCAATATACCCGGCAAGAGTATGTCATCTAAAACGCCCGCGGCGTGGGTCGCCGTGAGTAAGGCAAAGTAAGGCGCGTCAAGCAAGTGTTCCTTGCCGAACATGTCCGGAACACATCCGAGCATGATGTACTTAGAGCTTGTCAACTGGCCCCAGTCTGTCCTTCCTTCTCCTCATCTTTTAAGCAGGCAAGTCGCGCGCCGAGACGCAAACCAAGCCAGAAGACATCATGACAGAGTTCCACGGACAGCCATTGGGCACGCACATCCCTGACGACTTGACTATCGCCCAGTTCATTCTCGACGCGGAACATCCGATTCGTGCACAACGGCCAGCGGGTGCTCCATGGTTGATTGACGATGCATCTGGCAGGAAGGTTGGCTTTGAGGAGGTATGCTCATCATGCTAGCGCAAGGATTGCCCCTTGAACTTCGCGCATGTTCAGATACGCACCAGGACCTTTGGACTCGCGAATGCACTGAGCAGACGCTTCAACACCAGTATGTTCTCGCCCGTTCTCAGCTCAAGAGGGTCTACTGAGATTCCAATGAAGGGGAAGATGATGTAGTCTGTATCTACAGCCCCAATGACGTTGGTATGTTTCAGTCTCTTCCTTCACTTGCCCCTGACGTGCATGCGTGCCGAAGACTATCCTCCTGCTGTATGGGCTACACATAGGCTTGGAGCCATTGTCTCGTGAGTCCATCTCGATAAATTGAGGGTCTATGGAGCTCATTGCGTTTCAGCGCTGCAAACCCTGGCTACACCTTAGAGGAGCTTGTTTACCAGTTGGAGGTTGCGAAAGCTTCGGTCATCATCACTCACCCCGTCTCTGTCAAAGTCGCACTCGGCGCTGCACAACGCGTCGGTTTGCCTGCAGAGCGAGTGGTCGTGTTTGGGAGCGAGCCTGTGTCGCAGTGCACTACGGTTGACGAGCTCGTCAAGGAAGGACTCGTACATCCACCCAACTTCGCGGAGAGGAAGCTGAAGAAGGGCGAGGCCAAGACGAAACTTGCGTTTCTCAACTTCTCAAGTGGGACTACTGGCCGACCGAAGGTGAGTCATCTTCCCAATGCCGTTAAATTATGTGAATAGCTGAATCTGGATGCATCCAAGGCGGTGATGATCAGTCACTATGGGCCCATTGCGAACGTGATCCAAACCGCAGTGCACAGCGAGATACATAAGACAGATAAACCTTGGGAAGAGCGGCGGTTCAGGCCTGGTGATGTCTCTGCTGCAGGTATGTGCTCTGAGATTTTACTCCCGATGGATTGAGTCTAATGTGTTGCTTCAGCGCTTCCATTGTACCGTAGGTGTGCGTGACCGGCCATCCTTACTTGATGCTAACATGATATCAAGACATATACGGTCTTGTGGTGGTGGTGCGTATGTTTTATCTTTGAGAACATTACCTTAGTACTCACAGCCATTCGCTAGCTTCATTTCATGCTTTTCAGCGGAGTAAGCTCTGTTTAACTATTTAGTGCTTACCGTGACTCATTGGAACTATCACCCTCAGCTTTCCCTCGTCGTTGTACCTAAGTTCAACTTCAAGAACTTCTTGGATAGTATCGTAAAGTACAGAATCACCCACCTCTGGTAAGCTGCGAACCTCGCTAGCCACGACCATGGTTAACATTCACTTTGTAGTGTCGTTCCTCCCCAGGTTGTTCTTTTGTGCAAAGTTCGTACAGAGCTCTAGCGTGACCCTTTAGATGATTGTCTGCTGACAAATTATCAGCAACCCATAGTGAAGAATTACGACCTGAGTCATGTCCGTTTCATCAACTGCGGCGCGGCGCCCCTCTCAGGCGAGCTGATGATGAAGCTTGCGTCTGATTTCCCTAAGGCACATATCGGTCAAGGCTATGGTGAGTCATTTCAAGGTCATTGTGCCCTTGGCAGCGCTAAAGGCCCAAACCATCCCAGGCTTGACAGAGTCAGCGACGACTCTTTCCATGTTCTCCACTGAGACGAAGTTTGGTGTTATCAATAGCTCTGGGCGGCTGCTGCCTGGCGTTACGGCTCGGGTTGTGAGGCCGGATGGCACCAGTGCGGGTCGAAACGAGACCGGCGAGTTGTGGGTAAAAGCACCTTCTCTTGCGTTGGGGTACTTGAACAACGAAAAGGCGTATGTAGCTCTAAGCTGCCTTTTCTACAACGGAGACTGACTACTCACAGGACAAAAGAGACGTTTGGGGAAGGCTGGCTTCGTACTGGAGACGAAGTACGGATAGATGACAAAAACGAGGTGTTCATCGTTGACAGAATCAAGGTACGCAACTATAAGCTGCACTGTGCTCGGTCGTCCTGCTCACTTCATCCTTCGTTCCCCAGGAACTCATCAAGGTTCGCGGGTTCCAGGTGGCACCCGCCGAACTTGAGGGCACCCTCTTGATGCACCCAGACATTCAAGACGCATGTGTGGTGCCCGTTGCGGACGATTACAGCGGCGAGGTGCCGCTCGCATTCGTCGTTCTCCGCCCGGAGGCTACCGCCCGCGTAGCAAAGAGTCCGTCGGAGAGAGAGAAGCTCAAGGAGACGATCATCAAGGTGCGTTGTATGGGACATTCCTGTGTACTTGGCAAGTTATTGATCCTGGGATGTGGTATAGCATACAGCGGAGAATAAAGTCGCATACAAGCGGCTTGCTGGGGGTGTCGAGTTCATCGATGCGATTCCCAAGAACCCCAGCGGGAAGATTCTGCGGAGAGTGCTCCGCGAAAGAGTGAAGGAGATGTGGTCCAAGCCCAAGGCGAAGCTATAGAGATCTCTTGGTAGAGTGTTGTGGGGACGGCGCTATTTAAGCACGAGTGCACGAGTGCCTAGACGGTGTATGCTATGCACGCAGTGACTTCCACCATGTCCAGATTATCGCGGATGCCAGCTTAATGTACAACAATGTCAACATACCTTACTACACACATTACGCCACTAATGAATCAATACATTTCATGCAATTCCATCGCTGCGTAGCTAGACTTCAAGTCTTGATGACCATATTGAAGTCCTTATGTTACGAATCTGAGCTACTTGCCCACCGACCGACCCACCATCGGCACATGGCCTTGCGCACACCTAGATCATCCTTGTTGAGGCCGCTGACTGTCATCTTCCCGCGCCAGACAATACTCTTTTCGTCGGTCGTATGTTCCTCGCAGATGATGCCCGCTTCTTTCGCTGCGCGGACAAAGTTATGGCAGACCTCGGGCTTGGTGTACTTTCCAGCGGCGATGTATGCGCGTGCGGATGATGCATGGGAGAGCAGAGATGACAGCGACCGGATGAGGACGTCGTGTGACGCGTCAAAGTGGAGGAGATCTGAAAGAATGACAACGTCGTAGGCTGAAGTCGATCCCGTTAGTGCACTAGGTAGTGTTAGTTGCCGGGGCTTGCTTCTCATTGTTGGATGGCAAGACGTACAGAAGATCTTTCGCGTCTGTGCCCCATTCAAACCCCATGTACTTGACAGTACACGACGGAGAGAAAGCAGACACGTTGGTATTGACGTTGTCCCTCAAACTGGCGAGTATGGTTTCATCCGGGTAGTCGGTGACAATGGCTAAGGAGGGAGGGTTCGGCAGGGTGGCCGCCAGTAGAGACGGTAAAGCACAACCAGCTCCGAGCTCGATCACTATAGAGTGATAAGCATTCCCCATCATTTTTCGAAGAAACTGTTTAGACCTTTTTCACAGTGTAGTGAGATCTCTCCCAATTCGATCATTTCCGCCAGCAGCAGGGCTGGCGAAAACAGGTGGTCGGCGAGCAGAGTGTTCGCCTGTGCAACAGACGTTAGTGCTCAGGGCAACGAGCATATTGGCCTTTGCTAACCTTTCCTTCCTAAACATTCCAGCACAGTGATCAGGAATCAAAGCGATTGACTGCACGGAGAACTTGCCTTCGGCGCGACGCGAAGTGTCAGGGGCCCGTATTGGACGGCGCGTCCTTCGCTGATGGGTTTTTCGCCAAGGATCTCGAGCGCGTCGTGCAGGATGTCCTCGATGTCACCGGGAGGCGCAGGCGATGTCATTTTCGGTCTGAGTAGTAGTGTAGATGTTGAGATGGACCCTGAAGAAGACTCGCCATCGGAGGACAAGAGCTGACAAGAGTCGAACGGAAGGAGACGCACGTGGCAAAAGATCTCTGGGGCGCGCATTGTCGTTTTGTTTTCTCCCACTTCTCCCCGCGACTTACACTCAGTGAACTTCCACCATCACTGCGTTCTGTCATCACCCACAAGCGCATCATGTTTGCTGACTCGGTTCAACCGCCAATAGTTTCTCTATTTTCCTCGACCGGAAGCAACCCTTTGAGCCTCTTCTCAGTCCATACTGACGACGCCCTGCCCTCCGACTCGTTCGTTCATCTCCTCGACGATGCCACCTCTTTACCCAACCCACCAGAACCTGCTTCTCCGATCTCTCTGCCGCAAATGTTGTCGCATCCGAATAACTCGGAGATAGGACATGAGCTTCGGCAGACCGTCCTTCATATACAGTCCCCAACGCTACGGACGACCTCGATATGCTGCCCGCCTCATTTCGTCCCGTTGTCATCGAGCACTTCCAGGGGTGACTTGGGTCTTCGTCACGAGTGGTTGCATATGCAAGTACGGAACGTTGGGAGGGAGTGGTCTTTTGAGGTTGGGATTGTCGATTCGGCGAGGCGGTTGGGAATCATCAGGTGCTCTACATTCCAGGTATGTGTCTGTCCTATGTTACTACGCTTATGTGACGTTGTACCGTGGTATATGAACAATGCTAATGATCTCGTGAATCACGAGTAATGGTCTTACAAGTTTGAGCTTGACTGGCGAGAGATGTTTGCTGAACGCGTGGCTTCTAGAGAGAACCAAAACTTTATCTGGAGACAAGTTGCCCAACCCTTCATCTGCCCCTTGCCTTTCCGGCTGCATCGTCAAACCCGCTCACCCACTGGGCAGACATATCACTGCATCTTCCCTCCTTCATACCCCACTTTTCATTGATGTCGTTGAGGCACGTGGAGAACAACCAGGACAGTGAGGATGAAGACGAAGTCGAGACAAGGGCGCAGCAGAGGGTCCCGACGAGCGGTGCCCCTGTTCCGAGCGGTAAATACTCTCACATTGCATATGTCAGGATTTTCGCTACGTGTCGCCTCCGGAGGATATGGTTTAGCGATTCAGGCAACAAGCAGGGGCTGCCTTGGGAGTTCCAGTTATATGGACAATGACTAATGAGCACTGATAATGTGTTCAAAGGTGCATGAACATCACGATCACACGTGTAGCACACGCCGCATTGCGTCGCAAATCTAACAACGTTACTCTTGCTCGAGGCCTCAGGTGGTGGTCTGTGCGATCTGCAGGCAGGTCATCGCCAGACTGAATAGTGATGCCTTCTTCTGCTACTCTCTGGCGTCGAGGTTGAAGCTTTGAAGCACTGACTTCCTTGGAGGTTATTCCCAGGCAACGAGCGCTAACCTTTGGTAGCCACACCACCTTTGCAAAGGACTGTGCGTTCCTATCGTCCTCTCAGCGGAGCCAGGCACTCCTACCTGAGACCAGCTGACCATCGGATATCAAGAAAGAAGCGGGTCTGAACCGTGGGATGTCCACCTCTGCAGTGGTTGATGCATGTAGGCGCCACTTAAGTACGGCCCGACCGACCTGTGACCTAGTTTCAATTGCACGTCTGGGGTCGTGGTGGAGAAGCATCTCACGCCGCACACATACGACACTTGAGCTTGATGGATATATATACGGTACCCTTGCAGAGGGTGGACTGTTCCCTGCCAGCCCAGGATGACTGAGATCCATGGCCCTCCAATTAACGTACATCTACCAGATGATCTGACAATCCCCCAGTTCTTTCTTGACTCGGCGCATTCGCTGAGGCCAAAGCGCCCCTTAGGCGTTCCGTGGATGATAGACGACAAGACGGGTAGGAAGATTGGATACGAAGAGGTATGTCGAACTTCTCTAAACCTCCAAGCTACTTGAACACAGTTCAGCTCCGTGCAAGGACCCATGGACTTGCAAATGCGCTGAGCATGCGGTATGGAATTGGTGTGTACATTCAGGTTAAATCTGGGTCCAAAGGATGCAACTGATACGCCTCGTCCAGATGAAGACGAAGTTGGTATGCATACTATCGACTCTTGTTTCCCTGTATGGTTGCCAACCAAGCTGACTTGCCACAGTCGTCATTTTCAGTTTAAACCATGTTGGTGAGCCTGTCGCTATATCCGGCTCCAGACCGCTGCTGAGCACATGGCAGATTACGCTCCCGTTGTGTGGGCTATTCATAGACTGGGCGCAATTGTTTCGTAGGTCCATGTATGCGTTCTTCATATTGATGTTCGCTAAGTATATCAGCACCGCAAACCCTGCCTATACCACAGAAGAGCTCGTTTACCAGATCGAGCTTACGAAAGCGACTACCATTATTGCCCACTCCACCTCGTTGGAGGTAGCTGCCGATGCAGCACGGCAAACTGGCATACCATATGAGCGCATCGTCGTTATCGGGGACTCGCCTCTTCGTCAGTTTGCGAATGTGGATGAATTGGTCAAGGAAGGGCTAGCTGCACGTCAGCACTACGTGGAGCGCAAGTTAAGGCCAGGAGAAGGGAAGACGAAGCTGGCGTTTCTCAACTTTTCAAGTGGTACGACTGGACGACCAAAGGTCAGTACTCTCAGCCTCCGCAGAAGTATTGGTATGTGTATCCATCACCGGTCATCAGGCTGTCATGATATCCCACTACGCACCCATTGCGAACGCTATACAGCTCGCCCTTCATGCTCGGGTGGGCGATACCGACCGTCCCAGGGATAAGCAAAGGTTTAGGCCCGGTGATCTTGTATCTGCTTGTTCGTTTGTTTCTTGTGTTTCATTGTAAGGCGCTGATTGTCATGCATGCCATAGGTCTGCCATTCTACCGTGAGCAGTACCCTATTGCAGGCTATGACTGCATGACTTGTGTGAACTGATTTACTCCGTGAAGACATATATGGACTCGTCATTATCGTAAGTGTCGATAAACGATATTCATCGTGGAAGCTTCACGTTCATCAAATTTATTCTAGATACACTCCATGTTATATTGCGGCGTATGTTTCCGTTTCTTGTACGTCGCCGGACTTTCTTCTGAATTGCGATCGCTAGGTCACCCTAGTCGTTGTGCCTAAGTTCAGCTTCGTCGATTTCCTAGAGAGCGTGTCTAGGCACCGTATCACTCATCTCATGTCGGTTATCCTATGATCCCGTTTCATTCACGCTATTCCAGTCTAACAGTCCACGGTATGCTGGTTCCACCAATAGCAGTACTATTATGCAAGGTGAGCGTTCCATTCGGACTGTAACGTTTGTGGACAAGCAATGTATAAACTCGTTCATGCAGCAAGACATCGTGGCGAAGTATGATCTCAGTCACGTCCATTACATCGTATCTGGCGCCGCTCCTCTCTCAGGGGAACTGGTGGCACAGCTCGCGGATCGCTTTCCCAACGCACAGATTGGTCAGGGATATGGTACGACGGTTCCTTTGCTCATCCCTCGCATGCACGTTTTACCCCCCTTTGAGGCTTAACCGAAACGTCTACGTCCGTCTCCATGTTTTCACCTGATCGCAAGGTCGGCGTGGTGGGCAGCTCAGGGACACTGGCGCCGGGTATCACCGCACGAGTTGTGCGGCCAGACGGGAGTCTCGCGGGTGTCAACGAGCCTGGGGAGCTGTGGCTGAAATCGCCAGCTCTGGCGTTGGGATATTACAATAACCCTGAAGCGTAGGTGGACGTTGTACCTTGATGCTGAAAGCAAGGCTGACTGAGTACTCAGAACTCGCGAGACTTTCGTCGACGGGTATGCTGACCAGAGCACTTGAGTGGCTCAATTTTGACGCAGTGTTCATCTAGGTGGTTGCGCACAGGAGACGAAGTGAGAATAGACAAGGATAGGGAGATCTTCGTTCTCGATAGACTAAAGGTCCCTTGAGCATTCTTCGTGTTTGCAGTGCAAACTGATTGAACATGCGTAGGAGCTCATCAAAGTCCGCGGTTTCCAAGTTGCGCCAGCTGAACTAGAGGGCACGCTGTTGATGCACCCCGACATAGTCGATGCATGTGTCATTCCCCTGCCAGATGAGTACAATGGCGAAGTCCCCATGGCATACGTTGTCTTGCGTCCAGAGGTGGACGAGCGTGTCAGGCGTGATCCAGCGGAAGCGACCCGGGTCAAAGTAGAAATCATCCAGGTTGGTAAACAATATCCTTTAATCGCTGTGACACATATTCATCATGTTCGCTCTGATGACCTACAGCATACCGCGGAGAACAAGGTGGCGTATAAGAGGCTTGCTGGAGGTGTGGAATTTACGGATGTAATACCCAAGAATCCAAGCGGGAAGATTCTGCGTAGGGTCTTGCGAGATCGCGCGAAGGAGAAGCTGGCTGGCATGAAAGCTAAATTGTAGTCGTTCCCCGTCAGATCGACACAAGCTATTGTAAATTATTCGCACAGGCGTTGTCCAGATGTTTGCTTTGTAAGCTCTACGCACAACGTACCGAGTCTACAGCTTAGGCCGCGGCGCTTGCTTTACCTTGTCGCGGAGAACCCGTCGGAGGATCTTGCCGCTGGGATTCTTCGGTATCACATCTATGAACTCGACTCCACCGGCCAGTCGCTTGTACGCGACCTTGTCCTCAGAAGCATGCTATATGAAAGTCATCAGAAACCGGTAGGGGAACGAAGCTGATGTCCATTACCTTGATGATGCTCTCTTTGATTCTGTCGCTTTCAGTCTGACCGCTAGCGGCGCGCTTCATGGGATCGGGGCGCAAGACGACGAACGCTAACGGCACCTCCCCGCTGTACTCGTCAGGAATGCCCACAACGCAAACGTCTGCGACGTCGGGGTGCATCAAGAGTGTTCCCTCCAGCTCGGCTGGGGCCACTTGAAAGCCTCGGACTTTGATAAGTTCCTGTGGATAACGTTAGTAGCTAGAATGAAACGAGGGTGTGGTCAGAACCTTGATACGATCAAGGATGAAAATCTCGTTGTTCTCGTCCAAACTGACTTCGTCGCCGGTACGAAGCCATCTGGGTGAGATGTATCAGTTCCATTGTTGAGTTGCAGATCCAATGTATGCTTTACCCGTCTACGAATGTCTCCTTGGTTCTGAGAACGAACGGCGAAGTTAATCAGCAGATACATGGGCGACAATCCTTTGTCCTCACGCTTCAGAATTGTTCAGATAGCCCATTGCAAGGAACGGTGACTTCAGCCACAGCTCCCCAGGTTCATTGGGTCCAGCCAGGCTTCCATCAGGACGCACGACACGAGCAGCAAAGCCGGCAAAGAGCTGTCCGGAGCTGCCTATCACACCAAGCTTATGGTGTACAGAGAACATAGCAATAGTCCCGACAGCCTCTGTCATCCCTGGAAGTACGCGGATAAGAAGTGCTGACTATGGTTAAAGGGGTGAACACTGACCATAGCCTTGACCTATATGCGTAGCGGGGAAATCTCTGGCGAGCTGCATCATAAGCTCGCCTGAAAGGGGTGCTGCACCACAAGACATCATGCGGACATGGCTGAGGTCGTAGTTTTTCACTATTGGTTGCTGGGAGTGGTACAAGATCAGCAAACAGGCCTGACCGAACAAATAAGCACGAAACAAACCTTGCAAAGCAAGACCACCTGCGGAGGCACGAGTCTAACCAATGATTCGTTCAAGTGCCCCTGATCGCATTAGAAACTTGACTCACGGCAAATGGGTTATGCGGTACTTGACAACGCTATCCAAGAAGTCTTTGAAGCTAAACTTTGGTATTACGACTAGCGTCACCTACGATTGTGCATCAGTGCTTCAGTCCGCAAGCTATGGTAAAGCAGTCTCTGCTCACCCCAATGAATGCCATGGCATGCAGCTAAAAAATCCCAGGAGAAAAGTGAATCAAGGCTATCAACGCTGATAGACTCTGAAACTGACCATGCAAAGACCATATATGTCTAGAAAGCATGAGAATGGCGAGCTACTTGAGCAGAACTTCACGTACGGTAAAATGGCGTCGCTGTTGCTTCTCGTTAGCTAAGATCAACGATTCAGTCGCCCTAAACGGACCTGCAGCGAGAAGGTCTCCAGGTCTGAATCTCCACTCCTTCTGAGGTATGTCTTTCCCATTTCCCCGATTGTAGAATGCTAGCTGAAGGACCGAACCAATCACACTGTAATGATTAAGCATGACAGCCTATTGTAGCAGTCCACTCAGTCTTAAAGCCGAAGGTAAGATGCTAGGAAGGAGCTCCTTTACCTTAGGTTTTCCTGTCGTCCCACTGGAGAAGTTCAGAAAAGCAAGCTTCTGCTTTGCCTCTCCCCGTCTCAGCCTTCTCTCAACAAAGCCTGGCGGATGTGCTAGACCTTCATCCACAAGTGCATCCACGGTCACAAGTTGTAGCAGAGGTGCGTTCCCGAACAGCACGACGCGCTCGGCAGGTAAGCCCGAGCGACGTGCCGCCTCAAGAGCAACGTTGACGCTAGCCTGGTGAGTGATTATGACCGAGGCTTTGGCAACCTCAAGTTGGTACAAGAGCTCGTTGGCGGAGTAGCCAGGATTGGCGGCTCTGCGCAATTAAGCAGGTAAGCCGTTGGAGGTGTGTGCAAGACTTACGATACGACTGCCCCGAGTCGGTGCGCGGCCCAAATTGCAGAGGCGTAGTCTTTGTCTCGTTCAGCAAGAAAAAGAAGAGTGAGGATCCGCAAGTGACATACCGACATGATTTGGACTGTAGATGAGGACTATGACACATCAGCACGTTAGCACTCGGGAGAGCACCAGGAAACCGTACTGAGGTCATCTTCCTCTACACGCTTCGTTTAGCAAATTGTAGCGATTGTTCGAGTCTAGCGAATGAGGCGTACTGATTCCGAACCGCATGCTCAGCGCGTTTGCGAGGCCAAACGTCCTTGCTCGTACCTACATCGTCCCTCGAGCTTTAGCTGCGGTGCGTTGCCAAAGCATCTCGTGAAAACGTTCACACCTCCTCAAAGCCAACCTTCCTCCCCGCGCTGTCGTCGATCATCCACGGCACGCTGAGAGGGCGATGCGGCCGTATGGCATGTTGCGCGTCGAGCAAGAACTGCGCGACTGTGAGGTCGTCTGGGATGTGGACGTCGAGATGCGGACCATGGAACTCGGTCATGGTTTAGTCGTTTGGCGTGGATTTGGCGCGGACTCGTCTGTGGGGACGAAAGAGAGAACGGCCGGGGTGGGAGCTAATTATATGCATGCAGGTGTGGGTCCGTTCTCACTGCGCGGCATGATCGCATTTGGATGGGATGAGAAGCACCCGGGCGCCCATGATATGTAAGCCATCATATGTAAAACACGTGTGCAGCCCTGCTGAATGAATGAGTAAAATATGGTGAGGGATGGTTGATACCCTATAGAAGAACGAAGTTGCCGACAGGGAAGGGATAGCGAGTGGTGACGAGAACACCTTGACGCGACATGACCGTGACGCCGCTCGACGCGTCGGTTTTAAGTGTAGAGACCAGCCCCAAATCCAATACCTCCAGATAACAGCGTAATCATGATATAAAAATACAGTCTGATCCGTACAAAACAAGACGATCTAAAGTTTCGCCTTCACCACCGCCCTCTCCTTCCGCGCCCTATCCCTCAACACACGCCTCAGCAGCTTCCCGCTCGGGTTCTTCGGAACGACATCAATGAACTCCACACCTGCAGCGAGGTGCTTATATGCGATCTTATTGTCTGCGACGTGCTTCTGTATCGACGCCTTGATCGCGTCCGCCTCTGTAGGACCCGCCTCGGCGCGCCGAGCGGCATCGGGGTTGAGCGCGACGTACGCGAGCGGGAGCTCGCCCGCGTACTCGTCGAGTATGCTCACGACGCACGTGTCCGCGACGTCGGGGTGTTCGAGCAGACACCCCTCGAGCTCGGCTGGCGCGACTTGGTGCCCTTTGACTTTGATCATCTCTTTGAGGCGGTCGAGGACGAAGATCTCGCCTTTGCGGGTTATCTTGACTTCGTCGCCGGTGCGGAACCATCTTTCATGAGTCATGGATTTTAGTAGAGAGGACGCAGAGAAAGTGAATGTGTGCATACCCGTCCACAAATGTCTCCTTCGTACTTTTTCGATACGGAGGTTAGCAAGCACTGGGTCGGGAGGTGGTGCAGAGATACTCACGCCTCGGCGTTGTTGGCATACCCCAGCGCCATTGAAGGGCATTTCACTACAAGCTCCCCTGGCTCGTCAAAGTCAACCAGTTTGCCGTTCGTGTCGACAACGCGCGCAGTAACTCCCGGTATGAACTGTCCTCCACTTCCACTCAAGTCACGCTTGATGTCGATGGGGAAGGTGGTAAGTATCGTACACGTCTCCGTCGAGCCTAAAGGTAGAAGGGTTGGGTTTTCTTTGGTATCATTCTCATTTTTGTTCACATACCATAGCTCTGGCCAATGTCAGCGTTGGGAAAGACCTTGATGAGCATCTCCATGAGCTCGCGCGAGATCGGCGCTGCGCCGATAGTGGCAAAGCGAACGTGGCTAAAGTCGTATTCCTTCACTGCTGGGTGCTATCAAGTGGGCCTGTGTTATTGTTTGCATGGCGTGGTGTCTGTCGACCTACCTTGCAAAGGAGCACAATCTGCGGGGGTACAAGCCTAGACCCACCATCATTAGTGGTGGGTTGTTACGGAAAGTAGCATGGTTACTCACATGAGATGCGTTATCTTGTATTTGGCGATGCTTTTGAGAAAGTCGGTGAAGCTGAACTTGGGCGCCAAGACTACGGACATGCCGCAAAAGAATATATAGTGGGTCTACGCTGCTTGAGTACGCATCTCGATGGTTGAGGATGAGAGCTTACATTATACACCAGTCCGTAGATATCTATGGTAAGGTTAGTGTCGCGTCATCATAGGAGTAGCTCAAACTCACGGTATAGAGGAAGAACTGCCAATGCGAAGGTCAATGCCAAGCATACGTACGAGAGCTTGATCACACATACTTCCACAGCACGTATCCCCTGGCCTGAATCGTTGGTCTTCCCATCGTGTATAGTTTTGGTTCACCTTGTTGTGCGCAGCACACTGAATAACGTTGGCTATCGGAGCGATGTGGGGTATAGCGACAGCCTGAAGTCATCTTTAGCATAGCTCTTCAGCAATTCCAGATGTCTGTACCTTTGCTCTACCCGTAGTCCCACTTGAAAAGCTCAAGAACGCGATCTTTGTCTTGCCCTCTCCTGGGTTGAGCTTGCGCTCCACGAACGATGGTGGCGTGTTCAGCCCCTGCGCGACGAGCTCGTCCACTGTTATGTGCTTTCCGTGGTCTGCATCTTGAATGTTGAAGAGCACTATACGGTCCCCGGGGACCTTGGCCTTGCGGGATGCGTCGTGAGCGGTCTTTAGGGATGCGGGGTGGGTGATGACGAGCGTGCACTTGGTTTCTTCGATCTGATATACGAGCTCGTCTGTGGTATAGGATGGGTTTGCGCCACTGGGTCGCATATAATGTCAGTCTGGCAATCAGTTCGCTGGTAAATGTGCCGTACGACATCGTTGCGCCCAGCCGGTGGACTGCCCACACCATCAGCAGATAGTCTAAAGAGAAGCTATCAGAACGAGAGCCTCGAGCAGGTATTCTGCAACGCATACCCATGTGATTTGGACTGTAAATGAGGACTTTGGGAGCACATATGTTAGGAGTGTGCTCGTAACTTCTGCAATCGCGCGCGCCGACACACACCTACATCATCCTCCCCTGAAACGCGAGTTAGCGCGTTTGATTCAAGCTGTCAAAAGATGATAACACGCACGAATGCCGAAGCGCACATGGAGCGCGTTCGCGAGGCCCCAGACGCGTGTCCGGATCTGAAACCGAGAATTGCGATGTCAATGGCTGGGGCAGATTCGCGGGGATAAGGTGGTGGCTGTCCGCCATTCACGGACGCGCGATAGCGGTGTGGGGAAGGTGGGGCGCTTGGCTTGTAGAGTGACCAGCAACTCACCTCTTCAAGCCCAATGCCTCTGCCTGTCGTATCGTCTATGAGCCATGGGGTATCCACCGGTCGAATGGGTCGTAATGGATGATAAGAGTCCAGCATGAATTGCACGACGGTGACATCGTCTGGAATGAACGGGCAGGGGCCGATGAGCGATTCCAGCTCGGCCATGGTCGCGTTTCTCAGAGAGGGAAAGTTATAGGAGGATGCACTTTCGAAGGAGCGGAAGCTGGAGTTGCTGGGTAGTCGCGGGATGAGAAGGCGGAAGAGGGAGCAGGTGCCATGTTTGCCTGGATTACTTTATGTTCCGTGAGGAAAGGCTGAAGTTCCGTAAGTGTCGTCCTCACGTGGACCTTCACCCGCCTAAACGCAGTAAAGTGACGTGCTCAATGCACCCCAATCATTCAAGTTCGCTTTTACTCGGACGTGATCAGTAAATGAACTTGAAGCTTCCCAGTGTGTCGCATCAAGCGCCTGTTGAGTGCATACATGCTGCCTGTCACATGATGTACTGACCATTATTCAGCATGCCGGAGCGGCTCATATTTGTCGCTGCTGCTTTAATTTGATGCTGAGAATGCCGCAGAGAGATGTACTGAGCTACAGCCGCTCGTCGACGACCGAGGCATCGTCGAAAATACGGAACATCAGCGCATCGGTGTCCACCACAGCAGTGCACACTTAGGCAAGATCGCATAAACCATGTCCGATCTTTCTAACTGGATTCATCACAATACACAAGGAACGATCGCGACTTTGGACACCCGCAGTTGGGCGTTGAGTAGGATAAACCGTCGGTGGCACATACTTAATGGCCAATGAGGACAAGAGGCTACATCACAACCGCGAAGATATACTGCCCGCAGCAGCCTCCTGGCGACCATCCCTCCAACTGCCCCACCAGCGCTTCCCCGCCTCTGTCGCCTTCTCATACAACCCACTCGTATCCGACTCGCCCCTGACCCACTTCTCGCGCTGTTCTCCCCACCAGCCGAGCGCGAACTCCTTCTCTCTATCCCCGACGCGCTCCATAATCTCGTCAAACACCGCGTCGATGAGCTCCTTGCGCTGGTACGCCTCCCGCGGCAGGCCGTCGATGACGCCTGCGATGGCATCCAGCGCGCGCGGCAGCACCCGCAGCGGAAGCGACGGTATGCTCGACACGAGCGCGAGATGGAGACGGTGCACGCGTTCCGTGTCCACACCCGGCGCGGATGCCGCACGGAGCACAGCCGCAAGCGGGAACCACGCGAGCGCGGTGTCGACGCTCTTCGCTGCGCCACGCACGAGCGCGGAGAACGCGAGCCGGAGCTGCGGCGTGCTGAGTTTGCCCTCCTCCGAGTTCTGTCGGGCGTTGAGTCAGCACACCGATTTTTAGATGGGTGTTAGGGTCATTGGCAGGGGCAAGATACCGTCCGTCCGGGTGGTCGTGGCGTCCCGGAGAAGGGAAGAGAAAGCAAAGGAAAGGGGAGTTCACACCTCAATGAGACACTCCGTGTAAAAGGGGACGATGCGGTCCGTAAAGCCCGCTGCCCCCTGGTTGCCGGACTCCGCTACGCCGTCGTGAGTACCGTCGGCTTCGAGTTGCTCGACTTTATCTGCGTGCGAAGCGAAGATGCCGAGGACGACACTGTGTGCAGACTCGTACGTCTCACGGTGTCCCGGGTCAGACAGGTGTCTGAGATCGATGGAGACAAGATTAGTGCAGCATGCGAGGGCAGTATGTGAAAAGGACACACGGGTAGCAGAGGGGGAAGACGGTTTCGCGGATCGTGCGTGTACTCAGGACGGGTAGAAGCTGCTCCACGCTCGAGAGGACGTAAGCTTTCTGGGCTTGATTTAGGACGGTGTTGCTGTTGGCTACTATCAGAGTTAATTTATACGTACATTTGATGCTGGTAGACACCTCACCTGGGCTTTGTGACAGGAAGGGTCTGCACAGCTCCTCCACAAACCGTTCGCTCTCCTGCTTGTCCGCCGATAGAATGTCCAGCGCAAGATAGAATTCTCGCTTCAGTTCAGAGAATGCACCCTGACCGGCGCCACCGAACTGTGAGATTACAAAAGATAGATGAGAAAGGGTATGCAGTGTGCTCAGTGCGAGCGTAGGCGATGTCACGCCCGATGTTGAACGAGGCCACGGCGTCGAGTCCGGTGATTCTCTGGGGGAACCCCGTGGGGCGTTTGCTGTGTCAGGGGATAGATACACGACTGCGGACAGGCCGGCTTCCGTTACCATGATCGTGGTGAAGAGAAGTATCTTGAGGAGCGACCATATCGCGCTGGTTAGCTCTCGGGTTTCAGGGGCTTTAGGACAAAATCGAAGCTTTTAGTGGCAGCTTGTATTATGAGAGAGCCCGTACGCACCGATGTCGTCCTCGCTAGATATTTCTGAGAGAGCGCTGGCTCGCCAGTCCGATTCCACTCGGGCGCATAATTCACGTAATGCTTCGAACGTTTGTAGGACTTGGGGCAGGGCAAGGTTCTCACGACGATCGATAAGATGTGCCAGCGTGGTCGCACATAGTTTCGATAGGGAGCCCATGGATGATATTACAGGGGAGGCGGCGAGTTTCCTCAGTGACTCAGAAACGGGGGCTGATGACTTCGTAAAGTCAGTCGTCATATTATGTACAAAATGTGAGACGTACTGAAATGAATAGTCGACCTTCAGGCGTGCGCAGAGCCGAGGAAGGGAGTGACGAGAGGAATGTGCCGGATTGAAAGGCATTGTCAATTGTCATGGCGGAGAAATGGAGGAGTGACTAGGGTTCGTTCAGCATACTGCGAATTCATACCTGACCGTACAACTCACAGGTAAAGGTAACGCAGCAAACTTCTCTGCAGGCACGAGCAATAATCCTTGGGCCATTACGAGTGTACATAATGACCTAGCGTCAACTACACAGACAATGGGTTAGCCACACGGACGTGCATTCACTCATTGAATGCGTACCTTCGCCAGCCTCGGTGTCAGGTTGAAACTCCCGCCCCCAGGGATCGGCCGAATAGAAGACGTCAATCACGTCCGCTACGATCATAACCAGCTCATCCTCCGCGCGCGCTTTGACGTCCCGCTGCTTGGGAGGCAGCCGCTTGTGCACGTCCTCGAGCCCGAGCAAGAGCCCACTACAGCACGCGAGCCGCACGATAGCGTGGCCGCCCTCGAAGCCCCGGATGATTGCCGTCGCCCATCTGCGGAGCCGCGTGCCTACGCCAGGTGTAAAGAGAGTGCTCGGCTCCGCGTCGAGTGCTTTGAATTTGAGGTGGACGGCATGTCGCAATGCGGTGGTGAGTGCAGTAAGCTTCGCGTGCGAGAAGGGGCGGAAGAGCGCGCTGCTGACGAGGGCGGCGGCGAGAGGGGTGGGAGAGGGTTGGAGGTGGGCGAGGTAGTGGGCGGCGAGGCCCTGGATGGTCGGGAGAGGAGGGGTGTTGCTGCTCGGACGGTTGAGGTAGGTGAGGAGAACGACGTAGCCGCGTTCCTGGCTTTCCATTGCAGATAACAAGTTGTATAACGTTTTGTTTGTTCAATATGACATTGATACGGACGCCGACGTCGTGTCTGTCGTTCGTCAAGGTCTTGGATTGGGACTTGGTAGCAGCAACACGCACAGGCGAAGGGAGAATTAGCGCCGGAGCCAATACGACAGTCACCGCCCATCTTACTGGTCTGGGTCAATTGCTCCTACTGTATGCTTGAAACAATTATCATTGGACGACTTCTGTCCTTCTCGAGTCCTACATAGTACCTAAAGCATCTCTCCTTCCTTCAGATACCGTCATAGATAAGCTCCTGACGTTGATTGTTACTTCATCCACATGTCCCGAAGACGTGCGTTCGTCACGAGCTGAAAGCTCCCTGCGAGCTCTCTTATTCAATACCAAACTCTAAAGCCCTATCATAATCTCCGGCGCAATCACGAGTCCTCGTATTGGACCGAGGTCGGCGGGATTGGCTTCCTTGAAGGTTCATCAGAAGTTGCCCAGGATGAAGTACAGACAGTGCCGATTCGTCGAGGCCCCCGCAGATTCCTTCCATTGACGGGCCCGAGTCTGAGCTTCATGAACTCCTTGTGGGATGGGTACCCTTCACCCGTCATGCCCGCTGGTTGCGCATGTGGATAATGTGCACGTTAACGGTCATTTTCCGCGGAAAAGAATTCTCGGAAGTACCTCAGTACTCTGATCACCATTTATCCTTGTAAACATGGTTTGCTTCTCAAAAGATCTGAGGAGCGCTTCCAGAAGGGCTCTAGCACTGGGACTAATTCCGCACCCTTATGGTCTGGCTGAGAAAGGGATGTTCATGTTGCCGCTGTGAATCGGGGGGACCGTTAACCATTGGCCAACGAACTTGAACCTACCACGGTTACGAGGATGGCGAGGTCGAGGATGTGGCTCGTTTATCGCGAGGACGGGAACGTAACATCCCGAACGTTCAATTGAAACACGATGGAACCAAGCCACAGGCTCTCCGAGATGAAAGTCCAAGAATAAGTTCGTGCGATGCACATGCTCTGCACCTGTGAAGCAGCTTCAAGTTCCTTATTTTAGATACGGGCTTTCCAGCTGCGGAACCAGCCTACTCACTACGGCCATCGGCGTACAGTTCATTCATCCATGGGTTTCCTCTCAGGCAAGACGTGCCTTGTTAACCAGCATGGCTTCTATCTTTACCGCCACAGTGTGGTCCCCTGATACTGTCAATTTCCAGATATCATATGCGTGCAGAAACGGCGGAGGGCGTCATGTTTTATCCCAGATAGTGATCGGCCATTGTGACAAGCCATCTTGGCGGTAGTTTTGGTGCGATTTCAACATAGGGGGACTCATCGGGGGGTCGGCGGTAGTGTAGCTTCGGAGGAATGACCTCAGGAATGATGGTTATGGCCGCAGAAAAGAGTAACGTGCTACTGCAATTTGAGCGGAGCACCACGAAAGGTGATTGCGCCCGATGTCGGCCGGTGGGACCAAATGTGGTGTCAGTGTGGTGATGCGTGTTGGGAGCGGGAGCTACAGGGAAGCTGGCAGGAACTCGGACTTCCCAGAGAGCACTGTGCCCAGGGGGAAAAACCAAAATGATACGGCGAGAGCGCAGGTACGTTGCAGTGCACAGCCCACAAATTTTCCAGCGTGTGCGAGAAGGGGTAAAGGGGATCAACGGCTGGGTCAAGAGACTCTCAGGGAGGGCAGGATGGTCCTGGCGAAGGAGATTTATTACTTAAGCGGCGGTGCACGGGGGCCGCGGGAGAATTGCGGGCTTAGGCACTTGCAACGACTTAGGTGGGACTTGTCGCTCACCGTCCCACTTCCCTTCCTCCCCGCCGTTGTCGTCGCCGTCGTGCACGCCCTTGTCACGCATCGCCGTCGTCCTTGTCGACGCTGCAAACAAAGGCGACGACACTCACTTTCCTTCCTTCGCCGCCTTCGGCTCCCCCCGTGATCGTTCCTCAAGTTCATCGTATCAATCTTCCCTTCAGTTTCCACTCCTCCGTGTTCTCTTTTCCCCGCTATCGTCCTTAGAGTCATTGTATCTACCTTCGACCTGGCCTCGCAATGGCCTCACACCCTGTTCTCGATTCGCCGTGGCCAGCAGCAACACCACCACCGCTACCGAATGCCGCTCGGTCACCCGTTGACGTAGCAGAGGGATCATCCGCTTGGAAACGTCAGGCTGTTTCTGAGTCTGACGAAGTTGGTAAGTCGTATGCGAGCTCCTGTCTTTCATCCTCCATAATTCCTTCCAGCCGCCGCTCGCACGCAGTGTACGAACAGCGTCCCCAACGACCAGTGGACATGCTTTCCCGATGATAGTTCTGTCGTTCTTCAGCACCAGTATGCTGCCGTCGTCTGTGCGTATACGCTCACTGTTTATGATGCTTTTCGTAACCCCCTTCATTCTAGGGAACAACCGACTACCTCAGCTCACCAACTTCGAATACTTGGACACCGTCAATGTGTACCTCTACAACAGTGGCGAGACTGTGATTGCGTCCTCCACCAGCGTGGCAAATCCAACTAACACTGCCGGCGTGGCTACTTTCCTTGTTGATGACACCTGGTTTGGTTCGAGAGGGTCTTCGTGGACACCAACCGGTGGAAACGTCTCGTATTACTATTATTTCGTTGTTACGGGACCCAACGGGTTGGATGGTACTCAGCACACGAATCCTACCTTCCAAGCTCTTCGTAAGTGTGCACTGATTACCCGGCTTCCCTTCCTCATGTCTTGATAGAAACAACGTATGCCGACTCGGTCATATCATCTATGGAGGCAACATCGACCGGTCTCCAGTCGTCGATCTCGACAGCATCTGTCGCGTCAATATCTTCGTTGTCAGTTCTCTCGACGGCAAGCATAGCTAGCCTTAGCTCCATTGGATCCCTACCTCCAGGTGTTTCGGGTCCATCGGGCACCGGCAACGTCCAATCAAACAATGGGGGGAGTCGCTTCCCTGCTTGGGCGATTGCTGTGATCGTGGTCTTGGGTTTCCTTGCCCTTCTTGTTGGTGGCATCCTCGTCTGGCTGGTTTCAAGACGAATGCGCAAACGGAATCGGTCGCCACGGAGCTCGATTGGTTCGTCGACGCCGATGATGGCAAATGTGGATAACCAGCATTCACCGCAGTCTCCTTTATTGGCAGCCGGGGCAGGTGGGGCGGCCATGACGCAAGGTCGCGCTTCCTCAGAACAGCACCGCGCTCCATCAGTTGTCTCACCAGATGGTGCATCCGTCACATCGCACGCGAATTCCGCTGGCGACGGTCCCTTTTCAGGAGCGGATGCAGCAATTATGGCCGACGCGTTCCGAAAAGCCCTCCGAAAACCGGATTTTGCTGGGCACCCTGTTGAAGAAGGCGAGAGTCCCGATGCCCAGGAGGATCGAAGCGAGGACGATATTATGAACCGGGAATTGGCTGAAGAAGGTCGAGACATTCGGAGTGTCGGATCATCAAGAGGAGTCAGAGTGGAAACGCTGAGCGATGCTGGCGATACAACTACGGAACACCACTAGTCACCGGTTCCCTTGTGCGCATCCGTTTCCTTCTACATTATTTGTATACTGGTCCTCATCGTTGGTCATTATCACTCCGGATACCTTTATCTATTACTACTCATCCCACCCAGGTTCTTCAACCACCTTTCCATCCGTTGCTTTCTCACTATCTTTCGCACCCGCTTTTCTGACGTCTTTTTTTGTTACCAGTCCACACTCTTATACCTTTTTGCGCGGGTGCTTATCGTTACACCAAGCCTGGCCTCTTCATACCGTTTTTGGCGGACCCTGGTTAATCCCAGATCCCGCTTTTCTGTGCTCAGTTGGACCTTTACTCTCTTCTATTACTTGATCCTCACTCTCAAACTTGGTGTCGCAGCAAATGGGCCCTTCTTTCTACTTCTACCTATGTCAACCCCCGTAGTTCGATACGCGCCAGGACATCTCCCTATTCCCCTCCCATCGATCACCCCCTCCAGCCACACTTCGCTTCGTCCTTTCGTCCAGCCCATGCTCGCACCTCCCACGCTCCTTACCTTATCCTATGTATACGGATCTGCCAGGCGAGAGGCCAAGGCGCGATTCAGAACACTATTAAAGTAGTACGCCGCTACTCGCCCGGATACCGTATGAAGAAGAGCCCTCGCCTCTAATACACCCGTCATCCATCAATCGTCACGAATGGCAGCAGTGCGCTGTTCGCGTTCCCAGGACTCTTGTTCTCGATAATTTAGCAGTGCGAAAGCATTGTCTTTTCTGTTTGTAGCGTTGACTTGCATATGTCACATAGGCTTCCCATTACTACTGTAAGGACTCGTATTGGACTGTTATCCCTTCTCTTTCTTGGGGGGCCCTCGATGTTTTGTTCTCTTCGTTTCGTATCAATCAATAGTAGGTAGTTTTTTCGCTATACATATAGACTTGATTTGTGATGTCGGTGCTACTACGCAGCTGGAAGCCATGTGGTGCCTTCAGCCACTGCAGTCGTGACGCAACCAATGGGGTCGCGGTCTAGGCTGATGCCGGCAGACCGTCGGCGCGCGGGTGAGCGGCGAGGGCCCCGGAGACCGCTGTCCGCGCTTTTATCAGGTCTGCCCCTGTGCCCCATTCATGATTCGGCCCGACTGTCAACGGCCACGGCGAGTGCATCAGCAGCCACTCGCGGGTAGCAGAGCATAGCAGCCGAGGATGAGCTGGGCAGAGCTGGGCTGGCGGGCTTGTCTGGCCGTTCCGCAGGGCTTGCTTGGGAACGGAGCTGAAGCTTGGGAAGTACTCCGAGGACGAGATTCACCGAGCAACCCGCGATTGCCACTGTTGGGACTAACCGGTACCTGCAGCGGCGGAATTACTGGGCTTTGATGCAGATGCTCCAATGGTAAGCTGGAGTCGAGGTTGTTGCTTTGGATTGGACAGGCAGTATCATGATGCATGATACAGTCGCTAACGGAGTGTTTGGTTCTTGACAATGGCCCGGGGTGGCTTTTGAATTTGAGGGCGTCGACGAAGAGCAGTCGATTGGAGGATTGTAGTAAGGTTACAGCAATGAATGGCCAGGAGAAGCGCTCACTGCCTGTCGGTGAATTGTTGAGCGGTAGGCAAGGAGAGGAATTGCGTCTGCACCTTTCTCGTTCCATCGAGGTGTGGTGGGTGGCGTTATTAATTATGTCTAGTTTAGCAGACCTTTGCTTGGGACACACGGTCGCGGTGCATTGAGCAACGAGTTTGAACATGTTTAAGGGGACTCATCACGTAACTCTTGGTTTAAACATAGGACTCGAGGATGATAACAACGCCAATGAATTCCAGGGGCTCCTCCGGAAAGTTGACTATAGTTTGAAGAACATAGAAGACAAGGCGCATGCATTCGAGGAAATTTTTATAGAAGGCAAGGTCAGAAGACCTAGACGTTGAGGAACGTTTGGGGGACAGAATAACTCGAGCCTTCAGCTTCTTTGGACACAAATGCATACTTCATATACGTCCGAGCCTGCTCCATCCAACTCAAGCTTCCTTGCCTGAGCCCCAGCCCCTGAGCGCCCTGAGCCCAGGGAGAAGCTGGACGGAATCAAATTATTCGCACATGTGATTTTAGAACTACCTGGGCAGGCGCATCGCGATGAGGCCTCGTTTCGCGTCCAGCTGCCGTAAGGGACATGAGCATCGTTCTGGAGATGCACAGCCAGAAAGGGACGGAAGTAAGTGTCGAATGCTACCGGTGAAAGACACGCGCGAAGAACAGATGTCATGAAGATTGATTGCTGAATATGAACAGTGCACAAGATAAACGGCGAAAGAGTGTGATAATATACAGACGGCTTATCAATATATCTCTAAGCGTTGCGGACGATATTATGCTTCTTGCAGGGTGGACAAGTCGAAGTATTGGTGGTATGTAGCGTAGACATACGGGTGTATAAGATTGCGAGGTAGTTCGGTGGTTTGATGGGCGGACAGGTCCCTCGATTGAGGTATAGCTGTTTTGGGCTGACACGCAGTAGTCCTATCATGCGCGAGGCTCGAATAAAGAAAGGTAATCTTTGGACGACTCATGACTAGCGCGACGAAAGTTTTCGCATCAAGAGTTCGTATCTGCATCCAGGTCAAACATTAGAGGCATCTCATCACAGAACAAAGGGACATACGTCAGCATCGTCACGGCGCTATTTGGCACCGTTCTGAAGAGATTAACGGAGAGTCCCTTGTAAAGACCCGCCCAGCCCTCTTTCTGAATGATCTTCTTGGTTATGTAAACGACACCCCGTTTTACATGCTCCTTGATCATCCCGTCGGACGACGCATCCGCCGCAAGAGGTAAACTTAGGGTCTGCAGACGCGTTCGGATGACCTCGTGAGGGTAGGTCGCTATTGAGGCGGTCATTTTAGCTATCGCAGAGCAAAGGAGTATCGCGTCGCTGCCAATAGGCTCAGGCGAGCGGCTCTCTGTTTCGCAAAGCGCACACCAGCTGGCTGATAAGCGACCAGTGATATTGACATAGGATGATACGTACGAGCCCATAACTTCAGCTGCTCATACAGCGGGAATTGGATGGCGACATGTGTAATGCCAAGCAGGCTGGGGAGTAGGCCGCGGTAGAAGGCGCGTATACCTTCATTGCGATAGATAGTCGTGGCCGCGTCTACCGTATGACGATACCGTACTTCTCCTCGAGACTGGGTCTAGGAAAAATGTAAGAAAAATATGTGGTATCAAGGTATCATAAACGCACCATAAACCTTGTTTTGATTACCCAGAGTGGATTAGTGCAAGCGGTACTAGCTGCACCAGCTGTCATGGCAGACAAAATATGCACGGCCCATGTGTGCTCGCGTGCAAAAGGCTGATATCCTTTAGCTTGAGCTGCGGGGTACAAGCGGTCTCTCTTTCTTTCTTCCTCGATATGAACTTCGCCAAGGGGAGATTCGCCGAATCGCGTCTTAATGCCATCATAAACTGCAAAGTAAATGGCCCATGTCGGAAGATACCCTAGTATTGTTGGCCCCAAACCACGATAGAGCCCGCGCAAGCCGTCATGAACAACGACTGATTTGACGGTCCCTAGTGTAAAATGACGTTCAGACACGGGAAGTTGATGAGTCATGTGCGGGCTTACCCCACACGCCGAGATATCCGTACTGGCCATGACTCGCTCGCTGGGCCTGCAGTTTGGTTTTGATGACATCGAGCGGACAGGTCGCTATGCTGGCTACGAACCCGCCACCTGCCCCAGCTGCGCATCCTCAGTCTCGACCTGCTCGGTCGTCTGACTTATCACGAGAGGACTCGACGCACCGATCATGCTGTTCGCTGTCCATTTCGGTTTGCCTGATTGCATCTCTTCTCCCCGCGAAGCGGGGGATGCTGCTTCCGGCCGTCTGGACAATCGTCGTCGATGTTATAGTGTGAGTGAAGGTGGGCGGTGTAGGCCGGAGAGGATGGAGGTCGGTGATGAACTAAGCTAAGCCCGTTACTGTACGCGGCAAGTACTCTACATGGCATCACCGCACTCGCTTACGGTTGGTTGGGGGAGTCGGAACCTTGTCCCGGGCTCCGCCGACCTCCGCACAATACAAACAAATATCTGATAAGATCAATATTGGGGTTCGTACGCGTCCGCTTTACCCATGAATTCCGTTGAACGCCATCGATCGAATGAGTCGAAACCTCTAACACGGGCCGTTTATGTGCCTGTAGCTAGTCAGGATGCTCGAAGCTCATGCTCCTCAAATCTGGGAGCTTTGGTTTGATGACGAAGATGCCGGCGAGAGTGCCGTTCTATTACGGACTTTTACGGCCCGAAGCAAAAATACGTGCTACTTACAGTAATATTAAAACTTGTAATATTTATAACTTTCATTATAGCCAACTCATCACTCCGCTACTAGAACCTTGTCGCTGTGCTATGCAAAAATGCTGTTGAGACAGCCACTTTCGCTGAGAGAGACTGTGGTTGTGTGGTTCTCGAAGATAGGGCCATGCCCGATGCTGACCAAGTTCTTGCTAAGCTGATGCAGAAGTACTCACAGGACGGCGCACGTGCGGGAGGCTAGTATAAATGCAGGCATCCAAAAAGAACACATGATAAAGCATAGACAAACATCCTTCTTTCCGCCCCGTCGCATCCCATAACAATGCCCAAAGTCATTCTGAACGATATCGTCTTGGCTGAGCACCCGAATCCTCCCGTGGTGGAAGGGAACTACTACTTCCCTCCCGAGTCGGTCAAGAACGAGCTCTTTATGGACTCGGACACAACGTACGTCTTTACTGCATATATGCACCGATGTTATCCCAACCGATGTACTGCGTGTCTCTAGGACTCATTGCCCTTGGAAAGGGTACGATTTCATCATCATATCAACCCGCTCTCAAGCTGATACTCTGTAGTGATGCAAAGTATTACAATGTGAATGTCAAAGGAGATGCTGTCAAAGACGTTGCGTGGTAGGTACAATTGCTATAGGCGCAAAGTACTTTCCATTGAGCATCCTCAAGGTACTACCCTCAGCCCTTTGACAAGGCGGCTCACATCAAGGATCATATCGCTTTTTACAAGGTAGGTTAACATCTCGATGCCTAGTTTCTCTTGTTCCTGATCATCATGATAGACAAAGGTTCAGATCGCGTGAAAGAGGCCCTCCTGTATGATGGACATGTGTGTACAATTAGCTTTGTGTCTTAGTGAAGTGTAAGCCATATGCTTTATGAGATATGATGTCCCGGAAGATCACATTCTTATGTGCATACCACACCCCATCTTCGCCTTGAGCAAGAGAAAGGGGCTTTTCATGACATCATCAGCTACGTGGGAGACAAATCTCGGCGTTCTCCGACAACAGATATGGATTCCAAACTCTTGTTGATTTTTAGCATGCTGCAGTCTCAAGGCCGCGAGGCTCGTCACACACAGGAACTCTCTCCGTTTGAGATCCACCTTCACGAGCGGGCTAAGGTCTGAGTATTACAATCTCCTTCGCATGCCCTCGCTGGGCACGACGCTAACGCGTCGGGCAACGAATCAGAAAAACGTACACCATCCACTCCATCGCCCAAGATCGGCTGGTATCCGCTGGGACCTTTCACAGGTCACGGTGTATGTGGTCGGGAGGCTCGTGGATTCGTGGGCTTGGAAGTCGTTGTGGGGTTCGGGGACGCTGTTGGATCTCGCATACACAGGTGCACACCCTCGAGGAGCATTATGATTTGCAGCGAAGGACGACGCGTGCCCCTTGAGTGCAATTCGCGGCGGGCGTCGAGGACTCGTACCGAGGCGCCCAACTCGATTCAGACTACTCTTTGGCTGCAGCACATGCTATTTTTTGCTTTCGTTGATCTTCGAGATCATTTTCTATGCTAGAGGGCCTTGGCGACTTTGGCATCGAGAAGTGTGTTTTCTGCTCTTGCTTGGGTGCTTGTTGTTTCCAATTGAAGGATCGGCGTCCAATGCAATGGCTTTAAGCTTTATGACGTCGTACGGTGCAGTCCACATGGTCGATAGCTTGTATCTGCGCACATATTTGAATAACATACACAACAAAGGCTCGACATTGCCAATTGAAAACGTTCGGATTCGACTTCTCGACCCATCCTGCTGATTGTGCAGCTACTTGCGTTAGCTCGCCGGATCGCCGAGGTAAGTCCCCGGCTCAGTCGCAGCATCGTCTACCGGTTTGGTTACTGGCAGCGCTGCCGGGGAAGTTGGTTGCCGTTACCGACCAACTGCTCGAGTACCCTGACGCCGACACACCAGTAAACTGATGCTTTCGACGACATGAGAACGCATACCAACATGATCTCGCCGACACCTTCGGCTTTGCCTTACTAACGCGCTGATTACTCACGACGCAACAGGTCTTCGAACTACCGACAGCAGGCGTGGGCGGTTAGATTAGTGAGCCTCCGTGGACCGATGCGACGTGCCCCTTTACGATTTCGTCATTTATAGCGATTGTAGAGCGTCGTATAAATACCGCGCATCTGTACTCTCACTGTCAGAAGCATCGAACTTACCCATCTATCCTTTCGTCCTACCCTTAAAACCCCTCAACAAAACGTGAAGACATGGCCCCTGTTACGAATGGTCGCGTTATCTTCAAGGAAGTTCCTAAAGGTGCGATCTAGTTCGCTTGGCACACCTAGCTATGGCAGGTTTGGCTGATCATGTACTGGCCCAGGCTACCCCGAGGCGGGTAAGACGATGGTGTACGAGGAGCAGACCATCGACCCCGAGACGATCGCCCTCAAGCCTGGCGAATGGCTCGTCAAGGTCCTCGTCCTCTCCGTAGATCCTTATATGCGTGGTCGGATGCGCGAACCCTCGAAGAAGTCTTACAACGTGCGTGAACATCTTGCTTGAAACCGCCTAATTGTGTTGACATGTTCATCTACTAGGACCCTTATACCATCGGCGAACCGTATGCAAACTCTCGTCGCGTGGTCGTCTGGTACCTAACGCCCTGATTTAGGATCGAGAACTACGGCGTTGGTCTCGTTTTGCGCTCGGAGAACCCGAAGTTCAAGGCTGGCGACTACTGCCAAGGTGTTATGGGTGTGTGGATATGACATGACTGGATACTACCCAGCGCATCTTACAGACTTTATTGCGCAGATTACGCTCACTATGCGATCTGCCATAAGACGGACAAGTTCTATGTCATTGAAAACAAGCCTGAAAACCTGCCATGGACGACGTATGTGGGTGCTGCGGGCATGCCCGGCGAGACCGCGTACTACGCATGGAAGGAATATGCTTTCGCAAAGAAGGTGAGTGGTCATCGTACCTTGGAGATGTGTGGCATCTGAATGTTGCGAAGGGAGAGGTTGCCTTTGTCTCCTCCGGCGCCGGTGAGTACACTTGATCTATGATGTCGCCTAATCTAAGCGCGTACAACTTTAGGCGCCGTCGGGTCGCTGGTCATTCAGCTCGCGAAACGCGATGGCCTGAAAGTCATCGCGTCTGCTGGAACTGAAGATAAGGTCCAGTATATGAAGAAGATCGGTGCCGATGTTGTGTTCAACTACAAGACGACTGATACGAAGGAAGTCCTAGAGAAGGAGGGTCCTATCGACGTGTAAAACACCTCTGCTTTGCTCGTTTGTTAGTGAACTAAGTCGACTGGTTACAGGTACTGGGACAATGTCGGCGGCGAGACGCTTGAGGCCGCTATTGGAACAGCGAACCAACACGCACGTTTTATCGTGAGTGCTCTACTGCGCTGATGGTACGGGACGGCTGGCTCACGTATCCTAGGAATGTGGGATGATCTCAGGCTACAACGGCCAGTTTTACCCCGTCAAGGTGAACCTTGCTTTTTACCAGAGCGAATATGACAGCTAACTCTCTTTAAAGAACCTTATGATGATCATCCAGAAGGAGCTCAGGATCAACGGGTTCATTGTGAACAGCTTGAGGGACAAATACGTGGCGGAGTTCCAGGCTGCGATGCCGAAATTGCTCGCTAGCGGTGAGATAAACTTCAGAGAAGACGTCACGCGTGGATTGGAGAACGGTGACGAGGCAGTTGTGTCTGTCCAGAAGGGCACGAACGTTGCGAAGGCGGTGATTGTTGTCGCGGACCAGTAGATGCAGCTTGGATGAAGCCTAACAGCATGTAAGATACGATGTGAATTATCAGTAACTTGGTGGACTAGCTAGTCGACTATTATCAATGTGATTTGTTAGCCGATACCAATTATCCAAGGGAAATATGTGAATATGCGTTCCGCTGTTGGCTCTTCTTCTGGAATTGTAAGTGCGAACAGACATGAAGCTCATGTTAGGGGCTTTTGTAAACAAAGCCCAACAGAACCGGTCCCGCGGAGGCAATGGCTGACTTGGGGAATTGTGCACAGAACAGCACAGACCGTGACGGTGTCGCATCCCTCGAGCATTCTATGGCTGACCTTGGCCGATTTATTAGCGACAACTGCGTTCGGGTGAGTATGCTTGCTTAGTATTCTTACTATAAGCTGACATATTAACTCTAGTTCTTTGGCGTTGCTGACCGAAGTATCGTAGACTTCGTCCAGGCTTCCGGTATGTGAAGTCATTCGATCCCTTCCGACCCCGAAGGCTGACCATTTCTCGTACGCCAGCATCTACATCGAAAAGTGCTGACGCGCTCTTCTCTTCTCTCTCTGCCTCTGGACTACCCAACACTCCTGATGCCCACGCTTTCATTACCCAACTCTACGACCGAGTCCCGCGGAAAAGCAAACACAAACGCTCCGCCGATGACGCTGCGCGACGGCAAACTGAGAAGGAGGCCAAGGCCCTCACCGCTCAAAAGTATGGCTTTTTGCTTGACGACGGGCCTTCAAATGATGTGGTGGAGCTGAAGAAGGAGAAGCGGAAGGCGGATAAGGGGGACAGACGCGACAGGCACCTCCGGAAACGAGACTATGATGGGAAGGAGTGGGAGAGCGACGAGGAGGAGAAGGCGGCCAAGCGCAGGCGAATGGAGGATGAATATGGCGCCGGCCCGTCTGGCAGCTACGATGACGGCGCGGACATGGATGACCTGCCCGAGGAGGACGAGGAGACGCGGAAGGAGCGCGAGCGACTGCAGGACCAGAAGGAGAGAGATGAGTTCGCAGAGCGGATGAAGCAGCGCGACCTGGACCGGACGAAGAAAGTCATCGAGGATCGCTCGTCGCGCAACTCGGGCAACGCCGCGGAGGCTGCCCAGCGGCGGGTGCTTGCTGACGACTCAGAGGCGCGCGAAAAGGCGATGCCCAGTCTGCGGGTCCACTCACGCCAGGAATATCTGACGAAGCGCGAGCTGCAGCAGATTGAATTGCTCAAGAAGGAGATTCAGGACGATGAGGCGCTCTTCCATGGAATGAAAGTTTCCAAACGCGAGCGGCGGGAACTCGAGCGGAAGAAGGAGCTGCTTAAGCTCGTTCAGGAGCGGCTCAAGATTAGCGACACGTGGGATGGATACCAACTACCGGAGGACTACATCACGGAGCAGGGCAAGATTGACAAGAAGAAGAAGCATGATGCTCTCTATCAGCGGTACGAGGAGGCCAAGCCCAAAGACGACCAGTTTGTCACTGATGTCGATCAGTGGGAGGCGAGTCAGACGCAGCACAGTACGTTCAAGATGGGCGCGATGGATAAAGCCGAGGTAGTGGACGACTACGAGTATGTGTTCGATGAAAGCCAGACCATCAAGTTCGTTATGGAATCTACCATGAAGGGGGAGAACACAATGAGTGCGGCGGACAAACTTCTCATGCAGCAGGTTGAAGAAGCTGAGAAACGAGGTGAGTATATGCATCACAAGACTATTCGACAATCTGAGCTAACTTGTTTGAAGCCCAATCCATGGACGAAACTCGCAAGTCGTTGCCAATCTATACGTACCGCGAGCAACTCCTCGAGGCAATAAAAGAGCATCAGGTTCTTATTGTTGTCGCCGAGACAGGCTCAGGGAAGACCACGCAACTCCCGCAGTATCTACATGAAGCAGGATACACGGAGGGCGGCATGAAAATCGGATGCACCCAGCCTCGGCGTGTCGCCGCCATGTCGGTCGCAGCTCGTGTTGCTGATGAAATGGGCACGAAGATTGGCTACGAGGTCGGCTACACCATTCGGTTTGAGGACTGTACAAGCGACAAAACTGTGCTCAAGTACATGACGGATGGTATGCTTCTTCGAGAGTTCTTGACAGAACCCGACTTGGCGGGATACTCGGCGCTCATTATTGATGAGGCTCACGAGCGGACACTCAGCACCGATATTCTGTTCGGATTGGTTAAGGTACGTGAATCTCCTAGTGTCTAGGGGGAAAAAATCTGACAAATTTCTGCACTAGGATATTGCTCGTTTCCGCCCCGAGCTTCGTTTGCTAATTTCCTCTGCTACAATGGACGCCGAGAAATTCAGCGATTTCTTTGATAATGCACCTGTATTTTATGGTGAGCAAGATATGTATAGACTGGTGGATTAAGTAGCTGATTTTTTGACGAACAGTTCCTGGTCGTCGGTATCCTGTCGACATTCACTACACCCCTCAACCGGAAGCCAACTATCTTCATGCCGCCATCACCACCGTTTTCCAGATCCACACCACCCAGCCTCGCGGAGATATCCTCGTATTTTTGACGGGTCAAGATGAGATTGAAGCTGCGCAGGAAAATTTGTCAGAGACTGCTCGAGCTCTAGGCAACAAAATTGCGGAGCTTTTAGTGTGTCCTATCTATGCGAACCTTCCGAGCGATATGCAAGCCAAGATCTTTGAGCCAACGCCAGAAGGATCTCGGAAGGTCGTGCTGGCCACAAACATTGCCGAAACATCGATCACGATTGACGGCGTTGTTTTTGTCATCGATCCTGGTTTCGTCAAGCAAAACTCGTACAACCCGCGGACAGGGATGTCATCGCTGATTGTCGTTCCGGTATGTCTAGTGGTCGTATTGTGCCATTTTAAATATACTAACGTCTTGTTTTTTCTTTTCTTTCTCTTAGTGCTCTCGTGCTTCAGCCAACCAACGAGCGGGTCGTGCAGGTCGTGTCGGACCCGGAAAAGCCTTCCGCCTTTATACCAAGTGGGCGTTCGCGAACGAGCTCGAGGAGAACACTGTACCTGAAATTCAACGGACAAATTTAGGCATGACTGTCCTCGTGCTAAAATCTTTGGGGATCAACAACTTCCGGGACTTCGATTTTATGGATCCGCCACCAGGAGAAACCCTTATCCGTGCGCTGGAATTGCTGTATGCCCTGGGAGCGCTCAATGACCGTGGTGAGCTGACGAAACTAGGACGGCGGATGGCAGAGTTCCCCGTCGATCCGATGTTGTCGAAGGCCATCATTGCAAGTGAAGAGTACTCATGTACTGACGAGGTGTGTATTTTCGGAAATGGTCGAAAGAAAAACTTGACTAAGTCATCAATTTCTCACAGGTGCTCACGATCATCTCGATGTTGCAAGAATCATCATCAATATTCTACCGTCCAAAAGACAAGAAGATGCATGCGGACCAGGCCCGGCAGAACTTTATCCGTGCGGGTGGCGATCACTTCACTCTGCTGAACGTGTGGGAACAGTGGGCAGACACGAATTATTCGCAACAGTTCTGCTACGAGCAGTTCCTGCAATTCAAGTCGCTTTCGCGCGCTCGCGATATCCGGGACCAGCTTGCAGGGCTGTGCGAACGAGTTGAGATCGCCGTGCAGAGCAATCCGAATTCAAACGACATTACGCCTGTGCAGAAGGCGATTACGTCCGGGTACTTTTACAACGCTGCGCAACTGCAGAAGAGCGGGGACTCGTACAGAACGATGAAGACGCATCATACGGTGCACATTCATCCGTCGAGTAGTCTGTTCCAGCACCAGCCGCCTGTGAAGACAATGATCTACTACGAGCTCGTGATGACGTCCAAATCGTATATGCGGCAAGTTATGGAAATCAAGCCGTCGTGGCTGATGGAAGGTAGGCATTGTCCTCCCTTATTGGGTAAATCGCATTCACTAACCATATTGGCGACTTGCAGTGGCACCGCATTATTTCAAGGCTGCGGATATCGAGACTTTGACCACGGGAGAGAAGAAGATGCCGAAAGCTGTAGGATCATCCGGTGCTGCAGCCGCTTCGTAGGGCGGTGCAAGCACAAGCTATATTCCATTCGCTTGCTTTCTGCGGGGGTTTGATCAACTTCTGTGATGATCATGTATCAGTCTTCCATAATTTAGCAAGTTCATTTTTTGGACAGGCCTAGGCAGACCACACGACTGTGACTCAACAGACAAATTCAATCATGCACAGCGTTCTGCAAACTCACGCTCAGCTTTTACCCCCCTCAGCATAGGAATAGCTCAAGTTTTGAGTACGAACGTTGTGGCAGTCCGACGGTAATGCGAGCGAAGCATCCATGGACAGCGTTTGTATACAATTGGCTGGCTCCCTGAATCATTTTAGTAGGTACCATCGTAGTCGCGACCTACGATGGAAAAGCGTTTAAACGAAGATGTGCGAAGAGGCACAGCGCAACCAATCATCTATACAATCTGTGGAGATCTAAGAGGGTCTAGGGTGAAGCGCAGTAACACGGCTGCAAAAAGGAGACTAGGTCTAGGGTTGCTTCACAGCTAATCGCGCTGAGGCCGAGGGCTGGCAGACGGTACGTATCCCAGTTGTCTAGTGTCTTGACCTTCACCGCCTGAAAGTAACTCTGTGTCTTAGGTTTCCTGAGGTTTTACCATGTTTGCCATACTCTTAGTACTGGCGGTTCAGCCTAACTCTCGACTGCGCTGCGACTCACTATACACAGCATCAACGCTGCCTCGGGACTGCTCCATCACGAATCTTATTCCCGATCCCCTGCTGACTAGTATGGACACCCATATACCAATCTCTGTGTTTGTGTGCGAAGTGACGCGTTCTGGTCGCTGTTCCGACACATATAAATAGGCCTAGCTTCATGAACCTGTTCTCCATTTAAGCCAGCAACTTGCGAACCCTCGTCGACATCCTCAGAGCCCTCTTCTCCCGCATCAGCCCGAGCCACCATGTACGCCTTTGCTATCCTAGCCAACCTCCTCCTCGCTTCGGTCGCTATTGCCATTCCTACCTCAGCCGAGCGTCGTGCCGCCCGCCATGCCCGTCGTGTCCGCAACCACTTGTCTCACCCTGCGGTTCCACAAAGCTCACAAAGCTCCAAATTCGACGTCGCTGCTGTCAACGTCACCCAGGAGACGTTCACTACTAACTGGGCTGGCGCCGTCTGGAGCGAGGGCCAGGTTAGCGTCTTCGTCGGACCTGGACGCGTCACCGTACTAAACGCGTCATTTGACGCTTGCGCACCTGCATCTTTATAGGGTACCTTCACGTCCGTGACTGGCACTTTCACTGTGCCCACCGCGTCGGGCTCAGGCTCCTCCTCAGCCTCAGCCTGGGTCGGCATTGACGGTGCCTCGTGCGGCAACGCCATCCTCCAGACCGGTGTTGACTTTAACGCCGATGGCACGTATGATGGCGAGTCCTTTCGTGTTAATTTGACTTGCCAAACAAGCGGGGCTTATCCTGTTTTCTTATCTTTAGCCTGGTACGAGTGGTACCCCGCTGGAGCTGTTGACTTCCAAAACTTCCCCATCAACTCCGGAGATGTCATTACCGTCACCGTCACCGCGACATCGACCACCTCTGGCACGGCTGTTATTGAGAACACGACGCAGAACCAGCAGGTGACGCAGGACCTGACGTCGTCGTCGGCGCTCTGCGAGCAGGATGCGGAGTGGATTGTGGAAGACTTTGAGGAGAACGGTGGCCTGGTTCCCTTCGCCGATTTCGGCACTGTAACGTTCTCCCAGGCGTCGGCCACCTCTAGCTCGGGGTCCGTCAGCCCCTCCGGCGCGACTGTGTACGATATCCAGCAGAATGGCCAGCAGCTCACTCAGACGACGATTGACGGCAGCGATGTCACTATCCAGTACCAATAAAGGCCGGCTTCTTGATGTCGCGATGTGATTAATGAACTCTAAGGACTGCTGTGCATTCGATGTTGAAACTTGATACCGGACCTTACTTCTGATGTGCTATTTTCTACACTTGATGGTTGGCAGGTCTGGACTTTTATTCTCGTGCTTTTTCTATAGAGTTATTACTCGGGTTACTGTTAAATGATGCAATAACAAGTGTTCTGTTTTGGTCATGAACTAGGAGACTTTCATTGAACGAACACCAAGTTTCCAATAACTTGGTAAGGGATCATTTACACGAGCAGAAAGCCTACGATACACTACTGCCGCTCAGCGCCGCTACAGTTACTCGTCTGCGACGATAAGCACAGGCTTGCCGACGTTCTTTCCCTCTAGCTGCGCAGTGACCGCCTCTGCGGCCTTGTCGAGCCCCTTGATGAGCTCTTCCTTGTACTTGATCTCGCCGCTGGCGATCAGCTTGGGCATAGTCTCCCTGAACTCGCGGCCCCAGTTTTCTTCCATCCAGCCCACGGCGATAAACCCGTGCAGTTGAACTTCTTTGGGGATCGTCATGAATAGGTTCTGGGGAAGGCAACGTGAGCATAAAAGGAATGGCAGTAAAGCAGGTTGGGTGGAAGAGTACCTTGATGTGGTATGATTCGCCGAGGTAGCCGGATAGCATGCCGCATTCCTGGGAGGTTCAAACTCGCACTCAGAAGGTTATGAGACGCGACACGGAGATGAACGCTTACTATGAAATGGGCGCGAGGGGCAGCGGCGTCGATGGCAGCCTCAAGCGTCGCGCCGCCAACGTTGTCCCAGTACCTAAGAGCATTACAGTTTGAATTCGGAGTCAGCAGTTTTTTCTTTCAAATGACTCAACGTACACATTGATAAGCCCTTCCTTCGCAAGGACGTCCTTGGTGGCGGTGGTCTTGTAGTTGAATGCGACGTCGGCGCCGAGATCCTTCATCGTGGAGACCTTCTCGTCGGTTCCCGCGGACGCTATGACCTTGTACCCATCGCGTTTTGCGAGCTGGATTACGATACTGAATCGGGCAGGTAAGTTGTGAATGTGATTGCAACGGCGATGGGACCGCTTACGAGCCAACAGCACCGGCACCTGAGCTGACGAAGCAGACATTGCCCTATCGCAAAGGCATTAGCCATTTTGACTCATAAAGAGGCTAAGATATGTTAGACCTTGGACGATGGAGGTGCGTACGCCTTCCAGCCATAGTAAGCGGTTTTGCCTGCAGTACCGGATGTCAGTCAGATTTACTGGCGTTTGAGAGTTTTAGTACGCACCAGATAAACCTGCCGCGCCCATACGAGCTGAGAGGCTTATGCTTGAGTCAACAGTCTCGAACATAGAGGCTTGAGCGGCAGGGACAACGACGTATTCCTCGAAGTCTGATTGAGAATGCCCATCCCTAAGTCTATGCAATAGCAACAGACGTGGAGCACTTACTCATCATTCCAGTTACAAGGTCGCCAACCTTGAATGAAGGATGTTCTGATCGTAAAACGCGTCCGCCGCCAAGGTTGTTGATGCTGGCATATTGGCATCAATGAGATGGCACAAAGGAATGCGGACATTCATGCTTACGGTCCGCCTAGTGTGTAACCCTATGTAGAGCATGATACCGCGTGAGCCTTCGCTGACATTTCTGGCGAGCTGATCGCCACTTACAAAAGGAGGGGGTCCCTTCATCCGACCAAAAATGACAGGATCAATAGAGAATGTGAGTGTCTTGACGAGGAATCCGCCATTCAGCGGAGTGGCGTCGATGTCCAGGTTCTCTTCCCGATAGACCGTCGTCTGTCCTGGTATGATTCCCGCTGGATAACGAGTAAACACCTAGTACCAAAAAAGTATGGATATGGAAGACCTTTGGGAACCTCGTTGAGTATAACTTGACCGTTTTTCACAGGAGCCATCGTGGTAAGAATTGGAGCAAATCAAGGCAGAGGGAATGCGATGCTGGAAGTGGACTCGGAGCTGCTCTGAAGTAGATGAGTGCCCAGAGACTTTATACCCGCAGAGCCCAAGATAGCCCGTAGGGGCGTTTGCGTGAACACCAACCAGTACATGCCCTCCAGCAAGTAGGGGAGCAGTCAGCGCTTGTCAGCTCGCACCAGTCATGCAGGTCCACGCAAGCAGCTTCCAAGATGGCTGATAAACTTGGGAGAAAGTTAGTAGTGGCTGAAACTGGGGTCGATTCTGATTGGTTGAGGGGGCCAATTGCGCTGTTGGTGCTCGCAACCTTCGAAGTTTAGCTGACGCGACGTGGTGGCTGAGACCAGGTCGATTCTGATTGGCCCAGAGGCCCGTTTGCGCGACTGTTGTTCGCTGTTCCCACGAGGAATTCCCACGTCTGTTGGGTTGACAATCTGGCATGCCTCTTTGAAAGCTTGATCCTGTAGTTCTTGTGCTAATGGTCCACTGTCAATGTCTCATACACTGTCGAAAAAGTGATAGAAACAAACTTTCGGGGCACTGAACAGGCTGTCGCCCTCCCGTCATCTCGATTTGACGGTTTGTCTCGTGTTGCTGCAGGCCACTGCTAGAACGTGCTCAAAGCAGCAAACCGCAGCAAGTGGCACAGAACTATACATAAGTGCGTTTCTTCATGGCTCTCGGGTGGTTGGGTTGGAGGCGCGTATACTGCGGTGCTATCATGTGGGTGTCGATCTTCACGCAATTCTCTTCTCTTACATGGGCAACCTACGTACACGATCTACTAGGAGATAGTCTTGTGATTCCGTCTATCTCATATACTCACCCCACCGACATCAGGAGGCCTCGTCCGATGCTAGTCCTGATCGATGAATTGGCAGGTCGAAGATCTCCATAGGTTGCACCTGCTGACCTTTCCAGCCGCATTCGAGGGTGGAAGACATCACACAATATCTAGCATGAGAATGCCGCCTGCCCGTCTCATCTCCTACTTCTTATCCACCCTGCCCAAGCATACACCCATTGTCAACACCAGCGACGACTCAAACGCTGCGTAAATGGCCGAATCGGTGTGTATGACCTTTGTAACACTTGAAACCTCTGTTATCTGTCTTGTAACTTACAAACCGGTCAGCAAAACACGTTCAAAGTACTAATATTCGGACAAAACCTTCTTGACGACCACATTATTGACATTCCCTTTGGCCCAGACGGTGAACCAGCATACGGCAGGTTCCTCGAGGCTGGCTTCCGGAAATTAGAATTCGAGAAAATCCCGGGTCACCCATCGCACAAGTTCCCGTACCTCGTCACCGTCGTCTATCCGGTCGATCTATCATCCTTCAACACTACACCTATGACGAGTCGAAGGATCGTTGACCGCCTGGATCTGCCGGACTTGGTGGGAACAGTGATTGCTCGCATACAGCAGAGGAAGTCCGAGTCCGACGGTTGGGCCGACTGCATGGACGTGACACATATCGGGCTCATTGTGTTAATCATTCGGGCATAAGTGGTATCATTTGGCGCGAGCCACTCATACTCATATGGTTCCAATGCTCTTGCGATGGGGATGATGACGCAGTAGCACTAGTGCTGATTATTGCTATTCTGATGTACACGTATATGCCTTTCATGTCTCAAACTTGTGTGGTAGGTGCTTGTTATACAGGGCTTCCCATTTGGGCCTTGTTGTGCGTGCTCAGTTTTTCTACTCATCCGCAACGAGAATTATCGCCTTTCCGACATTCGTTCCCTTCTGCACGGCAAGCAGCGCATCTCCACCGTTTTCTAGGCCCTTTGTGATGTCCTCTCTGAACTTGACCTTGCCGCTGGCTAGTAATTTTGGCATCGTGCGATAAAACTCCTCCTTGTACTTATAATGAAGATGGCCGACCAAGAACCCGGACAGCCTGAGCGACTTGCCGATGATCATCATCATATTCTGAAACGTTCGTGAGTCCCCTGAACATGAAGCCGTTCGTATTCGGCTAACGCACCTTGGGTGGGTTCTGTTCTCCGTTGTATCCAGAGATCATACCGCATTCCTGTAGCCCAGTTATTCAAGATAACATCCACCAGTGAACGCACAAGACTTACGACAAAACGGGCGCCGATGTCTGCATAATCAATTGCTGCCTGGAGCGTCTGTCCGCCAACGTTATCCCAGTACCTAAGAGCGGCTATATCGTGAGTCCTGTACGAACATACGAATATGTATATGTATATGGGGGCTGCACTGACACTTGGATGGGACCTTCTTTCTTTAGGACCTCTTCCGTGCTTGTGGTCTTGTAATTGAAGGCGACATCCGCTCCGATCTCTTTAAGGTAGGCGACCTTGTCATCCGAACCGGCCGAGGCGATGACCTTTAAGCCATCCATCTTGGCAAACTGTACGACAAGCCTAAATGATACGCAGATGAGTGCGCTTTCAAAGATCATGGGAGATATTGCGACGTACGACCCGACAGCTCCTGCACCTGCGCTTACAAAACAGGTCTCCCCCTGCACAGTGCCGACATGGGGTGAGTCGAGTCGCTAATCAGAAGGAAGCGAATGTACATACCTTTTTGGCGTCAGCATGTTCTTTCCAGCCATAATAAGCTGTTTGGCCTGGGACGGTGAATGAGCACGTCACTTATGCGATACCTCGAGAACAGGAACCAGAGCTTACCAGGCATACCAGCGGCGCCGATGAAGGTGGTCCAGCTCAGCTTTTCAGTGTTGTCAACAACCATAAACTCGCTCTCATCCTTCAGGATGGTGTATTTCTCGTATGCTGAGGAGCGGCCGCCGTCAGAACAAACCTCTCAAGGTTGCAGCAAAGACGTACGCATGACCCCTACAACGTGGTCGCCCACCTTGAATTTCGGGTTTTCAGACCGTAAGACTTTGGCGACGCCGTGGGCTTCGATCCTAAAGAGCGTCCACAAATAAGAAAAACGCATATACGCTCTGAGAAGCCGGTCTTACGGTTCACCAAGCTTGAAAGCCGGCTAATATTATATTGTTGTCAGCGAACAAAGCAGTTTCGGATATCTCTGAAGGGACAGCAGTACCATGTAGGATGGCTCTGACGGATCGCGCATGCGGCCTCGCAGATACGGGTCGGAGGACAGCGCGAGCACCTTGACGAGGAAGCCGCCGTTCAGGGAGACGGTGTCCAGGTCGATGTCCTTCTCGACATACTTTGTGGTTTTGCCGGGTATGGGGTAGGCTGTGAGGTGAGTGCCGTTAAAATGTCAGCGACGCGCTCCGAGAACAACACAAGGGTGAGCGTTCACTTTCGGGAATCTCGTTGAAGATGAGCTGTCCGTTTTTCACGGGGGCCATATTGGTAGCGTTAATGCTATGATGGAGGTGAGTGGGTAGCTTGAGAAGAGAAAGGGAATGGGCTGCTCGACGCGATATGGTGCGTTGGTCCGTCTTTAGCCCCTGAGAAAGTTGAGATATTTATGCATGACGTCGTTCGTGGCGAGGAAACAAGATGGCATTCTATGGCATTCGACTCGGGCTTCGGCCCTAGGTGAGTAGTTAGCCGTGTTGACAACTTGGATAGCATCTGATAGCATTCGGCCTTTGGTAAGTACTTAGCCGCCATGCTGACAACTTCGGAGACCTGGCTGCCAAAGAACACCGTACAGCTTGGTATGCGGCGTCATAGATGAGCCGCTGAGACGACATCCTTCAAGTAGGAAGCTGGAGTCGCGTCCCGAAGGACATCCGCTGCTTATCTGCAAGGACCAATCCGTACGCTGATAACACTTTGGAAGAGGTACCGGGATTCTCACTTCCCTTGGGTGTGAGATATGTGTCCACGAAAGTTTCTGATTCACAAACAAGGAAATGGACAGATGTCGGCTCGGTAACGAGGTAAGGGTAGCTTCCGACGAGCTGAGAAGCGTCCTCAGATCATTCTCCGGTCATAGATCCAGGAGGATACAGGCTGCTGGAGGCCGCCGACAAATTGCCGCATAGTACCGTTTGTATGGTAAGGTTGACTGCTCGATCGCGACGGGACCTTATGCACCTTCGGTCCCGAGGAGGATTTTCATATGTATTTGAGATTCGAGATGCCGACGGCGCTCATGCGCTCTTCGGCGCTGAAAGTATATGCGGATACGTATCGCAGTAGTGAGTATTCAAAGTTGCATGGTGCTCGTTCACTGGGAGCTGACGTCTGGGATGTCCAACCCGGCAGCTTTTGCCAGGCGGATGGTACTCTCGGCCTTTCAAATGCGGTCCCACATGAGCAGATTCGCAGTGGTCACGCGCGTGAGTGTTGACATGACGGGGGCATGTGGGCAAAAAAGACGCACCTGCTTTAGCATGGGAGCGTCGATCATTTCTCTCCCGCCGCCTTCCATGTCGAGACCAAATGCGCCTTTCTGATTCGAATGTGAGATGTCCATCTGATGGAGGATCTTTGCAGCCCGGAGGATGTCTGAGTGAATTAGTGAGTGTCAGATGAGGTCAGATGCCTCTAGCTTTGGGGTTTGGGCTGGTTTGGGGACGTCGTGGAGAAAGGTGAGATCTCACCTTTGGCGGTAGGCACGAATGTGGACTGGATGATGTCTACTTGAGTAGGATGGATTGCTTGCTATAGCGTTCGGTCAGAAGCAGGAGTGAACCAAAGACACCAACAGTCAGACCTTTCCGGTAAATCCTAGTTTCCGGCCATCTTCACATTCGTCTTTGAGGTAGTCGATGTCCTTATAGTTTATGCAGACCATATCAATGGCTCCTAGCCGATGTGCCTTGGCAGCCACAACGATCTGCGACCGGACAAACAGAAGCTCCTGGCGTGAGGTCGTCCGAATAACAGACGTGTCGGCACAATCTGTTGAGACGGTACGTATCATGACGATGTCCTCACAAGTACTGCAGCTAGCTCACAATCCTCGGATGCAAACTAAGGGCGACAATCAGCTGTATACGGCATGCCGAACGCAAGAAGTCGGGTACACTCACAAGAAGAGAGTCAAGTTGGCCACCTCGTTCTGATCCATACTCTGATTGCCAGCCCGAGATTTCTCCCAAGTTCCACGCGGCGCGAGCGCTCTCGATACTGGCGACAATTCGGAGAGGCTCGGACGTACCTTCGCGGGCAAATGACAGGGCCCGCGACACATGATGAAGGTCTTGTGCGGAGTGAATCTTCGGCAAGATGACTGTGCTGATGGCGGGAAGCCTGAGCTGTAATTAAGCACAAAGTGAGTTTCGGGGTGTTTTAGATGCGCATGTATGCGGTGTGTACTACATACGAGCTCAGCAATGTCACCCTGGAAGAAGGGCGTGCTCAGGTCATTGACGCGTACGGCAACGCGATTCGGGTGAGGTAACTTGTCCTTTGAAGTGGTCTATGGCATTGCGGAAGTCGAAGTGAGACGCGCATATATGCATGTATAGTGACGTACGGAGAGGAACGTAGCGAGCCTCTGCCTAGCGGACTCCTTGTCATGCCGAGAAGGCGGAACGCTGTCCTCGAGATCATATATGAGCATATCGGAATTGTTTGTGAGTGACTTGTCGAGCATCCTGTCTGTCGATGCAGGGACTGATGGATACGAGACAATGCAACAGATGCAATATCACAAAGATGTGGGGTGAACAGGGGCATGACATGACAATTAGAGGGTGGTGCTAACCATAGAGGTATGAGCGTCGGAGAGCATCTGTCGCTGTGCTCTGAAAGCGCCTGAATATGGGCTGGGGTCGAATGAAGCTAGTCGTCCTTGTGCGAAAGAGCGAGTTCATGGTGGGAGGTGGGTCACCAAGGAGAGAGGTGGTTTGACAGATTGGCAAGTTGATGACAGGTACCGCGGCAAGTGCGGGATGTTGTCCCACGAGCTGGTCGACGTCGGCCGCGGTGTTAAGGACGGTAGTATAACTATAAGCGAAACATCAGTACATCAATAACTCGGTTTGACTTGGTCTTAAACTAGCGCTTCGATGGATAGAGTTCGCTTCAATTTCCCGCCTTCTTCTTTCCGTAGTCCTCGCCTCCCCCCTTTCAAGCTCGCCCACCACGTTCTCCCCACTCATCTTGCCCTCCCGCGAGCTCCGCTCACATACAATGCCAGCTAAGAAGCTTAGAGGAAACGATGACGACCCCCTCGCACGCGTCCTGGCCCCGCCGCTCGATGAATCCCCACACGACCGGGAGCTTCGGATAAAGGCTGAGGAGGAAGCGAAGCGCGTGTCCGACGCCATAGACGAGGACATCGCTCGCCAGCGCCAAGTTGATAAGAAGGCCCCTAAGCCAATAAAGATCCTCCTCCTAGGTTTGCCACCGTCCCCACACGCTAACATAACCGCTAACCTTAACATGTGCGTTCGTTCCAGGACAAAGCGAATCAGGTATTTGTCATAACTCTAGCACGTAGTCGATTGCTCAAATGGGCACACCACAGGAAAATCCACCACCTTGAAAAGTACGTTGCTTGTCTCAATTTTAGACTTTGTGAAAGCTTGACGACCGTCGCCTCGCAGACTTCCAACTCATGAACTCGCCAAAGGTGCTTCCCCACGTGAACTAGCCGGGGGCACCAACTCTAACTCTGTTTATTAGGCTTTTCGTCATGAACGCGCTTCATGGAGAGCCATCATCCAACTCAATGTCGTCCAGTCCGTGCACTCCATTCTCGAGCTCATGAGCAAAGCCCCCCATGGATCCTCACGGCCCAGCACGGCCAACCTTGGCGCCACCAGTCCCGGTGGCAGTAAAGATAGAGGATATCCCACCCTGACCGCCGAACATCTCAAGCTCAAAATGCGGCTGGCACCGCTCATCCAGGTCGAAGAGTCCCTTGTTCGGAAGCTGCTCGGCTCTGGCATCCACGGCTATGACTGCTCCAAACTCTCGAACGTGACTAACTTGCCATACTCGGAACGTCTCACGACAGACGGGCGCAAGGAGCTCACGGTGAACTCCGCGAGCCGGTGGAAGGGCACGTTCAACCGCCTATTCAATGGGCGGGAGAGTGTGGAGAGCGAGATGATGATAGACTGGGATGATCCGGACGACCCGGGCAACATTCTGCATGCTTGTTCCGAAGATATGATCAAGCTGTGGGCTGATCCGACCATCCACAAGCTCATGGATGTTGAGAAGATGCGGCCAGAGGAGATGGCGGGGTTGTGAGTGTCCCTCTTTGTCGTCCTTCTTTCGACGCGTCGGGCAAGGAGACCCGCGTTGCTCAATGACAGCCTTTTAGTTTCCTGGATGCTATCGACCGAATAACATCGCCACGGTATATCCCAACAGATGGTACGTGACGCTTCACTGCCACTAGTTGATTGAGTGCTAAGCTGTGACACAGATGATATCCTACGAGCGCGACTAAAAACGCTTGGAGTGACGGAGTACCGGTTTGCCGTGAAAACGGGTCAGTTGAAAAGCCCAGCATTACGTGCGCACTCTTCGAGCCCATCACCGCTTGTAGGTCCCCTAGGCTCTACTATGAGCACGGACTGGCGCGTCTTCGACGTCGGTGGCCAGCGTTCATTGGTATATCTTTTCTCTTGGCATCTCCGCGAGGGTTTATCGTGCTGACCGTTTCCCGCGTTGCGACTTGTAGCGAGGTAAGAACTTACTTCTACCTGAGGTCCCCAGAAAGAACTGAATGTTGCTTGATGCAGCCGCATGGGTACCGTTTTTCGACGACATGAACGCCATCATCTTTCTGGCCCCTATCAGCGCATTTGACCAGGTGCTTGCCGAGGATGTGAACGTCAATCGCTTGGTGCGTCTGTGCTACAGTTTTTCCGCTGGGGAAGGCATGGTTCACTGACAGCTGAACGCCGTGTGGTGCTGTGCTCCATTGTTTATCCATCGCTTGCGCGCTTTGCAGGCCGATTCGGTGCTACTGTGGAAGGCGATCGTGTCGAATCCGCTGCTGAAGAAGACGGACCTCGTGCTGTTCCTGAACAAGTGCGATATCCTTAAGGCGAAGCTCAAGGCCGGTATCAAGCTCGGCGACTACATCGTCTCGTATGGGACCCGTCCCAACGACTTTGAGAGCGCGTCACAATGTGCGTCTTTTTCGCTTCGCACCCTTTGACTTTGACTGATCAACTGAACTGATCGGAAATGGAATGATTGAACGACTCGTGTGCAATGTGCATGCCTGATCGATTAACCTCGCGGTTGACGCGCTCGCCCACTCAACACACGCAAATCCCAATCCCCTCGGCCTTCACATCACACTGACAGACCTGCGGAAAAAATTCCATGCGATCCTGCGAGAGCACTCGCCCGAGCGGCCATTCTACTGCCACTACACTTCTGTCACGGTGAGTGATACTCATCAAATTTGATACTCGAGCCGGCCACCGATGTCAAACACGCGTGTTCTGTTGGTGTTGTTGCTTCACAGGACGTTGCCTCGACGACGCTGATCCTCGAGAACGGTACGTCTGTCTGTCTGATTGATATTTTGCTTCCGCCGGCGGCGACGCGTCTCGATGTGACAGCGGTGCTGATGCGACTGCCTTTCTCCTTTCGCACACAGTTCAAGACGTGATCGTCCGCGACAATCTGAAGCGCAGTGCACTCGTGGGATAGGGCGTACATTCTGTCGTGTGGAGAACAACGCACATGCCCTCTTCCTTCACATGTGGTGCGCTCAGGGCTGACTTTACATGTATCAGGGACTATCTTGTTAGGCAACTAAGCAAGATCATTCTTACTTATTTACTACTTACACTTCCTATAGCTGTTCTCTATGCATCTCTTGCATCACTACCACTACATACAATACCATCTATAGCGACGACAGCACCACACATTGTTTTACCTCCCGATCAAGCCTGTCCAGTCATATTGCTTGTACCGCTTCTTGTACCGTGCAATGTGATCTTTTTGAGCATGACTGTCGACTCGGCGTGGGCGCCTCCACCGCCGGGGCTCAATGTCAAGCACATTGCCGATGATCTCGCCAGCGAAGTACCTGAAAGTCACGTCTGTCAGGAACCAGGACCAAAACCAGACCGAGAGACGCCGATCGAAGACTAGCGATCGACAGGCTTTTTTTGTTTTGTTTTCTCACCTCGGGAAATCTCCGCCGCCCTTCTCACCCTCGTCGAGCGCGCCGTCCTCCTCGCCGGCGGCCGCAGAGTCGCCCGTGCCCTCGATGACGTGGCCGTACCCCTTTTCGCCCTTGTAGTCGAACTGGACCATGAAGTAGGGCAGGTTGGGCACCATTGCGCGTCTGAACCCGCCGGGCCGCGCCGAGAAGTCGATGAGCTTCTTGTGCTGCGACCATTCGGCCTCTGAGGCGAGGATGGACTCCTAAAAATAAGATTTGTGTAAGAAAGGGAGAACACGTGACGAGGGAGAGTGCGTGCCTTGAAGTACTGGGGGATGTCGTCGAAGTGCTCCCAGGGCAGCGGCACGCATTCGACGCAGGTGTGTTTCTGTGCCCGGAGCGAGATGACGGTCTCGAAGAAGATGACGCCCTTGTCCTCTTCGGCGAACATGCGCATCAGGCTTTTCATGAAGTTCTGCGGACGACGTTCAGCGCACAGTGCCAGTGAAAGATAAGGAACCATGGGCGTACTCGGACTTCGTCCCAGACGTCATCGTCGGCTTCGAGCATGGTAAGGTGGTGCTGGATGGGGACGATCAAACAGTGGCCGTCGAGCAACTCCTCGTTCTGTGTGCAGGATAGGTAGGTACGAGTGCCCATTGCGATGACCGGGGCTTTCGGTGGTGAGTCGTCCTCGCCATAGCAGAACTGGCAGGTCGCAAGAACCTTTTGGGTGCGTTTATAGTCTGTAGAATAATTTATGAGATATAAAAAGGATGGAGCGGAGGGTGCATACCGTTGATGGCAAATTGGCGCTTCATAGCGTCTGATCTCATCTTCTGACGGCCCAGTTTTTCGGCATTGTCATCAATATAATCAAGATTGTTCTATGTGAAAGGCAGTCAGGGAAACAAGAAATTCGGCGGCTTCGTATTATACAGACCTCAAATTTGCCATCACCCATAATGGCCTTTGCGAACTGTGCATCGAGATCCTTCTGGTCCGCCATGCCAGCCCCGAATTTCTCCTGCCTCAGCATCTCGCCAAGCGTCATGGTATCGTCGTCGGCATTGATGCGCACGACGTCGCCCGTCTTCGGGTCGCGCGTTTCGACCCTCTCTGGCTTCTTCCTGCGGTTTCCCGGTAGCGCCTCGCCGTCGTTCTTGCCGTGCCCGACGTCGTACATGCGTCCGTGCGCGTCGAGCGTGGGGAGGACCTCGACTCTGGTGCGCACGTTGCCCTCGACGATGCCTTGCCCACGCCGCGATTCTTCTTCGTACTCGCGTTCGAGCTCTGCTGCATTGGGTGCATTCATGAGTTTTGCGCGGAGGACTTTGGCCTGGAGTTTGTTGAGAGAGGAAGGGGACATGGCGCGTCTGGTCGATGTAGAGGCAACGGGTGGAGTCATGACAGTCGGGATGGGTGTATGTGATTGTTGAAGAGGTGATGCAGCAGTCGAGGGCAGACGGAGAGAGTCCAGGCGCTTGTTTCCGGCGCGAGCATCAGAAGAGGACGCAGGAGTAGGTGTAGAGCGTTCACTCCGCTCGGCGGTCCCGGGGCGACGGAAGGACGAGCTGCGGCTGGACGCGCCGCTTCCGCCGATGTCAGTGAACATGAAGCCTTTCTGACCCTCTCCTTCGCGCCCCTTACCTTTCGCGCTGCCGCCACCTGCACGCCTGCCCTCGCGTTCATCAAGAATGCGCCGCTCTTCCTTGGCTTCTTCAAAGGCCTGGAGGGTGCCGAAGCGCTCGAGAGCCACCTCTTCGATGGGTTTGTCCTCGTCCTCTGCCGTTTCGTAGACGCGTCTAAGACGCATCATGCGCCATGAAGAACCTGGACCTCCAGGTGTAACAGCTTTTGGCGGTGGCGGCGGCGCGGCGTTGTCAATCTGTTTGCCTTCCCGAATATCTTGATTCAATTCTCTCGAACTGACCTTGATCTGGCAGAGATTTTGAACATGATCAGGCAAAACAGGCGAGTATCCGTTTGTTGAATAGACATACCTTCTCGGGGTCGGGCTTGTCGGGCTGCTTACGCTTATGCTCTTTCCCCAAGGATGCGAAGAAATCCACACCGCCTCCAAGGGTACGCGCGCCTTCCGGGGTATCGCCATAATCTTCGGTAAGTGAGTCGTCTGCTGTAGGCAGCTGCTGGGCTAGAGGACGTGACGCGCTCTGAGAGGGTTGATTCGAGCCAGAAGGGGGTAAGAGCATCCATTCGTCGCGCTTGAGCTCTGTCCCAGCTTTGGTGGTAGGCGGCAAAGCAGCCCCACCATCTGGTTGGGAGACATGGGAGGTAAGGTTGAGACTCTCAGCGGTAGGAATGTCTTTGGCTACGACCTGGTAATAGGTCAAGCTTGCACTTGCGGCAAGTAATGACAGGCACGTACATGTTGACCGTCCATGTCAATGTTCTTCTCGACCCACATGTCATCATCGTCCGGGTCATCGTCTGTTATATGGACAGTGTCGCGAGCCTTTTTCTTGCCCTTTTTGTCAAGGCCAGACTTGTGCTTCTTCCTCGTCTTGTGTTCATCCTTGTCGTGCGACCGCTTGTGTTTCGACTTTTTGATTTCTGTGTCACTGCCCATTGCTTCGAGTTCGAGTATGTGTGGCAATATTCGGGCAAGACGTCAGAGGTGCAGGTTCTGGTCCAAACGTGAAATTTATTGCTATAATCCTGCCCTTATGTGGAAGGACTATCATAATTAGTCCGATTTAGAGCCCTACTCACGGCACTCCGGGCCCCGCGCCCGCCGGCCCGCCTCGAAGAGCATCTGATCAGGAACTGCAACGACCAACATCAGAGATAACTCGAAATGACCCATTGGGCCACCCGCTGCCATATGCTCTCCACCGTTGTGGTTGATCTATCACATTTTACATGCCCTGGGTCAACAGAGCTCCGATGCACAGGACTCTATATATACACACTGACTACGCGCTTCGAGTCCGACTCGATTATCTCTCAAGACCAACTCCTAGTCCATCACACCGATAGCTAATTATGGCAGACTTACCCCAGGCCATTCACCCGGACGTCGTCGACAGACTCAGGCCCGAGTACGTCAAGTTCCACAACGAGCACATCGCGTCTCGCGTCCCGCCCCACGCGCTCCCCTGGGACTCCAACATCCGCAACGCCCCCACCGTTCCAGGCGGGTCTCCGGTCCAGAAGGTGGGCAGCGTGAGGGATATCCCACTCCAAAACCACAAGATACGCGTCTTTACGCCCTCGGGAACTCCGCCTGAAAAGGGCTGGCCGGTGTACATTGATATCCACGGCGGTGAGTGCCGTGGTACCGCTGATCGGATTGGAGTGAGAGGCTGAACGTTTTGCGCCAGGTGGCTGGACGCTGGGCAGCATCGATACCCAGAACGCGTTTGCTTCGCGTCAATGTAATGGTTCGTGTCTGGACTGTCCGTATCTGCAGTTGGAGATTAGCATGCTCATTGTAATCAGAGCACAAGTGCCTCGCGATCAGCGTAGACTATCGTCTCGCTCCTGAGCATCCATATCCGGCCGCGGTTGAAGACGCGGTCGCGACTCTCAAATGGGTGCACGAGCATGGCAAGGCAGAGCTCAGTGCAGACGTCAACAGAATTGCCGTCGGTGGTTCCTCAAGGTCTGTCCTCCTGGCTTATGTCAGCGCATATCTGATGGGGTGAATACTGATCATGGGATAGCGGGGGGAATCTGGCCGCACTCCTTGCGCTGAAGGGACCTCAGATGAACCCACCGATACCAGTCATCTTCCAGGTTCTTATGGTCCCTGGTGAGCTTTAACCCGAACACGCCCGAATGGGACTGAACTACTCAACCGCTGACGCTCGTCCATGCGCTGCAACCAGTGACCGACAACACTGCAACGGTCGAGGGCCCCTATCCCTCGTGGAAAGAGTGTCAGAACACTGTGTGGTTGAACCTGGACCGGATGAACTGGTTCCAGAACTACTACTTTCCGAATAAGGAGGATCGCGCCAAGTGGGAAGCCTCACCCATGTTCGCGCCGGACGAGATGCTCGCCAAAGTCGCGCCTGCGCACATCGCGGTCAATGAGCTCGACATTCTCCGCGACGAGGGCATCGCGTACGGCGAGAAGCTGCGGAGGCTCGGGGTGCCTGTCGAGATCAAGGTGCACAAGGGTGTCCCGCACCAGATTATGGCTATGGATGGCGTGCTCGATTGTGCCAAAGAGGTTGCGGACGACATAACGAGGGCGCTCGGAGAAGCATTTAAGAAATATTAGATAGTGTAAAAGCTTTGTATGATATCAATAGATCCTTCAAGACAGTTTGGTTATCTCGGCCGAAAGACGTTCCCGGATAGGAGTTGACCCTGGTCCTGTGTACGATAGCAGTGCATAAGTTCCTTTCGACAGGTGACCGGGGTTGACGGCCAAGCTATTGTCGACCGGCTTGAGAAAAAACGCGCCATCAGGGTACATTTCAGGATGATGCTTAAAATTCGGTGACCCACCTTAGAGAAATGTCTCAGCTTGCTGGGCAGGATAAGTACATCCGGCGCAGGTTCGTCCTCAGTGGAAATAAGCTTGATTCCATCAGAATGCGTGATGTCGAGGTTGACCTCATGAGATAGGTCAAGTGGCGCCGGGAACAAAGGATAGAAACTGGAATGGAATGAAAGGGTTACTGGGGCATATATGACCAAGTGAATACGCGTAACCAACCTTCTCTGCTGAAGAAGGTGTCGGCTCAACATGGTCATTCCATCGTTGGCCGTGCCGGGAATGGAGGGCGAGGGTTCAATTTCTGTACCCCGTTTGAAAAGCTCTTCCTTGCGCAGGTGGAAGAGGACGTCTACGCTGCTCGTGCCAAATGATATCCCATTCACAGAGAATCGACAGGGGTTAGGAAGCAGTTGTATGCGCTAGATTCCGAGAAGCACTGATAGTTAGCAACGTAATTTGAAAGGAATGTGTCAACCCTTACGGAGTGGTTGATAGTTCCAGGGGCGAATTCACGCTGAGGAAACACCGCGTGGTCACTGACTATGTCCCGAACGTTGGGAACGAGCAGGACCATACTTCCCTCAGATGATCTAAGGAAGTCACTCAGTGCCTTGACAAACACATCCTGAAAGATCTGCGCAGGTGACGCGTCGACTTCCCCATTGATTATGGAAGGATGAGTAGCATCGATGAATGGACCAGTCTGCACGTGCGTTTAAATGGGAGGAATAACCTATATTGACAATTTGCTTACAAGAAGAACGACATCCGGTTTGGTGGATTGTAGCGTTTGTATTAATGACTGCCAGCTTTTGAAGTCTAAACTTGTATCCGGGGTAAATGGACCGCAAGCTATGCACATCCGAAACGGCGAAGTCGAGGCCTGCGGTTGTGATGCTTTCAGCGGAGGAGGCTATTATGGAGATTAGCTACGTTATAGGTCACGCATAGAGCACATACCGCTAGTATCTCCTCTGCAACGAACCAACCGCCGCCACCATTCCGACCGCGGAGGGCAACAATGGCGCCAGGGAACAGGCCAACCCCGCCCACTCCAGCAGGAGCTCCTCGTATCTTGACATCTGGCGAAATACGAAGGGGCATTCTGGCACCTGAACCCATCATGCGGGAAGACTCTATCAACAACGAGGTTTCGTTGAGTTTGGCGCTTGCGCTCGTAGATTCGGCATCCAGGACTATGCGACCGACGACGGTGACTTGCTCCTACACTGACGTGAGTCAGGCTATATGCGCTATGTGGCGACACGACCGACCTCTGTTGACGCAGCGGGGTCACTAAATTCGTCGATTTTGTAGTGTGTTCGTACGGCATCCGCGATTTCCTCGATTCTATCGTCCAGAACTGGTCATTTTAGCGGGCCAGGTCGCATCGCGTGTACGGAGGTGGTCATACCTGCACTCCGTTCCGACGGCTTTTCAAACATGTATCTGTCTGAAATACGGCTGGTCAGACCCAGTCGAGGTTACGGCGGGGTTACTCACATCCTCTCTGGTTCATTGACTCCATATCTTTGCGAGGGCCCACAAAGTTTACCCTGCTCGGCCCCGCGACCTTCTCATCAACCTCCATCTTCACGTATTCCGCTTTCACGGGGATCTTTCCGACTTTGGGAGGACCATTAAGCGCGCCCGCTAGGCTTCCGAACTTGCCCCCTCGTCTGGCGCTGAGGCTTGCAAATGCTGAATTGGGCCTGACGTGCTGGGTCCTCTTTGCCCCAGCTTCGATGTCGCTCTTGACCCTGGCGCGGAGCTCGTCGATTCTGTCTATTGTTAAGAGGGGGCTGAGCGAGCTATACGTATTGTAGTTGAGCGCCTCCCATTTGTAACGCATGTCGCTGGGGAGGATATTGTAGTTCTTGCTGATGGAAATGCCTGTGCGGGGTACGCCAGAGGACGTTCAAATGAGTTGGAGAACGGTTTGACCAGTATTCTGCCTCACATTGGTTGAGAAGTTGTTCATCTGCGGCGACTGCATCTCCAAATTCATCGGCAACTTGTTTCTTAAGTTCTTCCGTGCACATCGTGTGGATAGAGAGGGGAGGAACGAGGCGCGCGCTGGATAAACGCGGGTATGGGTGAGACGCGCGATCTTGCGGTCGCGACGCGTCGAGGATTACGGTCGGAGTTTCAACTTGATCTCACAGGCGCAAAACCTCTCAGGGGCTATTTATGACATACGACTCCATCCGTGCATCATTCCATCATCGTGTTGCAGTAACAACAAGGGTGCGACAACTTCGGAGTATAGAAGGTATTGTCATTGTAGTCCATTTTCGTGAAAGGTGGACGACTGACCCCAGTTGATGTCGAAAGCCCGGAATATTCGAGTGAAGCCTCACGACTATCACCACGTGTAGACAGTTACAGATCATACCTGGTCACCTGAAGCCAGCGACAGACACCGAAACGTCGTTGTTGGTGTCAGCCAGAAGGAGCTGAGCGGAAGTAGAAGCAGAAGCAGAAACGTATGTTTCTGATGAGTTCTGATTGGCATAGGTATTGGAGGGTGCTAGTGGTAGTATTATTATCAACATCTGTAGTACCGACCAGATGTGCGTCGGGCGTGAGCGATACACAAGCAATAGCTTTATTCAATACAGGTACGATAGCGGCGAAGCTGGGGAAATCATAGCGCATGTTATACCGAGTTGGGGTTGCAACAGACTCGTGAGGGAACCAGACGTGCCTGGCGAAAGAGAGATGGCGAGCGAAAGCGAAACGGTGCCAAAACTGGCGATGATACGTGAATGTCTATGCTTCACTCTCGACCACTGGTTCAGGAGCGGCCTCGGGTGCTGCCTCTTGCTCAGCTGGCTGCTCTTCCTTCGTTTGTTCCCCTTCTTCCGTAGGATCTTGGGCTAGTGAGCTCTCCTTGACGGGGCTTGTGCTGCTCGTAGGAGAAACTGAGAGACCCTGATGGCCACTGTTGTTAGGCGGAGTGGCTGCGTGAGGGATGCTGATACAATCAAGGTCAGAGATGGAGTCGGAACGAATAGAGTTCGCTCGTACTTTTCGGGGTTCGGGATCGCAGTGCCAACTGTGTTCTGTGGAGCTTTACCGGCCTTGGAGAGGGCATAATCCCCAGAATCAAAGAATTTCCGATCCTACAGGCGATCAGCGGGTGGGGATGGCTATATGCATGATAGAGACATACCTTCTGCATCTTGTTCAAAACATTCTTGTGGGTTGGCAGCTTGCCATACAAACGGAAGAGCTTCTGCTCCTCCTCCGTCAATGTCTATATTTCCAATAAAAAGCTATCAGCACGAGTTCGGCGAGCGGTTGTGTACGGAGGAAGGGGACGGGTTGCGGGTTGCCAGGAGAGGCGAAGGGTGTACCCACACTGATGTCGATCTTGTTACGCCTTGCGGGGAGCATGATTCAGATACTCAGACCTAGTAGACTAAGGAGCGGTGGAGGAGGAGCAATTAGCAGTTGTCGGAGGCGACAGCAGAGCGAAGGCGAGGTTGAGAGCAAGCTAAGGTGGACCGTGCGCAGTGGTGCAGGTAATAAGGCTGGCTGTTTCCAAAGGGTCGTCTGTGCAATTTCAGACAGTCCGTATACGGTATTGCTCCCGGCGTATTCTCAATCGGAGTTTCAATACTCTACAACTTACCCCCCTTCGGCATTCGGAAATAGGTCTCACACGCACAATCAATCCAACGACGTAATGAGCCCGGATATGACATAGAAGTTGAGTCTGTTACTCTGAAAAGTGTGTATACATAGAACACAGTCCGAATTAGACACTACGCAATGAAACTACCAGTACGGAAAATGAGAGAAAACAGCAAAAACCCCTTTTCGCACAGGGGATGGAAATGGATGGAATAACTGCCTCGAGGCCTTGCGGCAGGGGTGCATTGCGTCGGCGGCAGAATCGAATTTCAACTAGGGCGTCGGCACCGAGTCGGAGAGTCCATTCCTTCAAATCTCCAGTACGGATCCATAAAGATCAAAGGCGTCGTCGATATCAGAGAACAGTTCATCTGGGCTCGTGTCTCGAAATGCAGACCAAGGTCCTGTATTGCCCAAAGGATCAAAGGGATCAGTCCAACAAATAGGTGCGGTGGAGTTATCGTCGTCGACAGATAGCAAGTAATCATCGAATTCCAGGCCAGAGGTCAGGTGTTCGGCGCTCCGGAAACGAGGCACGTCAGGTGGCCCCTGATCGGGGTGGTCTTCAGATATAGGTGAGGATATACGAGAAGAAAAATGGGGCGCATGCGAGACGGAATATTCTTCCATGGTCAGATCGACAAAGTGATGATCGCCCTGAACGTCCTGAATATGAGTATCCAGGTCGTGAAGCGCCTTTCCGCTATGCAAGGTACTTAGAAGGGCCGAATCATAAGACAACTCGGAGGACGGAGAACTGTCCATACAAACGTCCAGCCAGTCTTGCTCATGGTCGCTGTCGTACAAGAGAGCATGATGAAGTGAGCTGGAGGCGGGAGGAGGTGCCCCGTCAGAATCTTGTAGTCCAAGAATATGGTTGGCCTCATCGGCGAGCTCCACCTGGGATGATTCGAGACTCGAAGAGATGTCGACTAAGTCGCCTTCATCACCAACGTCATGGCTAGACAACGACGAACCCGTGGCCTAGATGGCAGTCAGAGAATGGAACGAGCAGCAGGAATGGGAGAACTTTAAAACGAGGTTGCGGTACTCCTACTCGGAACAGCTGTTCCATAGACTGGCATATGACTTCGTCGTCGGTGAGTTTCGGCGTAACATCTGAATCGCCACTGTCTTCGTCCTCGGTGTCTAAAGACATAAGAGCACGCAAACAGGCCTGAGAGGCACGTGCCATGTCAGCATTCTTAGCCTTGAGGGTCTACAAGCAGTGCGGTTAGCAAGAAGGTATGACTCGGCCCTACAAAAGCTTAGTAGACCTTGAGAGTACGACGGCATCGCCGAGCAAATATTTTGTCGTCAGAGCGATCGACGATGCTCAAGACCGAGCGAGCGATAGACGGGAAGAACTCGCGCTCATTGTCGAGGCGCTATTTCAAGTTCAATGATAGGTCGAGATATCCTGAAAGGGGCGTTACCTTGCACCATTCACCGAATATTAATGGATAGCGTCTGAAATCATGAAAATACTGCGCATATAGCCATGTTTCAACAACTTACTTGACTATCTGATAAGTGAATAGTTGTTCATGTGCGCGGTTCAGCACTGATTCCAAGGGCAGCAAATGTTGAGCGGAAAACGCGTTGGCAAGCATCGAGTATTGTCTGGAATCCTGAGAAGATATAGAGTCGGCTTTTGCCCGAGCAGCAAGCCTTTTCCATGAGTACGTAAACGCCAGAGAGACAAGGGTAGCATGAGGCCGAGTGTTTTGAGGGAATGACCGTGAGGGAGTGAGAGTGACTACCCAGGTCGATACGTAAATTCTCATCCGGTCACTGACTTGACAAATGAGAGGTACCGACGTTTTGTGAGACCATCCTCGTCGACGTATGGAGCGGAGACGTTGTTCAGTCCCAACTTAGCAGAGTTCTGCGCCTTTGAGGTAAAACACGAGGATATTGAGGGTGGGGAATGATACTTGCCTGTCCCAAAAACTGGAGTAGGTGACGCAGAAGGGAAGATGACGCGACGTCCTGTTCAGGTACTTTCCTGCCATCAATGAGACCAGTGATCGACAAGACTACGTCCGAGAACGCGAGCACGTCCACGGTCTTTGGCAGGCGCCCGGTCAGCGTGGTGGCGTTGGCGCCTTCTGAGCTTTCCCCATAGACAAGGCCATGATCGACAAGAATGGTGAGGGCGGTGGTGTCGGCTGTGACTCGCGTTGAGGACCGGCAAGAAAAGGCAGGCATAGGGAAGTGGCCGAGGGGTCGAGCGATGATATAATTTTGTTTTTCACGGGATTAGAGGAGGCGGGGTTAGCTATCCCGATATGGAGTTATCTGTCTCATCGGCCAGAGTCGATTGTACCCACAGCCCCCATCGACTCAGCACCCAACTTGCTCGTCCTCGTCCTCGCCCCCGACGCCCTCCCCACCAACCCGCCAGAGGGGCGTCGTATACCATCCTCGACCACCATGGTGAGTTTTGCCTCTCGATCCGAAGTTGACACCGCAGGTTGCTCACAGACATACCCAGTCGGAACTCGACCAGAAAATACAGGATCTTTACAAGCGCATCCAAACCGAACGCAAGGTCCTCGAGGCATCACAGCTCCTGAGCAAGGCAACCTCCAACCCGGATGTGCTCAGGCGTAACGACGCCAAGATCAGAGAGGCGGAACGTTCCCTCTCTTACTTCGAGGACACCCTCAAGGACTTGCAAGCTCGCAAGCGTCAGGAAGCCCAACGATCCTCTGGCGCCTCATCTCCGTCAGCATCTAGGAAGACTCCCCATGATAGGGACCGTTCTCTTCCCCAACTTCCCCCAGAGGACACTGAAGGCGCTGGAGGACTCGGGTCCCCAGGCTCACCGCGTGGTGGCTTCCCCGATGACGACGCCGACGCGCCCAAGGCGAAACAATACTCCAACCTCGACCTCATCAAGGCAGACACTCCCCATACGACCGCAAAGATCTCGCGCATGCTTCACCAGCTCGAGTTCAAGCTTCAAATTGAAATGCAGTATAAGAAGAGTATTGACAAGATCGCGAGGCTGTACCAAGCAGACGGAGATAAGAAATCACGCGCTGACGCGGAAAGCAAGCGCGTGGAGAGTGACAAGAAGATTCAGCTGCTCCAGACCGCTCTGAAACGCTACAAGAACTTGCACGTTCTGGATGACGTTGAAGAGGAGGAAGACACTCGTGCGTGTGTAACTTGTTTCACTGGCTAACTGGAGCTTATACTCGCACAGCACAGGAGGCCGGTGTCGATGGAGAACGCAAGGAGAACTTGCGTGCCAAACCCATTTCCGGCAAACTTCAAGTTACCGTCAAGGGCGCTCGCGATCTTGACCATGCGCCGATAGTCACTCGATCTCGCTCATCCTCCAAGCAAGTTACCGAGACGTACGTTTCACTTAAGATTGAAGGCACACAAAAGGCCCGCTCCCACCCCTCTCGGACGGATCGATGGAACGAGGAATTCGAAGTCGTTGTTGATAAGGCTAACGAAGTTGAAATTGCCGTTTATGACAAGCAGGTCTCCGAGGCCCATCCTGTTCCGATTGGTCTTCTTTGGGTCAGGATCAGCGACCTCGTTGAAGCTCTTCGTCGACAGAAGGTCATGAACGACACGGGTCAAGGTGGATGGGTAACTGCGGGCGCCATGGACGGCGACTCGGCAGGTAGGCCCGGTTCACAGCAGCCCGGTGGCTTCGGAGATCCGAACGCCTTTTCCTTCGGTGGCGCCAATCCCGCTGGGCAATTTGCTCAGCCTCCAGGTGCTATGGGTGGTGGTGGTGGGGGTCAGAGTGAGGGAATTGACGCATGGTTTGCTGTAGAACCTGCGGGTGCCTTAGCGCTACATCTGAACTTTGGTTTGTTAACATCTCCCATCGATGATATCGCTGTCTCACATCTTTCCTCCAGTCAAGGAGTTAGTTCGCAAGCGACCCATGGATGCTCCTGGCGGTCTTGGTCGTCAGGGAGCCGTGAGGAAGCGTAAGGACGAGGTGCACGAGATGAACGGTCACAAGTTCGTTCAGCGCCAGTTCTATCAGCTCATGCTGTGCGCGTTCTGCAACGATTTCTTGCTCAATGCTCTGGGGTATCAATGCGAGGATTGTCGGTACACTTGTCACAAGAAGTGTTACGAGAAAGTGGTCACCAAGTGTATATCGAAGTCCAATACCGCGGTACGTCAATTGTTTCCTTATCGGTTGACCACCTTGATTTACCAGGTTTTCAGGGCGACGATGAGGAGAAGATCAACCACCGTATTCCGCACCGCTTCGAGCCTATCACCAACATCGGCGCCAACTGGTGCTGTCACTGTGGTTATATGCTGCCTCTGGGCCGCAAGAATTCGCGTAGATGCACTGAATGCGACGTTACCTGCCACGCCAACTGTGCCCATCTTGTACCAGATTTCTGTGGTATGTCAATGGAGACGGCCAACCAGCTACTGCGCGATTGGCGCGACATCAATCGAGCTCGTGGTGGCAAGACTGCGGTCCCCGGTCGGCCATCGCATGCACCATCCGTGACCGCCGGTCAGCAGCCCTATCAACCGGAGAATCTTGCCCAAGGGGTCGAACGATTGGGTTTGGGAGGCGATGGCCAGGTTCCTGCTGTCGACCCCTACCGTCAAGACCCACGGTATATGCAGCAACAGCCTTCTCCAGTGCCTCGACCGCCTCCTGGCGCACGCGTGGCTGTCCCTCCGGCGTACCCTAATGAACCCTTGATTCCTCCAGCCGGCCAGTCACAACGTACCTCTGCATACGGCGAAGTGCCTATGCAAGACGAATACAGTATACCTCCATCTTCGGTCTGTGCTATGAATCCATACACACGACGATTACTGACGTGAAAAACAGAAACAGCCCGGTTATCCTCAGCCTGGTGCACAGGTCAAGCCCGGGCCGCCAGGGTACCCTCAGTCACGTCCCACTCCCCCACCACAGGAAGTCGCACTTCCCGCACAAGCACCTCCTCCGCCTGCTCGGCGAAGAAAAGTTGGGCTGGACGACTTCAACTTCCTGGCGGTGCTCGGTAAGGGTAACTTCGGAAAGGTCATGTTGGCCGAGGAGAAGGCTACAAATGCTCTTTACGCCATCAAGGTGTTGAAGAAAGAGTTCATCATCGACAACGATGAAGTCGAGAGGTGAGTATTTATCCTAGCACATCGAGGCTGACACTGATCATTCTCTGTAGCACTCGTTCCGAGAAGCGTGTCTTCTTGGCTGCTGCTCGTGAGAGACATCCATTCTTGCTCGGTCTGCACTCTTGCTTCCAGACCGAAACCCGCGTGTATTTCGTCATGGAATACGTAAGCGGGGGTGATCTTATGCTTCACATCCAGCGGAAGCAGTTCTCGCTCCGCCAAGCCAAGTTCTATGCTTCCGAGGTTCTACTTGGGCTTGAATATTTCCATTCGCAAGGAATTATCTACCGGTGAGAAATAGTTTGGGATTTACGGGACCAGGCTGATTCTTCGCGATTAGTGACTTGAAGCTTGATAACATTCTCCTGACCCTTGATGGTCACGTTAAGATCGCCGATTACGGTCTGTGCAAGGAGTCTATGTTCGAAGGTGCTACCACGAGCACCTTCTGTGGTACTCCAGAGTTCATGGCTCCAGAGGTAATTTGCTCAGAGAATTGACGTATATTGCTCTGGATTCACGTATTTCGTAGATTCTTCTCGAACAGCGCTACGGGCAGGCTGTTGACTGGTGGGCTTTCGGTGTGTTGACGTATGAGATGTTGCTTGGGCAGTCTCCCTTCCGCGGTGATGATGAAGATGAAATATTCGATGCCATCCTCGAGGATGAGCCTCTCTATCCGATCACTATGCCGAGGGATGCCGTCTCAATTCTTCAAAGGGTGCGTATGTCATGTATCATACTCATATAGCCGCCTTACCCCTTTCTCTCAGCTTCTGACTCGTGACCCGTCTCGCCGTTTGGGATCGAAGGGTGATGCTGAGGAGGTTAAGGGGCAGCCCTTCTTTAGGGATGTCAACTTCGACGACATAATGAACAAGCGCATAGCGCCACCTTACTTCCCGACGATTGTATGTATTTCTTGCTCATATTCGATGCGAAGACTGATCCCGCCATTTATAGAACGGTTCTGCTGACACCAGCAACTTCGACGAGGAGTTCACGCGCGAGCAACCTACGCTCACGCCAGTACATGGCCAGCTCACTGCGCGGGACCAGCAAGAGTTTGGTGGGTTCTCGTGGGTTGCCGATTGGGCAAACACCGTTTGAACGGACTTGTCATCCCCCGGTTCTATGTTTTATCACGATTGCATCCACGTGTGTTTTATACTACCCTGTATTCGGATACCTTTACAAAATTTTATACGATAAAGACGATTTCCTCTTACCATACATCACTTCTATGATTTCGGCTCTTGTTGCTACAATTCGTGGCATGCTTGAACCCGCACAACCGAGTGGTGCATTACTTCATACCGGCAGTATCAGCTTTGGTGTGACTGCAACATAAAGTGGAACCGCTCGCTAGCCTATCCTGCTTGGAAAGACATCTCCGGTGAACTTGGACCTTGTGGCGGGGAGGAGCGAGGCGGTGATCTCAAATGATCTTTTCAAGATCTACGTGTGTCCCTTTCGGGCCTAAGACGCGTCGCGGCGCGTCCCCATTAATTTCATCTTCCTCGCGTCTCCATCCTTTATCCACTGTTCCCCGCCCACGTCATGGCCACTGACCAATTCCAACGCGCCGTTTCTGCAAGTGGTCTAGATGACGTAGACGAGAAACTTAGGCAGCTTCAGGTCTCTTCCAAAGCTTCCAACGGAACGGTAATGTCTGGTCTACCTGAGCTGCAGGCATTGGACACTGAACTGACCAATTGAATATGCAGCTACTTCCTTCTCCTTATTTACCTCCTGAACTGAACGTCAACGAAGCACCCCGCAACCAGGATAGGCGACCACGCAGGGCGTTCTTTGGCTTTGTTGTCTCTGAAGACATCATGATTGACTATACCCTGCGCTGGTACCAGGGCACTTTCACCCGCGAGAGCCTCAAGAGTATTGATCCTGCCTGGGTTGGTGTCATTTGTATGGCTGCTGCTCAGGATCATCTAGAAGTCGACCCAGACCACCCGAGAATAAGGATTCCTATGGTTGAGACGCCCGACGGACTCAAGCCCTGCGTCTCCATATATGACAGTTATGACAGGCTCGGCTGGAGTTTGGCCGAGGAGAAAGAGACAGAGTACATCGAGCTTATAAGGAGTGAACTTGGGTTGCCAGAGATTCAGGAGCCGATGTGGTACTATTATGCTAGATGAGAGGTCTCTGGCTCCGAGTCACCGGGCACGCTGGCCGCACTTGTCTCTGCCTTGCGATCATTTATTTCTTGAACACTTTCGCCTCAACTGATATTATGTGTCCCGATCCTGTACCTTGTTTTCTATTGTCTTGTCCTTAGCTGCGTACATGTTTTGTACTTAGCCTGCGCAGTTAGTCCAGGTTGAACGCGACGCGACGCGACGCATACTCTGGCATTAGCGTGTCGCGTGAGAACCGAGACGCGCTGTACATCTTAAGCAGAGAGTGATACTGAGCGAGCGAGTGCTTGCAGAGAGCGAAAGGGAGATGGTGGTAGTTGTGAACTAAGAGCCAACGCCACCTGCTCTCTGCGCGCTCTGGCCAGAAAAGGCGCGCCGTTTGTCACGTGCGTTGACTTTTCTCGGCCCTTCCGTTTCGTGTCTAGCGAGCGCTAGTGATTGGTTTGGGAGGAGAATATATGCGGACGAGTTGCTACATGCTAACTACGGACATGCACTAATGATGATACCGACCCTGTGATGTGGGTGAGGCCGGGGGCGACCGAGATGAGCTCCAAACCGCGGCTGTGCCAGGCACCGTGCTAATACCAGCTAGTAGATGCCGAAACGCCGAGTCGAAGTCACCCCGGGCCGCTGACCCGTCTGGGTGTGTGTGTCGAGCCGGAGCAAGTCCAGCCCAAACCCCAGGCAGGCGCAGCCGCGGAAGCGAGGGCTCGCGCACCAACCCAGACCGCAGGAAGGCAAGCCTGCAAACTAAGTAGACCGGTGGGGACGGAAGTGAGCAGAGACCGAAGGGACAACAGCGAGAGGTAGGGAAGAGTCTGAAGCCGGGGCGAGAAGCTCCACATGCAGGGGGGCGAGAAGGTCGAGTGAGCGCCAGTAACGCAGGAACGCGTCTGAAGACCAACGGCCCATGGTCTTTACGACGTCAGGAGGAACCCCGGCGAGCAGTAGCTCAGTAGTACCTCCAATCCGAAAAGCGTGACCAGAGGAGGAGCTGAAACCCGAGGAAAGCCAGATGGCATTGCAACGGGCCAGGAACTTACGTTTGGTGAGACATTTAAAGCGACCGCGGTCACCGACCCGGAAGGAGAACAAGGGAACGGCAGCGGGGGGATCATTGCGACCGAGATGGAGTTCTAGCGCGGTGATAGGATCAGAGTTATCGACCTGGCGACAAATGTAGACGGATTCCCCGCGTGATTTTGCCACTTTGGTGAATGGAAGAAATAGTTTGCGGGAGCGATTGGCGTTCAAGGGAGCAGATAAGTGGGAACGTAGGGCGGTGTGGTCAGCAATGAAAGTGTCTTCCCAACGAGAGAGGATCTCCCCGAGGCGGCATTGACCGTAGAACGCGGCGGTGGCGGCAGAAAGAACAACAGAATCAAGGGGTGAGAGAGGGTCAAGAAGGGACGCCAGCGCCCGTAGCATGTCCCGAGTAACCGCACCTGTGGCTGTCATCCTATTGCAATAATCCCGCTGATCAGCGTGCAGGAGCAATTGCAGTACTTACGCCAGGAAGTCATTGCCTCCGAGGGACTGTAGCCCCTGCCACACTACACGCCCTAGGAGCTATTAGCATGAGTACTGCAATACCGCCCGCTCCCTTCGCCGCTGGCGCAACTACTGCAATACAGGTATCCCCGGGTCCCGCCGTCGCAAACGCTTCCCGCAGGCCGGACTACTGCAATACCCCTTCCCCCTATCTATCACGCTCCTCCCTCACGGCCCGCTCATGGGCATGTTCCCCGCTGGCGAGGCTACTGCAATAATCCCGTTCCCGTTCCCGCCACGCGGACCGGCGATACTCAGCCACTGCAGGCGGGAGTACTGCAATAGCGTCCCCCTATCTGCCACGCCGCAGCCGGCCGGGAATCCGCGGTCGTCTTGCAATTGGCGGACATACTGCAATAGTGCGTTTTCTGTCGACCCCGCCCCGTTCCGTTTGTTCTACCCTGCCTCTGCTGGTATTGCCGGGACTTATACACCACTCTCGCACTTCATTCAGCCTTTAGCACTCCACCGTCCACATGGTCAGGATGGTCGTCATCTTCCACGCCTGGCGACACCCTCACACCGAAACGCCGGCTTTACCAGGGCGGAAGTACTGCAATCCTCGACCCCTGTCAAATGTTACATTATGCCGGCATGCTGACGCACTCAGCAACACGTCAAAAGTTAGGGCACGTGATATCTGCGCGCAGATCCGACAATGATGCGCGTCACTATCAGCAAAGGGCAGTTGATTGATCATATACAAGTGGCTATCGATAGGGTACCGGTGAAATAGGTACAAGTCAACACCACGCCTCCGTGTACCTCACATAATCACAAGTATGCATAAATCATAACGCGACATATATTGCATACCAGGAAGCTTCACAAACATGACATAGACTATATAATCACGAGATTGTATTTATGACACTACAGCAAAGCTACGTTCTCCTAGGCATGAGCCTTCCTGGTGAAAGTTTGCATCTCAAACACAACAGCAATATGGTAAAAACTCACTTGGGGCTTACACCGATGGCGTTCTTGAGGGCTGAGGCCTTAGCCGGGTGGTGGCTGCAAGAGCCCCGTCGGGGCTCGTTGACAGGCGGAGTCGCGTTTTCGGTTGTCGGTCGGGTTTTCTTCTTAACCGGGGAGTTCGCAATGCTCGCCTCGTGTGTGCGCACGCGCTTCTTCCCGGGGGAAACCAAGGTGGACTTTCCGGCGGACTTGTTGCGTGACGCGCCGTCGGCCTTCTTCGCTGGGCTGAGCCTCACTTGCACATGCGGAGCAGCCATGGCTTCGGCAATAGCCGCTGCAGAGATCTCGGCCGCAGTCTGCTCTCCAGGGAGACATGGCCAGGACGGCGTCGAAAGAGGGGCACTACCCACGTCAGATGATGTTGTTGATGACGTCGTTGATGAGATAGCAAGCGGCGTGGCTGGCCTCTCAGTTCCCAAGCCCGGGCCAATGCCCCCGAAAGGCGTGTCGGGGATAAGATCAGGCAAGTCTGCAAAAGGGTCGCTAGGCACAGCCGGCAAAGTGACGGTGTCGGTGTCTGGCATCGGGATGATGGGAAAGTTCCAAGCAAACGTCATGTCGTCCAAGGAGGACGGATTGAGGAGAACATCGAGAGCATCTTGAGACGCCGGCATGAACTGCGTAGTTAACGACATATCGAGGTAGGAGGGATAATTTTGAAGGCAGGACATGGCCATGGAAGGAGTAGCCACGGCGGCGCCTCCTGTTAGCACATTGGGGCCTGTAAAGTATACAGTCAGCGTCCACGTTATTGAACCACGAAGAACAATAACTAACCTTGTTGAACAGTCTGCGGAGCCGACTCCATCAATGACACATCGTTGGAAGTCTCGTCTATCGAACACGTCAGTAAAGGCATATGACGTTAATTGGAAAAGCACTAACCTTTGGGAGGAAGTATGTGCAGCGCGTTGTTGGCAAGCACGCCCTGGAGTTGGTTCTGCATCTCGATGGTGTTAACGACTTCAGTGGCGGTGACGGCATCGGTGGCGTTGAGGACTTCGACGGTGTTGGCGACTTCGGTGGTGTTGGCGACCTCGGTGGTGTTGGCAAACTCGGTGGTGTTGGCAACCTCGGTGGTGTTGGCAACCTCGGCGGTTTCGACAGCTCCGGTGGTCTCAGCGACGCCAGTGGTCTCGACAGCGCCGGTCGTCTCAACAGCGCCGGTGGGTTCGACAGCGCCGGTTGTCTCGACAGCGCCGGCGGTCTCGACAGTGCTGGTGGGTTTGACAGCTCCGGTTGTCTCGACAGCGCCGGCGGTCTCGACAGCGCCAGTGGTCTTCTCAGCACCGGCGACCTCAACAGCTCCGGTGGTTTTGATAGCTGCGGCTTTATCGCTGTCGGCATCGCTGATAATAGGCTGTGCAGGAGCAGGAACTAGAATAGCATGAGTGCTGGTGCCTTTGAGACATTGAACAGGAACATACCATCTGCCGTGCGGGCAAAACCAGCGAATTCCTTCAAAACAGCATCCCAACTCGCCGACTCCTTCCCGAAGTCGCGCCCGGAGGGGGATAGACCCACATGCACGCTGACACTGCCGTCAATCAACTAGCACTGAACTGACAAAAGGAACACGTACGATCCCATGACTTGTTCACCGGATACAGGATCATTGCCACCAACGAGAACGGAGAAAACCCATCCCTTTGACAGCCCACCCTTGGTCTTCATCGAGCAGTGCGACAGGATCTCCTTGAGAGCGGTAGACAGGTTCATGACAGCCCTGTGGCAGTGGTGAGTATGTAACGGCACAACGAAAGATGTAGCAACTTACATCCGAGCGCATTCCACTTGCTCCTCCGAGGTGACAGCGTCGCCTTGCTTCATCTTCTTCCTAGCCTCGAACGCGGCCTCCTGAGCTTCCTTGTAGGCCTCGACTTCGGCGATGACCTCGTCCTCCTCATGCGAAAGGAGCTCGATAGCGTGCTTCTTGATGATGTCGAGCTTTCGAATGGCGATGACCTTGGGGGCGTCCTTGAGTTCCTGATCAACGAGGGGGGCGATGCGCTTGTCGTAGTAGAGTTTGGAGTAGATCTCCCATTTCTTGCTGAGGCGAGAACGGGGCTCCAAGAGATCTTCGATGACCGACGTCGCCTTGGGACCAAGGGAGCGTCCACAGGCACTAGCTCCGCGCCCATGCCACCGGAACCATCGCTGGAGTTGCTGCGCACCAATCAGTAACCCAGATAAATATTCAACACGGCGACAAGACGTACTTCAACACGAGCCTTGGTGCGCGCAACCAGGACATTTGCCTCCTGATGAGTCAGCTTACGCGTCGGGTCTCCGGTGTCCTCGGGGAAGTCACGGAACCACTCTTGATTGGTCCTAACCCAGAAGGGCTCATAGTTCCTGGAGGGAACACGCGCAACGTAGTCGGGAAGTCTTGCCATGAGCCACGCGAGCTGCGCAGGCGTAGCCCAGCCAGGGGCGCCTCGCTTGCGTGAAGCATCCTAGACATCGGAGTTAGTATGAGCAATACAGGGCACGACGTGACAAAGACTTACTCCGGGCGCCTTCTTCCTGAGGCGCTTGGGGACCTTCTCCTTCGGCATTGGCGGCTAACTGTAAGGGATGAGTATCAGTCAACATCTTCAAGAAGCCAAGCAAGACAGTGAGCCGCACGTTATGTTCTGTATGGATGGGTAGTGTTTAGATAGCGAAGGTTGCAGAGGAGGTGATTTGCGTCAGTACTGTAAAGGGCTCAGAAACGACAACATTTATAGCATTCTTGTAATTCGCTCACCAGGGCAGTGTCGCGTCATCGCGATCAAGTCGCAACATGGTGCACGCTCTCTACTCACTGCGGAACCTCGGCAAGAGCTTGAATGAGACGATTTGAGCAACCTAGAACTCGGGCACGTCAGAGACATGACAGCCAATATCGGCAAAATACAGCGACGTTGAGTGAGAGTGACCTGTGCACATGGACCTGCGTACTGAGTTCTGTCATAGGTGAAGTGAAGTTCAAGACATGTGGTTGTGCTGACAAGAGCTCGACTCACATTAAACCGACGCATCTTGTCCTCGACTTGCAACACTAGTCGGGAATGCGCCAATGAGGAATCGCAACTCTCTCAGAGGGATGCAAAGTGCCCGCACGATGCGGGTTGGCTGCCTGTTGCCTAAACGGGACGTCCCGTGACAGCATCGCCACTCAAGCGATGTCAGATTAGTATGCAGACCAAGATTAACCAGCGCCCCGAGACTATGGTGAGCCATGCGGCCGGATGCAATGATAACTCGGCATACCATTAATTCGGTGCCCAATCCATCACTCAGGTCAGTAAAATATCACGAAAGGGTGTTTCGTGACCAACCAGATTGCACGATAATTCAGCGAGCCTATGGCGCTGGTGCATTTGTAAGTCAGACTTCCAGTTCAAGACAACTCTCCTTATGGCGATGAGATTCTGCCGCAGTACAATATTCAGGCGTCAAAAGATGAGGAAGATGGCATGGTGCGCGGAGCTTAGTGAGCTGATTGGTCAGGCAGAAAATGGAAAGCGAAATCTCAGAGAACAGAGACCAGACGTGCCCGATGTTTTCTGGAATGTCACACCACAGAGTGTAGGGGTAAGTAAATTCGATTAATAGAGACGCTCTCGCTCTCGACGCTTCTCTATACGAGCTAGAGCTACATTGAAACGCGGGACATAGGGGATCGGAGAGTAATTTTGGACTAGCTCCACCCTGCGCTGGGACCTTCCAAACTCAATCATCCATCTACGCAAGCGCTGGAAACAATGTAAGGCACAATTATTATTATTATTATTGCTCCATTTGCGTCCATCGAGGTTGAACACCTCATGTCGGACGATACTCTACGTGTAAGGTACTAAGTGCGTATGAATGGGCTCGTTGCCCTTCCCATCTCGGCTCCAGAGGGTCCCAACGACGGCCTTAAGGGCCTCGCGGTCAGCCCGTTCCCTCCGGGGTTCCTCTGGCCACCGTGGAGAAAGATGGGAATCGTCCCCGGTTGATTCTCGTAACATGCGTTTGTGGAGAGCGTCGTGGACACTGCTCCGGGGGTGGTTTGTGTTGGCATAGCCCGCTATGTCCTCCTTTGTTCTCGACGTCTAATCCTGCCTCCCTAGTAAGGCACAAGTAAACAAGCGTTGTCAGTGATACACACCGTCCTCAGGTACACCATTGCCCGTTCGCCCTTTTGCTGAGGTGTCAGCTTGGAATTGGGGTGGAACTTGAGACGAAGCGGGCTTTCGGGAGTGATTGGCCAGCGCACAACCCAGTCTCGGCAGAATCCCGCCCACCAATCGACCTCCATGGAAAGAAGGACCTCTGATTCAGCGGACAACTTCCAGAGAGTCCAGTAGTACTTGAGATGCCTGTCCTGTTTGATTGTCGTCCACCTCCTAAACTTCCTGCCAGCATAATTTCAGAGCCGCGAAGGACTAGAGAGAATCGGACTGACTTACTCTGAGAGGTCGTTCATGACCTTATTGTCGCCGAAATTGTGTAGTACGGCAGAGCGAAGGGACCACCAGGTGGCGAGCCTTTAAGCGCGGCATGTGGGGCAGTGCTTGTCATGTTGTCAGCTTCGCTTCAAATCGGAAATGTTCTGTACCATAGCCGGGGGTTCCAGCCCCGTCGCTTGAAACGAAAGATCTGAGTCTGATATCAGAATTCTTATCAGGCCCTGCCAGACTTGAAGTGACCGTTCAAAAAATAGCGAAAAAGAAATCTGCTGATTACTGAGTTGACAAAGGACGATCACGAGTATAGCTGATGGAGTCTATAAGAGCGCGAACTCACCGGGCTGTTAGTGTTGAAGGTTGAGTGAGTAGCTTGGTAGCTGGTAGGCTGACGATGGTAGTCGTTCGGTGGAGAGAGAAGACTTAGATGATATTCATGGTAGCGACTGTATATATATGACAGGAGCGTGTGAAGTCACTACCGTATTCGTAACTACTGTGCAGTCCAAGTCCCGCGGTAATGCAGGACGGCTACGTAAGCAGAACGTGGCCCTATGCGATGAACGCGGAGCCACACGAGTGCGTGAGCGCTTAAGGTACCGCTGGGATACTAAGCGCCTGAATAGACGTATGAAGGCGGTGTTTACTTGTAGACCTCTAGGAGGAACATCGCCGTACAGGAGGCTTCTGGATGAACCAATAAAGCCGTAAAGGGTCGAATACTAGACGTAAATCTGACATGAGTATATCCGTCTACTCTGAGCTGCTGATACCGAAGAAGGCCGCGTGCAAAACGCTGTCGGAAATAATCTATGCCGTGCTCCCAAAGAGTCATGAGAACATCGTCGACTTGGCTGTCGATGAGCGAAGACTCGCGCTCCAACCGCCTAGCCAAATCGTATTTCCCGCTTTGTGGACCATGTGACTCCAAAAGTCGTTGAGACATACTCGAGAATTCGCAGCACACGGTGCCGACACTCTGGTGGATCTCAGAGATGGTAGAGACCACCTTGTCCCTCTGCAATTCATCGTCGGTGGCGACTATCTTCTGAGATATTCCCTGTAGAAACTTAAAGGGTGATCCGTCGAAGATGGACAGCATCTCGTTCTTGAGGTTTGAAAGCTCAACGTCGAACCTTGACAAAATTATCAGCTCAGCTCTAAAAAAGCACGGACATATATACCCGCAATGGTGCTTCGCGTTGGAGGTAGGTCTGGATTTCTTACTGAGATCGTGCCTGTGCGAGAGACGCTATCATAGAAGTGTAAGCAAAGTGTGGGCGGGTTACTCGTACCGCTTGACAGGGGTCGTTCGCCGAACTATGCGCCCCTGCTTGGGCGCCTCATCGGGAGTGCTCGCGGAAGCACACGAGCGTAGACTAAGGAAACCATTCTCCACTTATCAGCAAGGTAATGTTATTGCATGGCGGGATTAACCCACCTGGAATTCTTACGCGCGTATTTTTGACGCATTTTGGCACATTCCACTTCCCGGTTTCTGAGTCGTTGTAAGATGAGGGCCAAAAGCAACGGTTATTGACAGCACACCGTTGGTAATAGCGTGAGCGAGAGGCACGGGCAGCATTCCGGCGCTCTTCGTCGGTGGTGTATCGAGGCGGGCGACCGGGGGGCATGATGGAGCAATGCAAGTGAATCGGATGCTTCCTTTTGGCTTATACGGCGGCACCCAATGCTAGCGATAGCCCCTGTCTTCCTAGTCTCGGTTCATTGGAGATAAATTGACAGCACCATCGTCTACACCACATACGGAGTGTCTGTAAATAGGTTTCAGTTCAAATATAAAGTAATGACGTATATTGAAACATAGAAAGCCAAAATAGACTTCAAGAAAGCCGGAGGAAATAAAATACCATGAAGAGAACAGGTGAAGAGTTCATCTGTAGTATGAACGCATGGGTGAATAGTGAACGTTTCGTATAGTTGCACACGACTCTTGGGAGACAAAATCAAATCTCACTCCCATTCCTCGAAATCACCGATCTGCTTTATTGTAGTTCATGTTCAAGTATCCTACAACGTCCAGAGATCGCTTGACACAGAATCCGTCACGACAATGCATAGAATTTGTGTTTCTTGCCATTTGTATAACCGGGTACTACAAAATAGATTATCATAATGTGATTGGCGCTCCTTCGATCGAATCTAAGCTGAGTGTCAACGAGACTCTAAGTTTTCGGTCATCTGACAGATCGGACTATTAGGTCTGTAGCTCAAGCGTGTATGTGTTCGATATTGCAAGAGGTAATAATCACAGCGATGTAGCTACGTCTCTAAGGTACAACGCCAACCTGGCCATCGTCGATGGTATCGAAAAGCTGCTGAATCCCCGTCTCTAACTCCTTGATCCGGTGGAATACTGCACCAGATACCCCAGTCACGTAGGGAGACGTCTTGGACCTGATGATGGGCGTCAGCGATCCGCTCCGATTATGTTAACATATGTCTTACCATGGCGAGAAGATGCCTACCCACCTACCACGCGTGACGAGATAGAAGGGTCCAGTGACATGGTTGTCGGGCACCCAGCAAGCCGTGCCGTGGTACACAACTTGGTGATGACCGGCCGCTGCTATGGCAGCGGCAGACGACGTACCAGCTGAGGTGGTGACTGCGGAGACCGTAGGATTAGTGACAGAGGTGGATTTGACGGAGTGGTCTCCAAGTGCGACAGGGAGAGGGCTAGGAACAACGGCGTCGACAGCTGAGGGCGGAAGAGGAACAGGGGAATCGACCGGCTGAGGTTCGGCGAGTATGATGGGCTGAGGAGTGTCCGCATTGAGAGTGGCGTCGCCGGTTGCCGTAGCTGGAAGGGATTGTGTTGATGATGGGTCAGTTGAAGACGAGGGTCAACGTATCGAAGAGAGTAGACGTACAAAAGTCAGCCTCGGAGAAATCATCCTCTGAGTCCGAGATCTCAGTAGGCGGGGGCGGAACGGCGGGAATCTCCCAATGCTGAACTCTGGCGAGGCGGAAGACGAGCTGCTGACGAGCTTCGTCTGTGATTCCCCATCCTCGAACGACAGCAACAAGGCCTGAAAGGACAGTTAGTCCGATGAGGAGCGACGTCACGAATACTCAAGTACTCACGGTCGATCTCGTCTTCGAAGTCGGGAGCGGTCGAGGGGGTCTGAATACGCATGCTGGTGGGACAATGAGGGAATGAGGGCCCGCGTATCGCCCTCTTTATACCACGCAGACGTTGAGATAGACTAGGATGGACTGTCAGGAAGACGCAGCACGTGCACATGGTGAAATCCTGTTTACCAGCGCTGAATCCGGCAACTGAGACCCGGGTCCCAAATGAGCGACAGGCGGCGACGACACACTGGTAGCGATGACTCGCCGCTGTCATATGCCGCCTTCCGCTCCCTTCGCTGTCTACGTGAAGAATGAGACATGCGTACATGTGGTCAACCTTGTTGACAGGAGAGCGTCGACGGATTTGTGCCATTCTCACGCGCCTAGGCAACAAGCACTTCGGTGAGTCGCAGGATTTCTGTGGTAAACCGCTCCCCGCTAATCGAGGGCCGCGTAGTCTGCAATGTTTCGATGGCTCAGGAGGACGATAGCAAGTGTTGTCGCCCCACCTTCCTCTCCCAGTTACACCATTTTTGTCCGAGGCGCACTGGCGGGTACAACGTGTCTTAGTGAGTATTATCTTGCTTAGGGATGGGGATCTCTGACAATCTATTTGAGCAGCTGTAACAGATCGCACTAGACCGCAGGACTTACTCAAGCTCCTCGCCGCTCGATGTGGCTCGGACTCGATCATGGACGACGAGTTCTTCCTGTCTCATGCCGGGCGAATTTTAGACTCGTCAGCAAATCTGAAGGAGGCTGGAATAGGACCTATGTCAACCTTGCAACTGCGAGTGCGACAGGTAGGAGGCTCTTGTAAGTAATAATAAACCCTATGTGCGTCAATATCCTCACACATGTCCAGCGGCGGAGAAGTTTGCGGCACACCAAGCAAAGAAGATGAAAAAGTCGATGAGACGTGCTGGTTTTGTACCAGCCGACTCACTGGAAGAAAGTACGCAGCCCTCCGACTCAGTCTCCGTTCAACACTTTACGGTGGTCGCACAATCCGACGGGAGGACGATGCTTTCGACACAACGGGACACCATGCCAGTCGCCGGCCCGTCACAGCCACCCCCTCCTGTTGATCCCGATCCCCCACCATCACTGTATACGGACGCGCCCGAGGATGTAGACTCTATGGACCCGCAGGAATACTTTGGCGTAGATGAGGAGGAATGTGATCCGTCCGATGATGAAGACGAAGGCTCCGATGATGAAGGTCCAGCCTTGGGCAAACGGAAACGTACAGCAGGGGTGAGTGGTGATATCTATCATTGCATAGACTTGGTGATCTAATCTACTACTGAAGGATGACCCGCTCCGCCAGTGGCTGTCGGATCGGCCGGGATTTCTACATGAACTGTTGCGGTCCGAGGGACGAGGAGAGTACGCGGGGGAAGAGATTTGTAGCAGATGTTGCGTGTCCCCACCAACGCACAGGTGCAAAGACTGCTTCAGCAGTCGCCTGTACTGTTGCGGGTGCATGGTTGAAACACACCGCAAGCATCCGCTTCACAGAATGGAGGTAAGCGTTAATCACATTCATTGTCAAGCAGTTATCTTATTCACTCCCTCAAAAAGCGCTGGAACGGAACGTTCTTTGAGCGGGACGCGCTCAAGAACATGGGGCTCGTTGTGCAGCTCAACCACCCCCCGGGGGAGCCGTGCATGAATCCGAAGGCTGCATGGAAGGGGAACTTCACGGTAATTGATGTAACCGGCATCCACAATGTCCACGTCAATTACTGCCAATGCCAGAAGCGTATCAGGCGCTTTCAGCAGCTTCTACGCGCGTCTTGGTACCCTTCGACAACGTCTCGCCCGAAGACTGCAGCCACCTTCAACGTACTAGAGCAATACCATCTCCTGTCATTCGAGTCCAAGGCTTCGGCGTACGAGTTTTACTCGTCCTTAGTTCGTAGAACAAATAATATGGGTGTCCCGCTTTCTAAGGTACAATTTTTTTGTATGCGTTGTCTTATGTCTACTTGGGCTCTAATGAAGTGTTTACGAGTAGCAGGACCGCTACGATCAGTTCCTGCGGATGGTTAGAGAGTGGCGTCACCTCAAGTTGCTCAAGCGCTCAGGAATCGGGCCAGATGCTCCACTGGATGACCTCCCCGAGGGTTCGTGCGCTGTCACATGCCCTGCTTGCCCGCAGCCTGGCCGCAATCTTCCCGAGGGCTGGGAGAAGTCAGGAAAACTCCGGTACGTGCGGCATCGTATATTTCGGCTCCTACTAACATAATTAAGATGGCTATATTCATTGTTCGTCGCGATTGACGCGAACTTCCGCCTCAAGCGGAAAGACCACTCTAAGACTGCGTCGGATCCGCCTCTGGGCAGCGGGCTCAGCTACTTCGTGAAGGACGGGCCCTACCAGGATTGGCTGACCTCCAGCGCACAAGATACTCAGGAGGTAACTAATCACAATTGAGACATTGCCGTTATCTGACACTCGAATAGAAAAGTTCATGCTCGAGTCATAAGGCGGTGAATATGGCTAACTCAAAGTTTACGCAAGGACTTGCCGTTACTGGGGTCGCCACCGTAGACTGTGCACGACACGGATTTAAGCTGCCGTGTGGGGTAGGGAATTTGCTCTGGGGAGAAAGGTACGTGCACATTTGACTTGCCATTATTCGTGTTCTGAACAATGTCCAGACAAATCAACATCGACTACATCGTATTCTCCGCCCTCCGGTTCACATCAGTCAAGGATATCAACTTCTCGTACGACATTGCTTGTCAATGGAGCAAGAATCTCTGGTCCCGAGTCGCCCGCCTCCCTTCATACCTTTCCTTCAACCCCGTCACCAAGTTCATCCGGTTCTTTGTCCCGAAGTTCCATCTACCCGCCCACGTCGCTTGATGCCAAACCCGTTTCTCGTTCAACTGGATGCCCGGCGTTGGCCGGACTGATGGTGAGACGGTGGAGCGCGGGTGGTCGAACATCAACCCAGTCGCAACCAGTACTAAAGAAATGGGACACGGCCATCGGATCGATACCCTCGACGATTACTTCGGGGACTGGAACTGGAAAAAGTTGGTTGGTCTTGGAGAGCTCCTTTCACGTCGGCTTGTCGACGCAATCAAGCAGCGAAACATACATGTTGCCGACCTGACGGGTTTTGAGGACAGCCTACCGAGCGACCAGCTGCAGAAATGGCGAGCAGAACTTGCCCTATGGGAGACGGACCCGGACTCAAATGAAAACCCTTTCGACGACAAGTCTAAAGGTGAGCTTTACTTTTGTATTTTTCTCGGATTGCTCGATATTGACTGATTATGATAACGACGCGTAGACATCACAATGGGTCAAGTGAAGCTGCAACTCGCCGCGGAGGAGGCATCCGAGTCGTCTACGTCTCAGGCACCTACGCCGGAGATCACTCGCAGTGTGCTTATCTCGTATGGGATCGAGCTCGAGGAGCAGAAACGTCGCTTGCGTTCGGATCGCCAGAGGTTGGGTCAGCACGCACCGGTCACGCAGATGGCGACAATTCAACAACGTACCAATATCCTCCATAATAAGATCGACAACTGGACGCGCGCGCAAACCCTCTATATGCCCGGCGTTGCCGCACATCAATCTCCCCTCGTCTCCGGTTCGTCTACTAGCGGGCTACCTGAGGACACCTCCCTATGGCTTCCTTCCGAGCTTCCGATGGATACACCGTGCGACAAGACACTCCAGAAACACGAGTTTCGGCTGCGTGTTGGGCAAGCACACGACTCGCTGGCGGCTATCCGACGCCTTCTTCAGCTTCAGGCCTACCTCTACAAGTATAAGGACGCATACGTCTGTGGCCAGAGGCAGAACACGAAAGCGCGCTCGACCATCGCCTCAGCCGAGGCGAAGATCAAGGCGCACCACCTAACGTATTCGGCAGCATATAAAGTGGTCGTTGCTTTAGCTAAGCACGTGCCCGAAGTGAGCGTCCCTGCTGACTTGAAAGAACTGGAGAAGGAAGATATACAGCCGATGAGGGACCGCCTAGAAGCCGGTACTGAGGGACGCCGACGTTTAGCCTGGATCTGGCGCACCATAGGCGAGTCGGCGGGGGAGGAAGGTCTTGTGGATGGTAAGTCTTTGTTCGCTTATCTAATTATTCACAATTTATGCTTATGATGCAGGTATTCGTGTTGAATGGTGCAAAGCCAGGGCTCGAGCGCTGCGGTGGACAGAGGAAACCGAACTCTTGCGCGAGGAGATGCGTAGGACACTCGTCTACATTGCATGGCAATCGGACTGGTGGCAAGGACTATGTGAAGGTTCTAGCGAGGAGGGTAGCGTCGCGTACGCTGCAAGGCAGTCGTCACTCCGGCGATCGCTTATTGATCGTTTTTATACAGGCTGGAAGTTACACGGGATAGCTGAGCCTTCGTTTCGTAGAAATAGTGCTCATTTGTCAATCAAATAGTTAGTTATGCTACGTGATTATGTGGGTATGAAAGGTAGTAGAGTCGAAACTTAGTCTGGCCCGGACTTCAAGGGACTTAGCGTCAAAATCTCTCAAGGCAGCACAGCCACATGTCATAGGTGTCCATGTCAGATGTTCGGCGAAATTCCCGGTGAGGTGACCGCCGGCAGTGACAAGGATGTGCACCGCCACCCGTCCTTGATCTTCAATTCCGTCTAAGTCCCACGTTGAAGTAGCACTATATTCCCAAACTATTCTCTGTCAAACAGCGTGCAGCCGCTTGGACTAATACTCCTTTGCAAGTGTAAAACTGCATACATACTAGTAGATATCACACAATCTAACATGACTGATAAATCACCGGAGATACTGGCCAGGCGAGCGTAAATGGATTGCATATAGTAGTAGTGGGCTAGTAGTACATACAGTAAATTATTGCAGTATGTCCGCCAATTGCAAGACGACCGCGGATTCCCGGCCGGCTGCGGCGTGGCAGATAGGGGGACGCTATTGCAGTACTCCCGCCTGCAGTGGCTGAGTATCGCCGGTCCGCGTGGCGGGAACGGGAACGGGATTATTGCAGTAGCCTCGCCAGCGGGGGACATGCCCATGAGCGGGCCGCGAGGGAGGAGCGTGATAGATAGGGGGAAGGGGTATTGCAGTAGTCCGGCCTGCGGGAAGCGTTTGCGACGGCGGGACCCGGGGATACCTGTATTGCAGTAGTTGCGCCAGCGGCGAAGGGAGCGGGCGGTATTGCAGTACTCATGCTAATAGCTCCTAGGGCGTGTAGTGGCAGGGGCTACCGTCCCTCGGAGGCAATGACTTCCTGGCGCGAGTACTGCAATTGCCCCTGCACGCTGATCAGCGGAGGACTATTGCAATACTTTGACAGCCACGCCTGGTAACCGGCGGTCGCAGAGCGCGACGTGAGGACGTGGGCGTCATATTTTCGACCCCGTTGAGCACCAGGTTGAGGCGCGCGCCCCCCGCCCAGGGCACGTCGCAGTAAAGGTGCCATGCTTTGAGGGCGGATATGTGGCCGCGTACAGTGGAGCCCGCAATGCCGCCAATGCGAGAGGCCGCAAAGGCGCAAAGGATGTACTCCGACGCTGGCAAGCGCGCAGGCAGTGGGATTGTTTCGGAGTCGCAGAAGGAATGGAAGGCATTGACGCTGGCATTGTACTTCTCGCACGTGGAGGGCGCCCATGCTTTGTCGAGGGCGAGTTGAACTCGTGCGAGGGATTGAGTGGAGACGGGGGGAGGAGCCATGCCGAGAGGACGGGAATCACACAGGTATAAGTAGACAAACGGATGCATTCCAAATAGTATATCAGGTAATTGACGATACAAAGGGTCTGAGATAAGACGGAATAGAAGGTGCGAACCCGAAACGACGACCAAGGTTTGAGAAGCACCCGCGCGAAGGCGCGTCCGCCAAATTGTCAGCAGACGGAACCCATTCCACCGAAACCCAGATGTTGTGTTCGCGGAAAGTGGAGACGATGTGCCGAAGCACCGAGTTTTGAGCGAGGCTGCGTGAACGACCAGCACGTAACGCGCCGACCACACCTTGGTTGTCCGAACGGAAGACGAGATGGCAATCTCGGAAGCCCGCCGTTACCAGCGCGCGGAGGCCGAGGTCAATAGCGACCATTTCCGCCCACCCGATGTTGCGGTGGTCGGACTGCCAGCCGGCGGTGAGCGACCACGCGAGCCACCGGTCGTCGCAGACAAACCCGACACCGAAGGAGGTGGAAGCGTCGACATAGATTTTGTGGGGTAGGGGAGGAGGAGGCGCGACGACCTGCGAGCCGCAGAAGCGCAGTGAGAGCTGAGCGCGCCACCACACGATGTCCGCAAGTGCGGAAGGGGGGATAGAGTGCCGGACGAAAACGTCGTCGTGAAAGCCCGCCCGAAGGCGGTATAGAGATGGGAGGCGCGACCGGCCATCAGGAAGCGCGAGCGTGCAGTGTTGCAGGCACCCTACAACCTGCTCACACTCCCGAAGGGACACCGACGCGCCGACGAGCCAGGAACTGATGCGAATAAGATACTTGATTTTCTTGACCTCCGGAATGCACACGGTTTTGCGGGGGAGGTCCCATTCAAAACCGAGGTAAGAGAAAGTGAACGCAAAGGGGAGATGCTTGTTGGGCGCCCAGGGCCAACCCAGTTCTAAGGCGATGGAGAAGATAAGAGACTCGTCGTAAGCGTATGACCAGGGACCGGAGACCGAGAAAAGAACAGGATAGCGCCAGAACGTGAAGTCGTCAGACCACTTCAGGATATCGTCAACCCCGCGAACGCGATAGATGATGACAATTGCGTCGGCGGGACGCCTGAAGAGGCCCATCGAACTGGTGCAACCAAAGCACCCCGTGTGGTTGAGGTAGAACAGCGGAACGCCGTGTGCATCGTCGACGCGAACACAGACGTATGGCTGGTCTTCGGGGGCGATGGGTGTGCGGCGATGAGCCGCCTCGACATCGTTGACCGAAACCTGGGTGCCGGGGGGAGCATTAGCGACAAGAAGGTAACAGTCGGCAAACGAACCCCAATCACATTTGAAGGCGGAGCTATCAATCCCGGAGTTGACAGATGGGAAGGCGGGGTTATTACGAGGGAAGGAATGATCTTGTACGAGGCGAAACTTAGAAGAGCCCGGCTTGGGGATAACCCCCAGCGGGCCGGTGCGAAAGGGACCGACGAGAGCCTCGAGCTGGTCGCGCGAGAACGGACCAGAGTAGCGGCCCTCGCGGAGCTCGGAATTAATGTAAGAAAGAATGAAATCGGGATGGTCGAGAGCGGAACGGTGGTTCGGAGGAGCAAAAGTATCAGAGAGAGGAAAGGAGACCCCGAGACGCCAGCCATCTCGAAGCCCAAACGGAACATCGGCGAATTCATGGAGGACGCCCGCGTCATCCAGCGTGATCGCCCACTGCTGCCAGAGCAGGGGAGTCACGACTTTGAGCAGACCCGACTCAAGCGCAGGCCTGAGCCAAGTGAGCCGACCCGCATCGAGAGCACCGGTGGAGGTATTTGCAGGGTTGGCGGGCGCACCCCGCGGCACCGTTGAAGGCGAAGCAAACCGACTCGTTGGAAGCAGTCACCCACTTGCCATCTCGGAAGGCGAGGAAGGCGGTGGAGGTGGTGCCACAGGCGCGGTTGCGACAACCGACAGCGCCGCAGAAGATGCAACGCTGGTCGGGAGCGGCAGCAGAGCGTGAGGCGCGCTGGGTCGCAGCGCGAGGAGCGGCAGAGGAGGAGGCCGGTGCACGAAAGGAAGAGGACGAGGAGGTCGTAGCCGCCCGAGCAGGCGTCGCATGCTGCCCGGCCAAGAGCAGATTGACACGGTCCATCTGCCACGCAGTGACGAGGCGTGACCAGACACGTTCCTGCCACACCGAGGGGTTGAAGTCCTCGGAGCCTGACGCGAAATTGCGCCGGACCTCTATGTCGTATTGGAGGAACACGGGCCAGCGCCCCTCCGTGTAAAGGTCGGGGTGCTCACGGATCCTGCGACCATGTTCAGACCAGATAGCCGCCCAACGACAAGCATCGCCAGGGTCCTGCTCGGGGAAGTGAGCGCGGATGATGCTGACGAGACGCGGGAAGGCGTGCATCCAATCCCCAATGGACAGGGCGGATTCGCCATCGAGGTCCCAGGACGTAGGGAGCAGGGTGAGGACACCGGAGTCAGCGATGGTGGCCGTGCGGTCAGTGGACTGCCCGTTTTTGAGGCCCCGGAGGGCGGAGTTGGTGAGAGTGGTGAGCGGGATGTGGGCGACCCACCCGGCCCTGATAGCCTGCACGACTTTGGGCGGGTCGGGCAGAGTGAGACCGCTAAGCTGGGCGTCATTGGAAGGGAGGCGACGAGCGCCCGCCGGAAGCGGGGCGGGCAGCGCCGGTTGCACAGGAGCGGCCCTCTGCCAGAGGGAGGCAGACGACGCGGAAGCGCCTGGCATGGCGGAGCGATAAACGCCCGGGAGGGGCAAGCCTGGAAGGCAGAAGTCAGCACATGCGGAGGCAGGGGTGCAACGAAGGGAGCGGGACGGGAAAGGCCTGGAGGCCATCCCGGGAAGGAACGAGGGGAGGGGAAGAACGTACTGCTAGGCGGCGGCGGGATGGCAGGCGCTGCAAAGCCCGGGAGGTTGTCGTGGCCCTCGACGTGAGCAGCCAAACGCTCGCGACCGTCATCTGAGAGGGACTCCCAAAAGGCGATCAAACCGGGCGAGAGGCCGCACACGGGAGTGGGCGCAGGGCCCGGCGCGTGAGGCGCAGGCCCCCGGTCGGGGAGAGCAGGGGAACCCTCGCGGAGGATGCGAGTCCCCGTGATGCCCGAGATGGATGAGGCCGGGGCTGCAAGGGAGGCGGGAGGGTGGTCAAACCGCACCCGGGGCCGCGGCAAAGAGAACGGAGCCGAGGTGGAGGGTGGAGCAAAGGACAAGGCATCCTCTGCAAGCTGAGAAGCCGCCGGCGCGGCCGCGCGTTCCTTACCTTTGGAACGCTTCGAAGGTGGCGCCGCGACCGAATCGGATTCCGATGGCATGCGGCGGCGAATGGCATTCGCCCCAAGGTGGTCCAACCCCCCAAAACTAGGGGGAGGAGTGGGAGCGCGGTCAGTGGGATAATCCTCTGCGTCGTCCTCCCCTGGCTCGACAAGATCAGGGAGATCGCTGTCGGAGAGCAGAGGGGTGGGCGTAGCGTTATCAGCGGCAGCCATAATGGTGTCATCGTCTAGAAAACCCGTGTGATCCAACCCGGGGCTAGAGGCCCCCGGCGAGATGAGTTCGTCGACCGAGGAGACCGGCGTCGAGGCCGCCGGGGAGGATCTGCGGGTGTTACGAGAGCCCGCCGAGCTCACAGGGCGCGAGGCCGCCGAGGCAGGTGCGACACGAGGAGGCATCGCGAGCCAGGGTGAGGAGAGCAAGAAAAAAGCAGAGAGTGATACTGAGCGAGCGAGTGCTTGCAGAGAGCGAAAGGGAGATGGTGGTAGTTGTGAACTAAGAGCCAATGCCACCTGCTCTCTGCGCGCTCTGGCCAGAAAAGGCGCGCCGTTTGTCATGTGCGTTGACTTTTCTCGGCCCTTCCGATCTTGAATTTCGACAACGACCTGGACTCAAGTGCTCAGATTACAACTTTGTTTTGACTCTACTCTAACCCATCAGATTTGTCCGTGTGCATCATGGATAGCAATAACGATCATGGCATCTCTCCAATGGACCTCAAGGACAGACTCGAGCGGATTAAAGTCTCGTCCGAACATTCGAATGAGGATACCAACCCCAAGAGAAAGCCGGTAAGTCCCAAGGCTTGAGCCATAGCGCAACTCTCAGCAAAACACAGGCTAACTGCCAATACGTAGCTACTGCCTGCCCCTGATCTACCTCCTCAGTTGAATCCTGTCAAAGCCCATCTTTATAATATTCGGCGGCCGCGTAGAGCACATTATGGCTTTACTGTTACCTCGGACATCTTGGTCGACCATGCCCTCCGCTGGTACCAGGGCAAGTACACCCGTGAGGACTTTGACCGTGCCGACCTTAGCCATGTCGAAGTCATCTGCATGGCGGCTGCTGAAGAGCACCTGGACCTGGACCCAGAACACCCCAGGCTGGACATCCCTCTTGTTGAGACACCCGATGGGCTGAGGCCATGTGTTGCCTTGTACGACAGTTACATACGGCGCGGCTGGAATCTAGACGAGGAGAAGGAAAGGAAGCAGATTGAGGTTATCAAGCGCGAGCTCAGGTTACCCGAGACGCAGGAGCCGATGTGGTATTATTCTAATTGTCGGTGACTGTGCGTGTGGCACTGTTGAGACGTTCAGCTGCTGTAAAGTTGTCATCATCATTGTGTTATCGAGTGCAATCCAAGCCAAGTTTTCTGTCAAAGCAGCGAAGACTGCATGAGTACCGCTGGAATAATAAGACGCGTCGCGTCGCGTGCATGAGCGTGAACCTGGCCTGGTCAGAGTGGCATGCATGGAGCGTGCTAGCCTCGGAGGCGCGGATGGTTGGTCAAATGGGGACGTCAACGCGACGCGACGCGTCGTTATGCACGAGTGTGGCCGCACCTATGAGTGCATGTCGCGTGGGAACCCTGTCCAGTCCACAAGCGTCCGCCGGTTCCTCGTTCAAACAGGGCCTGTTCAAACCGTTCACTAGTCACTGTTCAGTCTCAACTACAAAACGTCGTGTGACTCGGCCGCTCACAGCTGTGATTTGACTCTGCCCTGAATTTGATGCTGCAAACCTGCGCGTCATGGACGTCAACCACGACGAACACGTTATTACCACTGATAATCTAGACGACGTCAATGAAAAACTTGAGCAGTTTCAGGTCTCTTCTACACATTCCAGCGGGAAGGTAGGCTTTGCTCATCTGGTCTGTAAGCAGACACTGGACTGACCAACAATACGCAGCTACTTCCTTCGCCTTATCTGCCTCCTGAATTGGCCTACGCCGAAGCACATTATCCCAATAGACGACCACGCAGGGCATTCTTTGGCTTCGCTGTATCCTCTGATATCTTGCTTGACTACGCCCTGCGCTGGTACCAGGGTATCCTCACCCGCGAGATGCTCGAGGGTTTCGACCCTTTCTGGGTTGGCGACATCTGGGCGGGTGCTGCAAAGAAGCATCTAGAGATTGACGCAGCACATCCAAGGGTGAATGTTCCTATTGTGGAGACGCCAGACGGACTCAAGCCCTGTGTCGCCATCTTCGACAGTTATGACAGGGATGGCTGGACTTTGGCCGAGGAGAAGGAGACGGAGTATATTGAGTTCATCAGGAGCGAACTTGGGCTGCCGGAGACACAGGAGCCTATGTGGTACTATTGCCATGGTTGGTGATATGTGCTGTAGTGCTGGTTCGTGCTGGTCGCCCTTCCGGGTACCTTTCTTTGATTAATGCTCTGTCTTGCGACCACTCATTTTCTGAGCAATCTCATGTCGAGTGTGATCTTGCGTTCTGCGCCTTGTACCATACTGCCTTGGCCCCCACGGCATAGAATATATATGCAGTATGTTAGTCAAATCGCCAAGGGCTTGCATGAGGGTGTTGAGTTGGTGAGGAATACTACTGCAAAGCGACGCGACGCGTCGCGTCACTTCATCTGAAAATGAGCGTGTTGCGTGAGAAGCCATCCACGCGTCAGTACTTTAGTCTTTTGTGCACCTGGACCCAAGTACTCACAACTTTGCTTATACCTTGTTCTAAACCCATCAATTTGGCCCTTGTGCACCATGGATAGTGATAACGATCATGGTGTCTCCGCAAAGGACCTCAGCGACAGACTTGAGCATATTGAAATGTTGCCCGAACATTCTAACAAGGACACAAAGCCCAAGAGAAAGCCCAAGAGGACGTCTGTTGTGGACACAACAGGGGCGGTACTCTAAACTCCTAAACAGCTCCGAAACTTCGGAGGGGTCGGAGGTAGGCGGAACGGAGCGGAGCGTAGGAGCGTAGAAGCGTAGGCGTACAAGTGGCCGAAACCACAAGGCTAGGTGATGGAGGATCTCAACGAGTGCCGGCGGTGAGCACGAAAGCACTAGTCCCAATGACCAAGTCAATAAAGCATGCTATCTACTACAAAGTGAATGCGCACCTAGTCCCAATGACCAAGAGGTCGAGATGGGGGACTAGGATGCGAACTGCTCAGTATATAAACAACTCCCGCAATCTTCGGATCCTGATCATGCTACCGATAACCATCTGCTGTCGCGGAGGTAGTACAGCGCTGCTGTCAAGCGTCCGCATGGTCTGCATAAAGTCCGAATGTTGTCGGGAGTAATGCTCGAAGGGAAACATAAGAGGTCCGAGGTAACTCCAGACGTGGAGCAAAC
>NW_006913058.1:1290068-1327054 GCF_000271625.1 Coniophora puteana RWD-64-598 SS2 | reverse complement strand
GGTGAGCACGAAAGCACTAGTCCCAATGACCAAGTCAATAAAGCATGCTATCTACTACAAAGTGAATGCGCACCTAGTCCCAATGACCAAGAGGTCGAGATGGGGGACTAGGATGCGAACTGCTCAGTATATAAACAACTCCCGCAATCTTCGGATCCTGATCATGCTACCGATAACCATCTGCTGTCGCGGAGGTAGTACAGCGCTGCTGTCAAGCGTCCGCATGGTCTGCATAAAGTCCGAATGTTGTCGGGAGTAATGCTCGAAGGGAAACATAAGAGGTCCGAGGTAACTCCAGACGTGGAGCAAACTCCGAAATCTTCGGAGGGTCCGAAGGTGTCCGAAGGCGTGCGGAGATGACCGGAGGTGCGCGGACCTGGCTCTAAGTGTGGAAAGGAGAGAGAGGAGGAAAGAGAAAAGAAAGAAAAGAATAGGGGCCTTGGTCGTCTTCACGACAACGTCGGTAAGCCTCGCTTTGCCGTGGTGCAACTCTCAGCAAAACATAGGCTAACTGACAACGTGTAGCTACTGCCCGCCCCTCTTCTACCTCCTCAACTGAATCCCGCCAAAGCCCACCTCTATAATGTTCGGCGGCCGCGTAGAGCACACTATGGCTTTGCTGTTACCTCGGACATCTTGGTTGAGCACGCCCTCCGCTGGTACTCGACCGAGTTCACCCGTGAGGACTTTGACCGTGCCGATCCTATTCTGGTTAGAACCGTCGCCGTGGGGGCTGCTGAAGAGCACCTGGAACTCGACCCAGAGCACCCGATCCTGGAGTTTCCTCTTGTTGAGACGCCTGATGGGCTGAGGCCATGCATTGCTATATATGACAGCCATATACGGAGCAGCTGGAATCTGGACGAGGAGAAGGAAAGGAAGCAGATTGAAGTTATCAAGCGCGAGCTCATGTTACCCGAGACGCAAGAGCCGATGTGGTATTATTCTAATTGCCGGTGAGCCTACATGTGGCATTGCTGCTACATCCTGCGACTTCTAGTACATCACTTCTTGCATTTCCTGAGTGCGGCTCAGGTTAATCCGCCAGTCAAACAAGCTTCGGACATTAAGTTCAAGTTGGCCATGTATGATGCCAGCTTCGTGGGCCCTACCATCTCTTATGGTCACTCATAGAGAGCGATCCCGAACCAAGAAGCATCCTACGTTCTTTACCTTAGGTCATTTCACCTATTGTGTTACGGTACACAATCAATCGCAATAAAGAGGGGTTCGGGGGAAACAACGCGTCGCGTCGCGTACTCTATGGGCGTGTCGCGTGGGAACCCGAACATCTAAGTACTGAGCGTTGTTGTCATCAGTCTCAACTTCATACCGTCGTGTGACTCGGCCGCTCGCAGTTGTGGATTCGCTCAGTACATAATCTGGCAGTGTAACGTTCAACCCTGCGTGCCATGGATACCGACCTCTATCAGTGCGCTGTCTCTGCAGGTGATCTCGATGACATCAACGAAAAACTCAGGCTGTTCCAGGTCTCTTCCAAACTTTCTAACGGGGAGGTAGGCTTTGCTTCAATCTAAGCCGAGGACGAACACTGGACTGACCAACAATATTCAGCTACTTCCTGCCCTTCAATTACCCCCTGAATTAAGCATCGTTAACTCCCCCCCGAATCAGCCACCGCGCAGGGCATTCTATGGCTTTGTTGTCTCCAAAGACATCTTGACTGACTATGCCCTGCGCTGGTACCAAGGCAAATTCACCCGCGAGAGTTTCAAAACTATCAATTGCGCCTGGGTTAATACCATTTGTATTGGTGCTGCGAAAAGGCATCTGGAACTCGACCCGGAACACCCAAGAATCCGGATTCCTCCAGTTGATACGCCCGACGGGACCAAGCCCTGTGTCTCTATCTACGACAATCACTACGTTCCTGGCTGGAACCTGGATGTGGAGACGGAGACGCGGTTCATTGAGTTTATTAGGACTGAGCTGGAGTTGCCAAAAACGCAGGAGCCGATGTGGTACTACTGCCATGGCAGGTGAGAGGTGTTGCATTAATATTGCTGGATCGTTCCGGCTGCACTTCCTGGTTCTACTCGAACACTCTGTCTCATTCATTTTCCGAACAAATCATGTGAAGTGTTGTCTTGCCTTCTGCACCTTGTACAATACTATCTTGGCCCCCACAGCATACATTAATGTTTGATATTTTAGTCAGAGTGCCAATTGAAATTCCTTTCCGAGATGGGCCTAAGGGCTTCCTTGAGAGTGCTGTCTTGCGTTCTGCTCTTGTACCATACTGCCTTGGCCCCGCGGCATACATTTTATATGCAGCATGTGAGTCTAATTGACGAGAGCTTGCATGAAGATGTCGAGTCAGTAGCGAGGCATATTTATGCGAAGTGACGTGACGCGACGCGACGCGTCCTCTGAAAATGAGCGTGTCGCGTGAGATCTTTAGAAGCTCCATCCACAAGCCATCCACGTGGCACAGCTGGACTTTTGTGCACCTGAACTCAAGAGCTCAAGCACTCGCTGGCACAACTTTGCTTTAACCCTGTCCTAAACCGATCAGATCAGCCCGTGTGTACCATGGATAGCGATAGTGGTCACGGCATCTCTGCAAAGGACCTCAGCGACAGACTTGAACAGATTCAAATGTCATCCGGACATTCTAACGAGGATACAAAACCCAATAGGAAGCCCAATAGGGCTCAGAAGCCGGTAGGTCTTGTTCAGCTTCAACACGCAAAACATAGGCTAACTGGCAATACGCAGCTACTGCCTGCCCATCTTCTACCTCATCAACTGAATCCCGCCAAAGCCCATCTCTATAATGTTCAGCGGCCGCGTAAAGCATATTATGGCTTTGCTGTTACCTCGGACGCCATGGTCGACCATGCCCTCCGCTGGTATGAGGGCAGGTTCACCCGTGAGGATTTCGACTGTGCCGACCTTAGCCATGTTGAAATCATCTGCGTGGGAGCTGCTGCGAAGCACCTGGAACTCAACCCAGAGCACCGGAGGCTGGAGTTTCCTCTTGTTGAGACACCCGACGGGCTGAGGCCATGCATTGCCATATACAACAGTCATGAACGGAGCGGCTGGAATCTGGATGCGGAGAAAGAGAGTGAGCAGCTTGAGTTTATCAGGAGCGAGCTCAGGTTACCAGAGACGCAGGAGGCAATGTGGTATTTTGCTAACTGCCGGTGAGTCTGAGTGTGGTGGCATCACTTATGCGTCCAGCTGCGACCCTCAAATCATCACGTTTGTATTATCGAGTACAATCCAAGTCAATCCTGGCCATGAACCAAAGCAATGACTCGGAGGACACGTCGCATGCATGGTTGTGAACAATGAGCATCACTGTCTCATTGGATGGTCTCACCCGGGCCCGTGAGGACGTCGAATTTATTGATCCTTTCTCTGATCGGTAGCCTCTGCGTCACGGACATTTAGAGAGCGACAGAAACACGAGCCTCAGCCCGATGGACTCCGGCCCTGTGTCTCCATGTATGACAATTACGAAGTGTAGCTTTGTGTGGCAATGGGTGCAAAACAGACACAGTTCCTCAAGTTTAGTCGGAGAGCTTGGCTTGTCGTCGGAGACGCAAGAGCCGATATTTGTGGTATGCCCGATACCTTTTACAGTAAGGTGATTGGGTCTATGTGCCCATATCCACTGAAGTAGTAACAAGGTTTCCCAGAGAGCTGTTGGCCGTGTAAGTTGCTGCCCAGGTGCAGTCGCTCGCTTCTGACCAGTGCCAGGTCCATGTCTATCCTACGGCCCTCGCCATATGATAATAAATCGTCCCGGACGGCGTTTTTTTTTCATCCAAATTGATGCAAGCGACGAGGATTGCGAGAGGATAGTATCGGCCGGGGACTTGCTAAGGTGATGCGACGCGTCGCGCCAATATTTGGGCGTGTCGCGTGGGAAACCCGACTGTCCGTCCAGCCTCCGCTTCAAGAATCGAAAGTGTAAGTCGACTTTGTCCTGGATCTGCCAGTTTCACGCTACGCCCCATGGATACTGACGCCGCCCAGCAATTTTGGTCTGCAGGCGATCTCAACGACGTCGACGAAAAACTCAGACAATATCAGCTCTCTTCCAAATATTCTAGTGGGAATGTAAGTCTTGCTCAGCTGCGGGCCAACACTGACTCAACTGAGCAACAATACGCAGCTACTTCCTTCTCCTTACCTGCCTCCGGAATTAAACCTCGCCGAAGCACCCCGCTATTCCAATAGGCAACCTCGGAGGGCGTTCTATGGCTTTGCCGTCTCCACTGACCTCTTGCTTGATTATGCCCTGCGCTGGTACCAGGGTATCCTCACCCGCGAGAGCCTCAAGGACGTCGATCCTTTCTGGGTTACTGACATCTGGGCGGGTGCTGCGCACCAGCATCTAGAGATCGACCCAGCACACCCGAGGTTGAACGTTCCCATGGTTGAGACGCCAGACGGACTCAAGCCCTGTGTCGCCATCTACGACAGTTATGATAATCTGGGCTGGAATTTGACCGAGGAGGAAGAGACGGAGTTTCTTGGGTTCATTAAACGTGAGCTTGGATTGCCGGAGCTGCAGCAGCCAATGTGGTACTATTGCCACGGCAGGTGAGAGATATTGGATTGTTGGTTCGTGCTTGCCGCACACTATGGCTTTATTTGAACGCTGTCTTGCGATCATTCACTTTCCGAACAATTACATCTCAAGGGTTATCCTGTGTTCTGCACCTTGTATTACACTACCTTGTCCCTCTCGGCGTACGTTTTAGTTTATTATGTTAGTCAAGCCGCTGAGGTTAGGCATGAGCAAATATCAATGCGAAGCGATGCTGAAGCTGAAGCAACGTTAACTAAAGCGACGCGATGCGATGCGTCGCGTCATTTGCAAATGAGCGTGCCACGTGAGAAGCCATTCACGCGTCGCACGTTGGACTTTCGTGCACTGTCACTCAAGCACTCACAACTTTACTTTGACTCTGTCCTAAACCCTCGATTAGATTGGCCCTGTGCACCATGGATAACGATAACAGTCATAATATCTCCGCAAAGGACCTCAGTGAAAGACTCGAGCAGATCAATGTCTCGTCCGAGCGTTCTAACTTAACAAGGATAAGAAACCCAAGAGAAAGTCGGTAGGTCTCGCTTGAGCTCTAGCGCAGCCCTGTTAACGAATCATATACTAACTTGTAATACGCAGCTTCTACCTGCACCTGATTTACCTCCCCAATTAAACCCCGCTAAAGCCCATCTCTATAATGTTCGGCGGCCACGCAGAGCACATTTTGGCTTTGCTGTGGATATGGACATCTTGGTTGACCACGCCCTCCGCTGGTACTCGAGCGAGTTCACCCGTGAGGACTTCGACCGTGCTGATCCTATCCTGGTTTCAACTGTCTCCATTGGGGCTGCTGAAGAGCACCTGGAGCTTGACCCAGAGCACCCGATACTGGAGTTTCCTCTTGTTGAGACACCCGATGGGTTGAAGCCATGCATTGCTATATATGACAGCCACATACGGAGCGGCTGGAATCTGGACGAAGAGAAGGAAAGGAAGGTGATTGAAGTTATCAAGCGCGAGCTCAGGTTACCCGAGACGCAAGAGCCGATGTGGTATTATTCTAATTGCCGGTGAGCCTGTGTGTGGCATCGTTGAGACGCCCAGCTGCGTTCTAAATCTATCATGTATGTAATATCGAGTGCAATCCAAGTCAATTATTATACCAATGCAATGAAGGCTGCAGGAGTATGTCGCCTGAACAATAAAACGCGTCGCGTCGCGTACACGGGTGTAAAAGGCCTGGCCTGGTCAGAACCCACGCACTGGAGCGGTCCAACCTCGAGCTCGAAGGCGCGGGTAGTTGACTGTTCCATAATTGCCACCAGTTTTGGTCGAGGCTCTTCAAAACGACAGGTTGAGTGGTGAAGAGAAATTGTAACTTAGGGAGTAGATAGTGTATTAAATATTCCTGTCTAGTATGCGCATGTCGATCAACACACCGGTTTAAACTCGAGTCATAACCGTGCCCGGATCTTGGTAGCGATGTCCTGTCCCTCATCATCATCCAGCTCCGACCTCGACTCAAACTCCCGTTGGTGCATCTCGCGTTTCGTGAACGGGACCCGCTGGTCCTTCTGCTTGGCTTTCTCAAACTCTTTTCGTTTCTGTGCGCTGGCGTCGAACGAAGGCGCCGGGATTATGTGGTAATGAACCTGCAAACCAGAAGAACATTCAACATTTTCTAACGTCAATGCAAAGCAAGCAGGGTGAGGGTGCATACGTGGGGTACTGCTTGCGCATATTCTTGGTTGCATACCACGTTTAGAGCGGTATTTTGCATCGCTGTCACCGCGTCAGCATGCCTCTCCCAAGCTAAGGCGAACATGAGTACTCACCTTGGGTCAGTGCTTTGGCAACTTTCGACACGGCTTGCCCTATCGCAGCAGCGTACTCAGGTGGGAGCTCCGACAGTCTCGAACAGTGGAGCTTCGGCACAACGAGCGTGTGTCCAGGCCTGAGCGGCAAGATATCTGTGGAACAAGGTCATGGGTACCATCCATCCCTGCGGCTGAATAGACACGAACCGAGGAAGGCGACAACTTTGTCATCTTCGAAGACGCGTGTAGAGGGAAGCTCGCCGTGTATGATACGGCAGAAGGCGCATGTTGAATCGTTCTTCCAGTCCTGGCACACCTTCCGGTCTACATGCGCGTCAATCATGAACGAGGTCATCCGATAGCAAGCGCAGACCTGGAGCCAGCGCTTCTCGAGGTCGGAGAGGGAGAGCGTCGGTGTTGTGCGGAAGTCGAGTGCATCGGCATATGCGTGTTCCGTCTTCCGAGCCCGTCCCTAACGCCGTCACCGTCTCACGTGGCAATCAGGGGCTTAGCGCTTAGCAATTAAAAAAATGAGTTGAGTGGTAGATGCGTCTATGTTATGATTGTATGATATTGGTCTATGCAAGGGTAACGTAAGATGTATGAAAATTAGCTGAACAAAGCCCGGAGCCCCAGTGCCACTACTCCTCCAGCAAGTGCGCTCCCTGTCGAGAGAAGAATCTGTCGCTCCCTGTCCGTCTTGGGCATCCAGGCGAACCAAGAATCAGGCGATGGCTCCTCCGAGGCAACCAACGTTTCACCCTCCAACAAAACTGGAGGTGCACTTGGCGCCTCCACCGCCTGCCTCACCGCAACATGCCCCACCACCTCCGCCAACAACAGCTCGTGTGCCTCTAACCTCTTCTCCAGCCTCCTCGCACCCTCCTCCACCACGCGCCTGTTCTCCACCCCCATCTCCTCCACCTTGCCCTCGAACGTCTGCGCAAGCCTCCTTCGCTTCCACGGCTCCACAAGCACAATCGCCAGCACGAACACGAACATGTTCACGCCCAACACCGCCAAACTCCCGTACGTCGACGCGCTCCGGATCTTGTCGCTCCACACCTGCTCCTCGTGGTAGCGCGCGAGGATGGCGCGCATGAGCGCGGAGAACTCCTTGTCGACCGCGTCCTCGGACGTCGCCACCGCGGCCTTGGCGCGCGCCTCGGCCTGCTCGAGCGCGTGGTCCGCGCGCACGAGCTCCGTGAAGCGCGAGACGTCGGCGTCGCTCCAGCCGGACTTGCGCTGCAGCAGGTCGTTCACCTCGCGCTGGGAGACCGCGCGCTGGACTACTGCGTCGTCGTATGCCGTTTTGGACTCCCGGGCAGCTCTGCGTGCGGCTTTTATTTTAGCCTCTTAGGTGGCCATGGATGTAGATATGTCAGTGTGTGGTGTGAGTGGTAGATAGAATAATGAGATGCACCTTGCTCGGCCACCGTCTGCTTGAGCGCCTCGATCTGCTCGTATCCCGTCACTTTGTTGAGTTCCGCGCCGAGTCGGGAGAATCTCTGGAGTGCGACGGCCGACAGGTTGTTTGTTCGTTCCCGAGCGGCGGCGGCAGCTGCGGCCGTGAGCTCGTTGAACCGCCCGCGAAGCTGCTCGACGTCCAGAGACTTGGACAGTGGTAGTAGCGGTCGCTCCTCCGAAGGCGTTTCGGGCCTTGTCTGCTCCGCTGGCGTTTGCGTCGGTGCAGCAGGCGCTTGCGGGGAGGCTTCAGAGTCCTTGGCCGACGCTACGTCCCCCTGCTCGGGCGCACCCAGTTGAATAGTTGAGTTACCGGAAGCTTCCCCGTCCGAACTGGCACTTGGATTTGACAGCGGAACATCACTTGACGGTTGCGCGTCCTCGCCTTGAGCTCGAGAGGACTCGAGAGGGTTCCGCTCATCGGAGGTAGACGGCGCGCTCCCCGACGCGGTATGCGATGCCGAGTTGTAGAGTCTGCCCAGACGAAGCGCAGGCGGCGAGCGCGCAGGGGAAGGGACCGCTCGGAGCTGCGTAGACTGCCATAGTCTGCTTCGAAGCATGGCCAGTCAAACGAACGGTGTAGGCAAGTCCTTCACCTCGCTCGTACTGTGGCGGGTAGGAAATTGAAAGGTGACATCAGCTCTCAAATTACACCCGGTCCGATGGACCTTGGCCTTACAATTTCCCCAGTGCACACTTCAGAATCAGTGTGAACATTTGAACCCCTCACTTATTCGTGATCACACCGCACAACTTAATGTCCGCAAAACGATTGTTCGAGGTATATCAAGACGTTACGGGGAGGTGACTAAGGGACAGATTATAAATAACTGCTGTAGGTACGTCTATAATACGTGCATCCCTCCTTCATCCACGTCGGCACAAAACGTCGACATTCGGCAGCCCATCTGGAAACCCAAGGCAAAGGACGACCGACAGAGAGTGAGGGGAGGGAGGGGTCATAATGCAGAGGGAAAAAAATTCCATACGTAGTAGGAGGGGCCACAAACAGTCTAAACCAATTCCTGTGTCGGTGACGTCCCCGGGGACCTCGCGCGCGAGTTCCAAAACCACATCGAGAGAGAAAAGAGAGAACAGAGGTAGCAGTGCAGCATCTAAACGCGTGAAGCCTTTAGCTCCAGACATCGAGCATCATCCGCGAGCGCTCCTTGAGAAGCTTGATCTCGGCGGCACCCTCGACCTCGGCACTACCGCCCTTGGCCTCGCCGAGAATCTTCGCGAGACCCTCCTCGACAGACTTGCTCATCGACTTGGCGTCACCACAAATATAGATGTAGCCCTTGCCGTTGAGAATGGCGTCGGCGATCTTGTCGCGGTCCTCCATGATCAGGTCCTGGACGTAGATCTTGCTGCCATCAGGTCTGAACACCTCGCGCGAGAACGCGTTGCGCATCGTGAACTTGCCCTTAAGCTCCTGCTCGTACTGTGGCCACTCATCCTTGTAAAGGAAATCCTCGGTCGACTTGCGGCAGCCATAGTAAAGGTAGATCTGGCCCCAGTCAGCGAGAGCATCGGGACCGTTCTTCTCGAGCGTCCGGCGGGCAAGGGCAACACGCTCTTGAACGAAGCCGCGGAAAGGAGCGACACCCTATGCAAGTGTGAGCAAGCTATTCGTTGAGAAACGCGTTGACGACTACTTACAGTACCAGGACCAATCATGATAACCGGGCTCTTGGGGTTCGTGGGCAGACGGAATGTCGAGCGGCGGACGTGGACCGGAACCTTGTAACCACCCTCGAATTTGTGCGCACCACGGGGACCCTGAATGGCGTATCTGGGCAGCGAGACCGAAGCAGCGTCACCATTCGCCGCACCAGGGGATGACAAGAGGGGGATCTCCTCGCCCTGGGCAGCCTGCTTGACATTGAGCAAGAAGTTGGTGCCAACACCATAAACCCAGCGAGTGTTGGTGTACTCGTTGGCCACGGACTCGTACTTGAGGACGACAGCGGTAACGTGAATGGAAGTGGGGTTGAGCTTGGGGCTGGAAGAAATCGAGTAGAACCGGGGCTGGAGACGAGGGATGGCCGAGATGATGACATCGAAAGGAATGGTCCAGACGGTAGTGTTCTCCGGGGTGGGGGGAGCCGAGATGTCGTTGCCGGCAGCAAGCTGGAGAATTTCGCCAAGCTTATAGCAACCAGTTCCGATAACAGCGGCGTACTGTTCCTTGTCCGAGTTCATCTTCTTCATGAAAGCCTCAGCCTCAGGGGTAGGAGCGAACCGAGAGAGGGAACCGAGAATTTGACGACCGGCAGCGGCGCTGATATCAATGTAGTGGCGGAGAACGGCGTTGTAAGTGGTTGGGACGGGGAAGGGGACCTTGGCCAGAGCAGGGTCGAGAGACTCGACGTTGATCACTGTGTCCTTCTTCTCGGTCAGACCAAGAATGCAAAGCAGACGGTCAACCTCGACATCCGGGTTAAGAGGCCAAACGCCGACGTGGTCACCATGTTGGTAGGTAATGCCAGATCCTTCGATGTCGAGCTCCATGTGGACACAGTTGCGCTCACCGCCGACCTGGAAGAGTTCACGAGCAGCCTTGACAGGCGAAGCGTATGGGTTCTTGGCGTCGTGGATGCCCTTTGTCTTGGTCAAAGCACGGGCCGACAGTTCACCTGACAGTGTCAATCCGCGTTAGCTATATACGGCTAACTCTATTTTGGATGTCGAAACTCACCTTGATAGACCTTCTCAGGAGCCGAAGCGTCAACCTCTGAAACGGCGAAGTCGGGCGTATCGCCTCCCTGGCCTTCCTCGACACCCATAGCAACCGCGAAGGCATCCCACATGCCATCCTTCCATTCAAGGTAGTCCTCCTCCATGCTCTTGTCGTCGTCACCCTCACCGCGCTCGCCGATACGGACAGCGCCCATCTTGGTGAGTTCTTCATCGACTTGACGACCGATGGCGTTGTAGTGCTCGTAGGTGCGGTTACCGAGAGAGAAGACGACGTATTTGAGGCCTTCGAGCTTGTGCTCGCCGTTGGTGAACTCGAAAGACTCCTCGGACAGGTTCTGCATGAGAGTGACGGCATTGTCGGTGGGCTCACCCTCTCCGTAGGTGGCGACGACAAAGAAGACGGCGCAGTCCTCGGGGAGCTGGTCGAGGTTCTCAAAGTCATACTCTTCGGGGTCACAGACGAGGGAAGTAAGGCCGAATTTGGACTTGGCTTCCTTTGCTAGACGGATAGCGTACTCTTCGGCAGTACCGGTCTGAGAGCCGTAAAAGATGACAAGGCGTTTTTTCTGTGAATGTGTCAGAAAAAATGGATGACTTGTGCTAACTGTTTCAAGTACTTACGCCATCCTTCATCTTTGCGATGAAATCCCGTGGGTTTCCATGGCCGTTAGTGGCCTTTGAAGGTGCTATAGGAACAGCCTTTGGCTTTGAGGAGGTGAAGAGGGAGTCTCGGAAGAGGTATGCTGCGGCGAGGACGACGCCGAGGGAGAGGATGACGACGTCGGAGGAGGACGCGACGGCCATGTTGAATCTTCTAGAAAACAAGACGAATAGACCGGCGGGGAGAGGAAAAGGGAGGGTCGGGTGGCAGAGAGCAGGAGACGCTCTAATGGCCGGGCGAGTGCAGCAGATTTGATGAGGGACAGAACAGAGAAGGCACAGAGACGCTCGCACTAAAGAAGAACGTGGTCTCTCAACTTTCCCACGAAAAATATCCTGACGCCGGGTGATGCGGGCGATGCTCAAGTATTAGAATCGGCTGTAGAGTAGTAGGAGATCTAGTAGCAGGACAGAGAACAGACTAGCAGTGTGGTACAGGTTGTGATCCTCGCCCATCCAAGTACTTATATCCCTCAACGCAGCAGACCATCGGGCTGTGATGACTAGGCTGCGGTCACTGGCATCGCACTCCGCCACCCCGCGTTTTACGTCGCATGATTGACATGGACAGCCCGGCAGAGCAGCAACGTCAGCATATCCGTACTCTGCTCTTCCTTATTCCCCGTCCTTCTCCTGTCTTCGTTCGTCCACCCGTATGGGTCGATTTGGCGCTTTTGCCTCCTTCGATGGGTCGCATGCTAGGGCCGCATGCTCCGCAACACGTACGCTGTTCTGACAGGTCTCCGCCGTACTCCCGAATCCGTAGCACACAACTTTGTCGAGTCTACACCGCTTAATTCATGACCCTATGTTGTGAAAAATACATTTCCAATAGAGATGTTTTCAAAAACATTTGGTGGCTCTTTTGCGCCTCCGAGCTCTGTATCGTAAACGTCAAGGTCATTATAATGCTATCGACCAAATTCGGAGGCAATTTTTGTTTCAGGAGACTCGGCCCCTGGCCACCTCCGGGGGAAAGTGGCGATCATGCCACCCGAGCTTTGGCCCGAAAAGTATCGCCACACAACTGCGATTCTCTCAGCGTCTCGGGCACTCGGCTATTGCCCCGGCCAAGTCCGGTCTTTCGGGCCTCTGACGTCGGATCGCTCACCGGGATCGGCCATTAATGATTATACCTGACTCATAGCCACAATCTCATCTCAACTCCTCGACACCATGGACCTCGACGACCCCTGGGAGGACGATCCACACCAGCACGACCACAGCATCAGAGAGCAAGAATGGACCAAAATATCCGATTCATTCACCAACGTTTGTCTTCCCTTCCATGCACGATTGTCACAGCTGATAGCCTACGCCACCATTTCTCACCAACTATCTAGTCGGGCTATCGCGAGGGCATCATCGCGGGCAAAGAAGCTTCCCTCCAAGAAGGCTTTGACGACGGCTTTGCCTCCGTCGGTGCTCCCCTCGGCCGACAGCTGGGTCTCCTCAGAGGCACCGCGTCAGCCCTACTGTCCTACCTCTCCTCCTCCTCCCACGAGATGGATAACAACATCTCAAATGCATCATCTTCTGCGCTCGAAGAAGCACGCACCATCTCCGCCGCGCTCGCCGACATCCGCCTGTCCGATATCGCACCCCGTGACCTCGAGGCCGAAGAGCACGCCCGGGAGCACCTGCAGGACCAGATGTCCGACGAGCCCAGTTTACCGGCGATAGGCGAAATGGAGGAACGGAAGAAGATGGAGCAGCTCGAAGACATGCTCAACCAGCTGACCGCGGGGTCCGCAATTGCACCCGACCGGACCGTGCAAGACGTCGCGAAGCTTACTGAACGTCTGGATCTTCTTGCTCGCTCGATAGGCTTGAACTTTTCCGTATAACCACGGGATGCTTCAGCGTTTCAGCTACTTATAGATATGCTTTGAACTTTTGGTGAGAAGGCCGCTTCTTTGTTCCCAAGCTAAACTTACTGCGTATCTCCATATCTGCAGCTGGATTCTAGGAACGGTGCCATGCCTTTGCACGTTTTACGGCATTTGGTTCGATTCTTTAGACGTGAATGCATAGCTCGGCTGACAGAAGGAACAAACGCGTTCCGTTGGCGACATCGGAGCGCGATGTGGACTGCGATGATCTGATTATCACGGTGCTTAGGGTACTTGCAGGGTACGTTCTGGTACGATTTACAACAGTTAGCATCAGTACTAGTGTAGCAGTCACGCCTCGGTCTAGCCCGAGGCGGATGCTACTGCGTCCAGATACCCGGACGACCTCGCTGTCGTCGCTCTATGCGATCCATGACTGTTCTATGAGGTTCTATGCTTGTTATGCCATATGGTTTCCCTTGATTTCTCTGACGTACGTAGATACTGATTCCGGTCCTAGTTTCGTATATAAGACCTCTGTATCTACAGCAGTCAGACGAGCCGAACGGCCGTGTGCCGTCTTCGCTAGCCGTCACAGCCAGGATCTGTGAGATAGATCTTTAAGCTAGGGCATTCGTCATGATAGCGGATGGCTTTCCAGGCGCAGATGTCACAAGAAACCGTTGAGTTTAGCATCTTAAACTCAAAGGCTTCATGTGGTTTATTCGTTTATTGCCTCATGTACATTGACTCGTCATTACACTCACCATCAGAACGGTCTACCGCCGAAGCTACTCGGTTTACCCTCTCACGAAAGATCGACGGTGCTTCGATCCTGGTGTTATCACCAGAATGTCGTCTCCTACGCATAACATTACCAGCACCATCCGCGTGCAGAATGCCACCCAAGACGATATACCCTCCATCACGGCAATATACACCACCCAAGTGCTCGAGACCATAAACACGTACGAATACGTTCCCCCCACCGAAGAGGACATGAAAGCGCGAATGGAAACCATCCTCACCAACGGATTTCCCTACCTCGTCGCTCGGGCTCCCTCCGACGGCTCTTCATCCTCGGAGCCAGAAGCCGTGGTAGGGTACGCATACGCGAGCACGTTCCGCGCGCGCGAAGCCTACCAGTTTACTGTCGAGGGTTCCGTGTACGTGCATCCCGCGCACCAGCGGCGCGGGGCCGGTCGTGCGCTTCTCGATGGGTTGATTGCGGAATGCGAGAGGCGGGGGTTTAGAGCTATGATTGCCGTGATTGGCGATACGGGGAACGGGGCATCGATTGCGCTGCATAAGAGGTGCGGGTTCGAGGAGGTGGGGGTGATGAAGGGCGTTGCGTGGAAGATGGGCCGGTGGTTGGATACGCTTATGATGAGGAGAGGGTTGGGCCCGGTGGATTCGAGTGGGCCTGGTGATGCTTGATGCTACTCTGCCCTTAGCATATATACCTCAGTGCAATATCATACACAGAATATTTGATTCATGAATGGTGCTACAGACTTGCACGTACAAACGACCGTACGGTAATCCGACATTATAATAACCCCTAGTACTATCTGATATGTTAACCTAAGCTGCTAACTCACGAACTAGGGTTAGGTGTTATACGACACGTAGACGGCGGTCGTGTCACTGCTCACTGCCATACATCCCTTTCCACCTCCCACCATGTCCTTCATCAGGTGCGTCCAGTCCTCAGAGGATTAAGCAATACTATCTGACAATGTTACAATCAAAGGCTGGCCCTGTGCGTAGCAGGGGTCTACTCCATGTTCTTGGTGAGCACGTCCGGTTCTCCGTTCCGCTTCCCCGGACTCTATACTGACCGAATGTCATAGTTGTGGGCAATCGCACAGGAACGATGTACGTCTCCTCGCTAGCCAACGTATAACAATACTCAAAGTGCTTTCTAGTGTCGGTTCCGTTTGAGTCGATAGACGGCAAATCGAGTGACAAGTTCAAGTCTGCCCTGTTCATCGGCACCTGCCAGAGTTTCCTCAGCTGTCTGTCCGCCCTCGTCTACATCCTCATCCGCGGCAAGAAGGGCGCCTCTTTCTCGAGTCTTCTTGGTCTCGAGCTCCCCCAGCCAGCCAAGCCAGCCAATGGCTCTGCACCCAACGGCACCGCCAAACCAAACGGAACATCCAACGGGCACACCAACGGCCACAGCACACCCACCCAACCCCTCTCGCGCAACGCGCTCCTCCTGAGCTACCTCCAATGCTCCACCTTCATCACCCTCGCCGCGCCTTTTGGCTTCGCTGCGCTGTCGTACATCACCTACCCGACGATGGTCCTCGGCAAATCGTGCAAGCTCGTCCCCGTCATGCTCATGAACGTGCTCATGTATCGTCGCCGCTTCGCACCGCACAAGTACCTCGTCGTCGCGATGGTCACCGCCGGCATCACCGTCTTCATGGCCTTTGGCTCCGAAAGCCCCTCCAAGTCCTCCAAGCACGGCGCGTCCTCAACCGGAGACGCACCACCGGCGTCTGCGCAGCTCGTGGGCGCCGCGTACCTCCTCGTGAATTTGATGCTCGACGGCGCGGTGAACTCGACGCAGGACGAGATCTTTGCGCGCTATCGCGTGAGCGGGCAGCAGATGATGTTCTGGATCAACGTGTGCTGCACGCTGCTCAGCGCGTGTCTCGGCGCGCTGCCGCTGCCGTATATCCCCGTCATTCACCCGACGGTGAGCGCGAGCGGGATGTCGAGCGAGTTCGCGCAGGCGATCGCGTTTATTAGGGGCCATCCGGGTGTGGTGATGCCGCTTGTGCAGTTTGCGCTCACGGGCGCGCTGGGGCAGCTGTTTATCTTTGAGACGCTGCAGCATTTCGGGTCGCTGACGCTTGTGTACGTTGGTTTTGCTTATCGGGAATGGTCGGGGTTCTAACGCATCCGAACAGGACTATTACGTTGACGCGCAAGATGTTCACGATGATCCTCTCCGTCGTCGTTTATAGCCACAAGCTCACCTCGGGGCAGTGGCTCGGTGCGGGGATCGTGTTTGCTGGTATCTCCGTCGAGGCTTTCGTCAAGCGCAAAGGTAAAATTCAACACCTCCACCTTACTCGGTGCTAAAAGACGGTCGTTCAGATGTCCACGCGAAGCGCGTCGTCCAAGAAAAAGAAAAAGCAAAGATCAAGCAGCTGTAATGTCCCGCATACATACCCACCTAGACATATCCATATCGGTTCTCTCTCTTGTTCTACTGTAATACCGCGGTCAATCGGGAGTGCTGTTCGCAGTGGACAAAGGGTCATCCATAACGTGGTAGATTAGACACAGGCACGGCGGATGGATATCCCACTAGATTTCGGATCTTGGAGCCAAAGCGAGAACGAAGATATACGCTACATAATATAAAGCTGACAATGGGGAAAACCGCAAACACCAAATGAATCCCGCGTAAACTGTAACCTAAATGATTGGTGGCTTGCTCACTTGGTGGTGGTAGTGGTGATTAAGATGACTCAGACCAAGGAACAACACTTCTACTGTAATCCACACACAAATCCGTCCTCGTCCCTCGCTGACTCACGCACGCACGACTCCGTCGACTCTCGGGGATCGGGAACAGCTTCTAGGCATGCGCATCGAGGCCGGGTATGCGTGGGGAGCGGGCGAGAGTCGAGAGCTGAGCCGCTTGCTTGCGTCGCAGGCGTGAGCAACTATGATTCCATCGCATCGCTGCTGTCCATCATGGCGCGCTTGCGGTCGTCCGACCTAGCATGGGAGGTGTACCGTGTCAGTCGATCCGCGTCAAATGCACGCGCTGGCATTGGCCCGGGCGGCTGCGCGAAGAACTAAGGGAAGGGGGAGCGAGCGTACCTGGACTCGTCCTCGTCGTCTTCATCCTCCCGTTTTCGGCGCGACACGATGCGGTTCATTGGCTGTGCGTGCGAGTTTGCCGCGAGCGAGATGTTCGCCCTGTATATCGACTCGTATTCCTACAAATGCCACGATATATACGCAAACAGCGGCGTTGCCATCGGTTAATCAGGCCCGTAATGGAAGCCCTGGGTGGATGGGCTGGAGACGAACCTTGATCTGGGTGAGGAAGCCGCCGTTGGGGGATATGCAGTAGCGCCGGTTCTGGACGAGATGGAGCGCGTTCTCCCATGAGAGCTGGCAGTGCTGCATCACGAACATGACTACGAATGCCGGGGAGAGGGAGATGCCGCCTGGGGGATCAGGGGGTTAGAAACGCGAGGACCGTGATTTGTTACCGAAATAGAGAACAGGACGAGAAGAGGGCGAGGGCGGACGTACCGTTGCAGTGGACGAGGACCTTTCCGCCGGCTTGCATGGCACCTATGATGAACTGGTTTGCTCTGTGCGCGGTGGAGGGGCGTGTCAGATGCGAGACGTGCGCGGGAGATGTGAACTCACTGGGGGAATAGGCGGATGAGGTTCTGCTCTTCGTTGTCTTCCACGTCTAGGACGAGGTATTGGAAGTGCTCCGGGAAGCGCGGGCGGACAGAAAATGCCTCCTTTGCGTCGCGTATGCAGACACTATGGGCGTGCACACGTCCGTCAGAGCGAGAGGATCAGTGTGGCGCGCGAGGACCAGTGGTCAGCGCGAGGCGTACAAGCAGCTGGGGAACGGCGTACATGTGGGTAACACCGAGAGACTGGAGCGTCTCGAGCGACTTGGAAGCTTGGAAGGGGCCTAGGAGGAGACCTGGAAGGATCTCCTGGCACTCTCGCCGCATCTCGTATCTGCGCGGTGAGACGCGTTAGTCGCTGTTGGTATGCCACCGCGGGTGGTTGGAGGCGAGACGTGTCGACGCACCGCCATTCGACCTCTGCAGGTCCTTGGATGAGGTTGCGGATATGTTCTTCGTTGGGGAGTGTGGCCATTGTTGAATGTGGAAGTGGAAGTAGGAAAGAGAAATAAAAGGTGGGAGGTGCAATGACACGAGACAGGGACGCGACACCCACTAAAGCATTCTTCCGTTCGCTATCCGGATCTCCACCTTGCTCTCCTCCCACTGCATCTACCACATGGATTCAGACGACGAAATACCGTCCGTGTTTTATTTATCAATCAGTCTCACCAGCTCACTCTTCGCAGCACCCTCGTCACAGCAGACGTCGACGATGCTCTGGCTCTCCCGCCAGTCGTTACCTCATCGTCACCCCGGCAATCGGGCGTCCCTCTCACCATCATAAGCGGCTTTTTGGGCGCGGGCAAATCGACCCTGCTCCGGTACGGCGTTTTGTTATTCTGAAACCCGACAATGAGTCACTTATGCTGCGCGTTCCCAGACGCATATTGACCGAGCGCCATGGGTACCGCATAGCCGTCATCATGAACGAGTTTGGCGACACGGCGGTGAGTACGCGTGAACATTCTTCTGTCCACACGTTAGATCTCAAGTCGCCTCAGTAGAATATTGAAGGTATCGCCAATTTACATGGGCTGGCGTCTACTCTAACGCGCGCTGATCCGTGCCCGTTACAGCAAAGGCGATCAACGTCTCATCAGCAGATGATCCTACTGCAGAAAAGTCTGAAGAGTTTCTCGAGCTTGCAAACGGCTGTCTCTGTTGCAGCATCAAGGATGCCGGAGTAGCTGCGATCGAGAAACTCATGGAGCGCAAGGGCGCGTTCGACCACATCTTATTGGAGACAACCGGATTAGCGGATCCAGGTAGGCTCGACCTGCTTATGACGTCATGTCGAGTATCTTGACGAGTTGCTTTAGGTCCTATTGCTGCCATGTTTTGGAAGAACGAAGAGTATGGGTCTGGACTTGGTCATGATATCCTGCTAGATGGCGTCGTTATTGTCGTGGATGCAGTATATGGGAAACAGGCAAGTGCGCGTATCCACGTCTCGAGGATTAACCACCTGATTTCGTATAGCAAATGGAAGAAGACAACTCTGTGGATGGAATTGGCGAGAGCATACGGTCAGGCATAGTTGCACGTTCCTAACACAGCAGCTCGCTGATCTTTACGCAGACAAATCGCATGTGCAGACGTAATTATTCTCAACAAGGTAGATCTCGTCTCGAAAGAACAGCTGCATGAACTAGAAGGCCTCATCCGGACCGTCAATGCGTCAGCCCCGATACATCGGACAGTCCGAGCGGAACTAGACTTGAAGCATATCATGAACATCGGCGCATTCAACACGGCACGTCCCATAGACCAAGCCATCCAGCCTGTATCATCACACGACCACGATCATGACCATGAACGCAATGGAGACGATCACCAACACGATACACCTCCGACACACTACGAACTTCGGGGCATATCAAGTCTACGGGTATCCGTGCCTGTCCTCTCAGCGGAGCGGCTGGACAGGTTAGACGAGTGGATACGGACGCTTCTTTGGGAGAACCGACTCCCAGAAAAAGGAGATGGGTCGGATGGGCAGTCGAGCATGAAAGTCTTGCGATGCAAAGGGTTGTTTGTGACGGAGAAGGGGGAGCAGTACGTGCTTCAAGGCGTTCAGAGCTTGTACGACCTGTCCCCAGTGGAGGGTACAGAAACGACAGGGGTGCCAGATGTGGGGAAGCTTGTGTTGATTGGGAAGGGTCTAACGGAGGAGGTGCGGAATAGCGTGGAGAAGATACTAGCCCTGTAAACATAATATTAATGTTACATGAGTCGAAGCAAGTCAAGTTTATATCAGAGCGCGTTGAGTCCGCGACGACCGGGATCTCGGTGCCGAGCCACGTGGAGATAGATAAATGTCATCGTCTGTGTTTCTCATCTCCAAATTCTGCAACTTTCATAATGTCGCTGAACAACGCAACAGAGGCCCCAGATCCAGAAAATGTCCGCATCATAACAACACTCGGACACGTCGACCATGGCAAGACAACGCTTATGGACACTCTGCTCGCTGCCAACAACATCATCTCCTCTCGCATGGCTGGCAAGTTGCGCTACTTGGACAGCAGAGAGGATGAACAGGAGCGCGGCATCACGATGGAGAGCAGTGCGGTGTCGCTTAAATTTCATGTAGGCGAGCGTAACCCTGCCGAAGGTACGCCAGTCGCTCGCTGCAAAAACCATCCCATGACAGACAAGTCTAGGAAGATCTCCAAAGACATACATCATCAATATGATCGACACACCCGGTCACGTCGACTTTTCTAGTGAGGTTTCCACCTCCTCTCGTCTCTGTGATGGCGCACTTGTCCTTGTCGACGTCGTCGAGGGCGTCTGTACGCAGGTATGTTAATGTGCCTTCCGTAATCTACCCTCTCAGAATGTTCTAACCGACACAGACCATCACAGTCCTCCGCCAGGCATGGCAAGACAATCTCCGCCCTATCCTTATTCTCAACAAATCCGATCGTCTTATCACCGAGCTCAAGCTCGCTCCTATAGAGGCCTACCACCACCTTTCCCGCCTCATCGAGCAGGTCAACGCCGTCATGGGCTCCTTCTTCGCCGGCGAGCGCATGGCCGACGATCAGCGCTGGCATGAGGAGCGCGAGCGCCGTCTCGCAGCCAAAAAGGATGCGCTCGCCGACGCAGGTGAGGCCGCGGCTGACGCTAACCTGGGCGGCTCGGAGAGCGCAGACGACGCGTTCCAGGAAAAGGACGACGAGGACATCTACTTTGCCCCCGAGCGCGGCAACGTCGTGTTTGCGTCTGCTCTCGATGGCTGGGGCTTCCGCGTCGGCAAGTTCGCGCAGCTCTACTCGGCCAAGCTCGGTTTCAAGGAGGCGACGCTTCGCCGTGTGCTGTGGGGAGATTTTTATCTGGATCCGAAGACGAAGCGTGTTGTTAGCTATAAGCATCTTAGAGGACGCGCACTCAAGCCGCTTTTCGTGCAATTTGTGCTCGAGAATTTGTGGGCTGTGTATGATGCCGTGATTATGAACCCGTATGTCACGTTCTCTTCTCTCTCTTACATGACATATCTCATACCATCTCATACCAGAAATCCGGACAAAGTATCTAAAATCGTCTCCACCCTCAACCTCAAAATCTTGCCCCGCGATCTGCGTTCCAAAGACGGGCGCTCGCTCCTCTCCCTCATCCTCTCGCAGTGGCTCTCCCTCTCGACGTGCATCATCCAGGCCGCGATCGACGTCGTGCCATCCCCGCCTGCCGCACAGGCCGTGCGCGTGCCCAAGATGCTCCACCCGGACTCGTACGAGTTGTCGATCAAGCCGAGGAACAAGCTCGAGGCGGACCTGTACGCGTCGAATTCGGCGCCGGAGGCGGCGGTCGTCGCGTATGTGAGCCGGATGTTTGTTGTGGAGGCGAAGGATCTGCCGGAGAATAAGAAGAAGCCGCTTACGGCGGAGGAGCTGCGCGCTAAGGGACGGCAGGCGCGCGAAGCGGCGGCGGCGGCGGCGGCTGAGGAGGCGCCTGTGCTTGCAGCTGAAGCGTCTGATGCGCCGCCGGCTGAGGCCACCACCGGTGCTGCTACAGAGACAGAGAACGGCGCGAGCGCTGAGACCGCGACGAATGAAGATACGGACGGCGCAGCAGCAGCGACACCCGACGGCCTTCTCCAAGCCTCCGACATCCTCATTGGCTTCGCGCGCCTCTACTCGGGCACGCTCGAGGTAGGCGCGACGGTGCACTGCTGCCTGCCCAAGTACAACGCCGCGCTGCCGCGCGACCACCCGGCGAACGTGGAGCACATCACGCGCGCGACGGTCGAGGGGCTGTACACGATGATGGGCAAGGAGCTCATCCCTGTGCAGCGCGTGCGCGCGGGGAACACGTTTGCGGTCAAGGGGCTTATGGGCAAGGTGTGGAGGAATGCGACGCTGTGTGCGCCTGGTGCGGCGGGGGTGGGTGCCACGGGAGGGGAAGAGGCGGAGGATTATTTGATTAATTTGGGTGGGGCTAATCGGCTGGTGGGTTGTGGCGTGCTTCTGGCTTTGTCGTACGGGATGTGCTGATGTGGTTCGTGTTTGTAGGCTTCGTCGATCGTGAGGATCGCGGTTGAGCCGGTGGTTCCGGCGGATATGTCCAAGCTTGTGGCGGGGTTGAAGTTACTTGCGCAGGCGGATCCTTGTCTGGAGACGTTCCAGCAGCAGACTGGAGAGCATGTCATTGTCGGTGCCGGAGAACTGCATCTCGAGGTGAGTGTCATGCATAGTAGCGAACGCCGTACTTTGTACTGATGAAGTGCTACAGCGCTGCCTCCGAGATCTGAGAGATCGCTTCGCTCGCGTCGAAATCCAGGCGTCCAAGCCTATCGTGCCGTTCCGAGAAACTGCGGTGAAAGCACCAGGTTCGTGTTGCACTCGGTATCTGCGCTATAGTACCTAAAGTGATATACGTATACAGATATGGCACCTCCAAAGACACCCGGCGCACCTCGCGGTACCATCCGCGGCGCCGCCTCCCAGAACCTGGTTTCGTTTACCATCCGCGCTGCGCCACTGCCACAAGTCATACTTGATTTCATCCTGCAAAATCTGACGACACTCAGGCAGCTCCAGCAGCAGAGCAAGTCGGACGGAAAGCCTGACGGCGAAACGGAACATGAGCCCGACGTTGATGCTCCTTCAGTAGAAGCTGCCGAAGTGAAAGCCCAGGGACTTGCGGGGGATGTGCTGTTCACGCCCAGCGTGAAACCGGCCCAGTTCTGGTCCGCTCTGGAGGAGAAATGCAAGGCAGCAGGGGGCGAATGGAGTGACGTCGCCAAGCGAATCTGGGCATTCGGTCCTCAGGGTGCAGGGGGCTGCATCCTCGTCGACGCACGCAAAGAGGGCGCGCCGTTATCGTGAGTAGACTTTGTCCGTCCGCTCGCTGCGAGGCTTCTTGATCTCACACTAGGAATAGTTTGCAGACGCGGTTGCAGCGGGGCAAGAACTCGGGCCCGACTTCGAACGGTGCTGACTCCCAGGACGCGGCTTCGAGTTCGAGCAGTTTCGACTTTAGCAACCATATCGAGACGGGCTTCCAGCTCGCCACGTTCCAGGGTCCCTTGTGCGCCGAGCCCGTCGAGGGCATGGCTTATTTCGTCGAGAGCGTCGTCGAGGACGACGAAGGTGTGCAAAAAGAAATCCGTGCGTCTCCATCATCATTTATCATCGTCTATATCCATCCCCTGCAACGAACAATAGGACGGGCAAGCGCTGATTGACGTTTTTGTTCCTTTACTTTGCAGTTCAAAATAGACTAAGCCAGGTGACGGGCTCCGTCATCTCGGCCGTGAGAGATGCGTGCCGGAATGGGCTGCTGGACTGGTCCCCGAGGCTGATGCTCGCGATGTACTCGTGCGATATCCAGGCGTCGAGTGCGTCATCTTTGATTTGAACCTAGACCGTTCTGACCCCATTTTGCGTGTTGTTTGTTTGATTGTGGAACGTGCAGCGGACGTGCTTGGGAAAGTGTACAGTGTCGTTGCGAAGCGGCGGGGCCGGATCGTGGCGGAGGAGATCAAGGAGGGGACATCGTTCTTCACCGTGTCGGCACTGCTGCCTGTCGTGGAGTCTTTCGGATTTGCGCTGGGTATGTTCGCCTCGCTTGCGCTTTGCATATATTTTGCGAGGGCTTCTCGTGGCCCGTGGTTGTGATTCGTGATCTTTAATCATCCTTCATCCATGGTGGTTCTCACGTCGTCGATTGCGTTGACAGATATCCGGAAGCGAACGTCGGGCGCTGCGAGTCCGCAACTGATCTTTAGCGGGTGAGTGAACACGCGCCAACGTGGTCTGGCCAGCGCTTATGAACGTGGATGTGATTTTTAGATACGAGATGTTGGATCAGGATCCGTTCTGGGTTCCGACGACGGAGGAGGAGCTGGAGGATCATGGGGAGAAGGCGGACCGGTCGAACGTGGCCAAGGCGTACATGGATGGTGTGCGGGAGCGCAAGGGGATGTTTGTCGACCGCAAGATTGTCGAGTTTGCGGAGAAGCAGAGGACGCTGAAGCGGTGATAATATTAATCATAATCACTTAGAATTTGTAAATGGCAGCTGTAGCGGAGCGGATTTTTTTTCTGTTGTGGACGGAAAGTGATGAGGTGTGGATTATGTAATATGTCTGTGAGTGCGGAGAGTTTCCTGTTTCTGTTCCCTCCTTCCTTGCTGGGTCCCTGGCCTTGTTCTCCTCCTCCCCCTCCTCCCCTCCTCCCCTCTCGTCTTTTATACGCTCCTATGGCCGCCGTAGGCCTTGTATCCTATGGCGGCGCACACCAGACATACACCATGACGGAAGATTCCCAGTTCACCACCCAGGACGACCAAGAACAGTACATCAACACTTTCTTCTGCCGCGCCGTCTACGACTACCAGACGAACGACTCCTCCTCCCTCTCCTTCCATCGCGACGATATCATAGAGGTCCTCACGAAGCTCGACTCGGGATGGTGGGACGGGTTGCTCGGCGAGGAGCGCGGCTGGTTCCCCTCCAACTACGTTGACGTTCTGTCGGACGAAGAGGCAGAGATTGCGCTCGCCCAGATCGAGGAGTTGCACCAGCAGAACCACCAGCAGCAGCAGGTGCAGATGCAGCCACAGCAGCAGGCCCAGCAGCAGGCTCTTCAACAGCAACAGCAACACGCCCAACAGTTACACCCGCAACAGCAGCAGGCACACCAAGCGGTCGCGGATGCAGCATTGGGCGGGGTTAACGGTGCGGAGTACATTCCCTCGGGTCAGCATTGGATGGTGGACGACCCCAGTCTCAACAACGTCTCCCTCAACGATGTCATCACCAACGTACCAACGAGCGCCGCCACTGGGCAGACCCAGTCGAGTGACTTTTGGTTGCCTGAGGTCACTCCGGATGGTCAGGTGAGTACTACGCTTGTTCTCGGCTCACACTGTAAATGACTCAACTTTTGCCTATTCATTTACGCTCTCGCTGCTTCTCGACCTCGACCCTCGAATGAAATGAAAATAAACAAAAAAGATATTCTACGTCAACACCATAACAGGAGAGCGGTCCCGCGACCTGCCCATGGAAGCCGACGACTCCCCGAACGGCGATCTCGCCGGCCTTACTGCCTCGCAACCTGGCAGCTCGAGGGCCGGATCAGGTGCAAACCTCGGCTTCGGCGCAGGTTCCGCTCCTGCGACTGAGAGCGCGCACGCCGGCTTCGGTGTCCCCAGACGCTCGGGCACCCCAGAGCCTTGGATCCGGCGGCTGGCGGACGATGGCATGTCGTACTACTATCAGAACCAGCTCACAGGCGAGCAAGCCTGGGTCCTGCCCGAGTCAGCCACCCCCACCCGGGCAGGGCAGGAAGTGCACGGTCGCGCGCGAGCTATGACTAACACGTCGGTCGCCTCCTCGGCGGTGTACGCCAGCACGAGTGCCAGTGCATCGCAGAGCCGGCTACGCGCAGATTCCCTCGCATCTCAGTCTCAATCTCAGGGCAGCAGCGCTGGCATGCGCGATCGAAGTCGAAGCGTCTCAGAAAGGGTCAGCGACTCCGAGGACTCGAACATGTATTCTCCTGCTCAGGGCCACTCGCCCCAGCCACTCTCGGCTGTAACAGCAGATGCACGCGTCCAGGCCGAGGATCTCGGAGTCGAGCTCACCGTCGCAGAGAAGATAGCCCAGTCCCTCCAGCAGTCTCTCCAGCCCCCTCCACCCGAACTTATCTCTGAGCTCTCGCACCGCGCACAGAACTCTATCAATGAAGTCATTTCCACAAACCAGCAGCTCTCTACCTTGCCGCGCAGGTCCGAGGCGCGCCATATTCTTGATGCACTCGTCGAGGCCGTGGTCGTTGCTGTCATGAACCTCCTTTACATCTCCGCACCCCCTTCTGGTCATATCCCCTCTAACGTCTTGCCCCGCGAGGCGCGCCATCGCCGCGATACCACCGCCCAGCAGACCCTTCTCAAGCCAGCACAGCGCAAGGTGACGGCCACGCTATCCAAGCTCGTGCTTTCCGCCCGGGCCATGGAGTACGACTCGGGGCCAGCTTCTCACGAGACACCTAGTCGCATCGAGAGTGATGCGGAAGAGCTTCACCGATCGATCATCGCATTTGTGGTTGAGGTGCAGCGGCAGAACCAACAACCCACCGGTGTGAGTGTGAAGCGGATACAGGGCAATTTCCTTCCGGTGCACATGGGGCTGGGGTTGTACGGTGGAGGTGCTGCAGGCTCGTGGAAGGGCTTCGGGTGGGTGCCACTGGACGAAGCAGACGATCTACCCGAGCGCGTCCTTGATAAAGAGGCACTGATAGACTTGCGCACCAAGACGGTCATGTTTGACAGAAAGTCAGAAGTTTTGCGAAACAGGCTAAGGGGCAACCCAGCAGGTAACGCCCTTGCGTCCATTTTCCTTCCCACCGTTCTCATTCTCTGCTTGTAGAAGTGCTTCTGCACGCCGCCAGCCAAGAAGTTCTGGCTGTCCTTTCAGACGTGCTCCATCTCGTGGCAGATCTGCACATCGCTCGGCACGTAGACATCGACGGCATCTATGCGCAGTCAACGCAGGAAGCTACGGCCCGCTACACTCAGTCGGTCGACTCTGCCAGAGTACTCGTGCGGACACTCGAATCGATAGCACAGAACTTGTATGACGACTGCTCCGCGCTTTTCTCGGCAACCCAACACATTCGGCGTCCGGTCCCAGGTGATTTTAGGGAAATAGAAGAACGGCGGGAGTACTTTGGCGCCGTGCTTACCTCTCTCCGTGGCAACCTCGGCTCCCTGTACGACACCCTCGATGCCCTCTGGGGCGTCGGGAACGAACAGGCCGACATGTCTGATGTCAACCACACGGGCGCGATCGAATGGCGCATGTCCCGGCTCAGCATCTTTGACAGCAACTTCGACGTGCGCCGGATGTCAACTACGGTGCCGCACGATCCCGAGACAGAAGACCTCGTCGACATGGAACTGGCCTTCGGGAGAAGCAACCGGCGGCCTCTGAATGCGATTACGAATGCGACCGCCGACCGTATGTCGACGTACCGTAGTCCGTCCCAGCTGTCCGACAACACCATTACGTTCCCCCACGAGAAGACGGGCAGCATGTCCAAGGCGCCCGGCTGGGCCGACGAGAGCACATCGCACACACTCGTGCACGGCGAAGACCAGGCGACGCTCAACGGCGGTGGTGGCGATGCAGACTCAGTGTTCAGCGATGAGGGTACCAGTTCACGCCCACAGCGGACAGGGAAGAGTGACAAGCTTGCCAAGATCTTTGGTGATGCACCGCCTGAGCATATCGTGCCGACCAAGCCATGGTACCTGCGGCCAGACTATGGCAAGGACCAGATTGTCATTGACCCTGATGGGAGTGTTAAGGCTGGCACTGTCTCTGCTTTGGTGGAGCGTTTGACGACCCACGAGACTCGGGGTGCGTGTATGATTCTGCAATTTGAGCAACCGTCCAAGCTCACATTTTTTTCTGGGACAGATACAACCTTCATGAAGACGTTCTTGATGACGTTCAGATCGTTCACCACTCTTGACGAAGTGTTTGACTTTCTTGTCCAGCGATTCTACATCAAGCCTCCTTCAAACTTGAAGCAGGAGGAGCTTGAGGAATGGCAGAAGCAGAAGCAGCAGATCATCCAGATGCGGTATGTTGCTAGGTCCAAAAAAAAATCTGGAATTGTACTCATGTCTGTTTCAGTGTCTTGAATACTATCAAGTCCATGGTGCAGGACGACGTACTGGAGAAGGACGAGATGTATATCCTTGACCGCATCCGAGAGTTCCTGTCTGATGAGGAAGCGCAAAAAATCACTGCGAGCAAGACACTGCTTCTTGCCATCGACCGTGCTGTACGTCATCCTCTCGGTCTCACTGGCTATCATGCTGATTACCCGCGGATCATGTTATTAGGTTGGTGGAGAGAAGAAAATGACAATCAACACTGCCCTATCGCCACCGGCACCGATTGTCCCGAAGTCAAAGAAGCTTAAGCTGCTCGACATTGACGCGCTCGAGCTCGCGCGACAGCTGACGGTCCTTGAGAGCCACCTATACCTCAAGATCAAGCCGATGGAATGTTTGGTCCGGTCTCGTGAGCAGAAGACGGATCATAACGACAACATCGCAAAGGTTATCCAGACTAGCAACCGAGTACGTCTAGAGTATTTTGGCTACTGCTTCCGGAATTAATGTGTACTACCTGTAGATTGCAAACTGGGTTGCTGACGCTGTGCTCTATCACGAAGACTCGCGAAAGCGCGCAGCCGTACTCAAGCATTTCATTAGTGTCGCTGACGTAGGCCTTTCCGTCTGATCGCTTCGTTTCGATTTCTAATATATTATTTCTTTGTTAGCGTTGTCGAACCATGCACAACTATTCGTCCATGGTTGCGATCATTTCAGGCCTCAACTCGCCACCTATACGACGTCTCAAGCGATCTTGGGAGCAAGTCAATGCTCGGCACATGTCGCAGCTCTCGACTTGCGAGTCAACCATCGACTCGGGCAAGAACTTCAACAATTACCGTATGACCCTTGCGAAAGTCGCGCCACCTTGCGTTCCGTTCATTGGTAACATATTCCGTTTATCATGGCATGAGGTTGGAGAAGCTAAACAATATTCTAGGTGTGTTCCTTACCACGCTGACGTTCATTCAAGATGGCAGCAAGGACATCCTTCCTGGCGACCTCGTCAACTTCCGCAAACGCCAGAAGGCGTCTGAAGTCATCCAGGACATCCAGCGCTGGCAGTCCATCGCGCACAACTTCCAGGCTCTCTCTGTTGTGCAGAACTACGTCGAGGAAGCACTGTTCAAGTTCCCTGATGGTTCTGACCTCGGCGACCACTTTTGGAATCTCAGTCTCGAGCGCGAACCTAGGGAACGCGAGGACGAGAAGATGGCGCGGCTGTTGCAGGAGAGCGGATTTTTATAGTAAACGGATTTTTTTTGGGACACTATTGCATCATCGCATGGTTTTTGACTGTACCTCATCTGCTTTTTATCTGGCCTCTTTTTTTATCGTCTGTACATATTATACGAACCCTGGATCTTATTGTGATGTTTTTTGTTTTCCTTTTCAAGGATCTGGATTTACGAGATTGACTAAAGGGATTTAAGACGTCCTGGATCTTCGAGGTCCCTACGAACAACAAAGCTGGGCTGCGAGACGCGTCGCGACGCGTCGCACTCAACTCGTGGCATGCGTAACATCGTGTGAAAGTCATCGCTCTACCCCTTGGTTCATTACAATCACCCGGATCCGTCTTGCTAGCAAGATGTCCTCCACAGACCAATCATTCTTTGATAAGGAGCGGGACAGACTGACCGCTGAAATCGCTTCGGTTTCCAGCTCTCCTCTGCGTGTTGTCGCTGGTAGCTGATACGTGATATCAGGGGTTCGAAGAAATGCTATCTTCGAGCAATGTGCTCAATCGCAAACTCGAGGAAGTTCTCGGCATGACAAGAGAATACGAAACCATAGCGTCTCTTTGGCAGACATTTCATGAACTCATGCGGGGTCAGAAGGTGGAAGCGGAGCAGGACAGGATGGTGGGCCTACCGGGTACGGGTTCACACCACGTATCGCAACCAAAGCCGCAGACCTAGAATTGGTGAATGGTAAGAGAGGATCGCCTTTGACGTATTGAGAAGCCATACCACAACCAACCCGGTTTATTTCAGCTATACCATGTGCTCGCATGTTCGGCGCGTAATTCTGGGACAGGACAAGGCGTCCCTGTCAATGCTACTCGCCCTCACGCGCCTCCCTGTTTGGTGAAGCAACAGACAACACAGTACAATAGCAGACGCAGCACGTAGAGTAGCACATGGTGGAGAATTCTTCGGTCATGAACGACTACAGGAGCAAACACAAACCAACGATGCAACACCTCTCAAGATCTCACCTGCCGTGACAATAGTACCACATCGGCTCTTGCGTCTCCGGCAACCCCAGTTCACTCCTGATAAACTCAATAAACCGCGTCTCTGTCTCCCCATCCAGGTTCCAACCAGGACTGTAATGATTGTCGTAGATGGAGATACAGGGCTTGGTCCCGTCGGGCGTCTCAACTGGAGGAATCCGGATTCTCGGGTGTTCGGGGTCAAGTTCCAGATGCCTTTTCGCAGCACCAACACGGATGGTATCCATCCAGGTGTGATCGATGGTCTCGAAACTCTCGCGGGTGAATTTGCCCTGGTACCAGCGCAGGGCATAGTCAGTCAAGATGTCTTTGGAGACAATAAAGCCATAGAATGCTCTGCGCGGTGGCTTATTCGGGGGGGAGTTAACGATGCTTAATTCAGGGGGTAATTGAGGGGCAGGAAGTAGCTGAATATTGTTGGTTAATCCAGTGTTCGTCCTCGGCTTAGATTGAAGCAAAGCCTACCTCCCCGTTAGAAAGTTCTGAAGAGACCTGAAATTCCCTGAGTTTTTCGTTGATGTCATCGAGATCACCTGCAGAGACGGCGCATTGATAGAGGTCGGTGTCCATGGTGCGCAAGGTTAAAGTGCCAGATTATGTACTGAGTAATTTTACAGTTGCGAGCGGCCGTTTGAAGTTGAAACTGATTGAAAACAACGCTCAGTAGATGGTCAGGTCAAGGGTTGGGTTCCCACGCGACACGCCTATAGAGTACGCGACGCGACGCGTTGTTTCCCCACTATCCTCGTGAAACCCTCTTTGTTTCGTTTGATTGTGTACCGTAATACACTAGGTGAAATGATTTGAGGTAAAGAACGTAGGATGCTTCTTGATTCTGGATCGCTCTCTATGAGTGACCATAAGAGATGGTAGGGCCCACGAATCATACACGGCCAACTTGAACTTAATATCCGAAGCTTGTTTGACCAGCGGATTAAAACCACATGTACACCTAGGTTCACACCGGAGCACGCGACGCGACGCGACGCGTCTTAGGATTCACGCGCCATACTCATACAGCCTTTGATCATTGCCTTGGCAGAAGAATTGACTTGGATTGCACTCGATAATACAAATGTGATTAATTCAAAGTCGCAGCTAGACGGATAAACCATACCACCACACCTAGGCTCACCGGCAGTTGGAAAAATACCACATCGGCTCCTGCGTCTCTGGTAACCTGAGCTCGCTCCTGATAAACTCAATCTGCTTTCTCTCCTTCTCTGCATCCAGAGTCCAGCCGCTCCCTAAATGGCTGTCGTATATGGCAATACATGGCCTCAGTCCATCGGGTGTCTGGACAAGAGGAAACTCTAGCCTTGGGTCCTCTGGGTTGAGTTCCAGGTGTTCTTCAGCAGCCCCCACGCAGATGACTTCGACGTCGGACAGATCGGCACGGTCGAAATCCTCACGGGTGAACCTGCCCTGGTGCCAGCGGAGGGCGTGGTCGACCATGACGTCCGAGGTAACAGCAAAGCCATAGTGTGCTTTGCGCGGCCGCCTAATATTATAGAGATGAGCTTTGGCGGGGTTCAATTGAGGAGGTAAATCAGGAGCGGGCAGCAGCTGCATACGGCCAGTTAGTCAATGTCATGCTGAGAGTTGCGCTATGGCTAAAAGCGAGACCTACCGGCTTTCTCTTGGGCTTTATACCCTTGTTAGAACGTTCGGACGAGATCTTAACCTCGTTGAGTCTTTTACTGAGCTCCTTTGGAGAGACGCCTTGGCCGCTATTACTATTCATGACGTGAGTGGGTGAAGTGACGTCGGCACAGAGAGTTTCGTAGCCTGTTATATATGCGGAATTCAAACTCCGCTACTCCAAATGCGGCAGATGAGGTTACAAGAGTTGTGGAGTACGCACGTCGTACTAAGTCTGCTTTACTCTTCGTGTGTTGCGACCCCATGAGACACCGATTGCATTCAGCTGGTGGGTCGCACACTTATTGTGTGCATGTTCGCTGATTAGAGCCGGTAACCATCAAGACAAGGAAATCTCCTCTGATTCGTTAGGCTTGACAAGGACTCGGGTTGGGTACTGTCGAAGCGAAAGACAATAACTGGTCTTTGTCCCCCCACTCCCATGACCTTACCTTACCCTGCCAATTGGTTCAACGGACCATTGTTTCATGACGTATGTGTTTTCCTCTTTTATTGTACAAATTTTGATTGTTCAAAGCTTACTATAGTGACCGCCCTCTTCCCCACCTTGTTATTGTTCACAAAGCGACAATACGTGGTGTCTAGCCTATTGTTCTAGCTGTGGCCGCTGTGAAAAAAGGTTCAACAGGACAATAGAAGGCGATAGATGATAATACAAAGTCACTTCACATGCGGCGTGATGATGAAGGACAATTAGCAGACGCTTTCGCGCACGAATAACAGGAAGCTCTTTCCCGTCGTGTCGGACGCTTGTGTAAAGACGTTAAAAGGCTTGTAAAAGGTGCAACTACGGGGCCTACCCCAAGGTGGCTCCTGAGTCCCTGCACCTCTTCGCCATCGTTTCTACCAGACTTAGGTGCCCAATATCAATGCAGGCCACCGAAAGCAGTGTACAGCCCGGAACTGATGCCACCGGAAGCAGTGTACAGCCTAAAGTAACTATCATTCGCTTCGATTTTATGCGTATGATCACAATCTGATTGTAAGCTTTCAGATATGGTGTCGCTCCTCGCTCAATTACCGTTGTTCTTTATACCAACAAGCTCAACGGAGATATTGGGTGGAGGGGTCTTTGTACACTTTCCTCGGCGAGATCTTTTTCCCCCTTTGCAAGCAGATGCCCCTCAGTGGCAATGGTTCTTGTATGCTCGGTGCCTTTCAGGACCCCGTGACAGCAAACGATGTGCCACCTCCTCCCAGGAAAGCTAAGAAGTTGAACCCAGAGGTCGCGAACGTCTCGGAGGACATGGAGAATGCAGAGGACGTAGAGGATGTGGAGGATGCAGAGGATGCAGAGGATGCAGAGGATGCAGAGGATGCAGAGGATGCGGAGGACGCGGAGGACGCAGAGGATGCGGAGGGCGTGGAGGTTCTGGAGGCCCTGGAGCTCCCGGAGAGCAGTCTAATCCCAGACCCATCTAAGAGACAGGGAAAACTTAGTGTCAGTATCCCAGACTTTTGCTTCTATCTTTCTCGGGAGGAAGAAGACTCAACAGCTCTTGGGGGAGAGACTTGGGAAGAGATGGGCTACTATGTAGAGTCGAAGCGACTCTGCGTCCCGGACTGGACCGCTGCGGGTGTCGGGCAAGAGTTTGTTTACGAGGTCAAAAAGGCCATTCCTCAGCTTGACAAGCAAGCTAAACTCATGTTTGACCGGTACCCATCGGCCAAGTTTATGTTTGCGTTTCTCACCATTGGGCCGAAGTTCAATCTGCTTCAATACACCTCTCGCCCCTTGGCCTCGGTTTCAAACAGAACGAACGAGCATGGACTCAAACCGCCCCAGGTTGTGATCTGGAACACTTTCATTTTTGAAGACTTGACGCTCAAAACACTCAACCCGCTATTCTTGTATGCCATCGATCTAATCACGCTTGAGTTGGGCCTCGACCCCGCACTTGATCTCATTCCGCCGCAGCTTACTGATATACAAGAGGGAGCCCGGGTATGCATTCCTGTGCTTATTTGTGAACAGATACTAACACAGACCCTCTATCAACAGAGGACGGGGCAGGACACTGTCAACAAAGCCTCCAACTCGAATGTACAACTCCGGAATCAGGTCAATCACAACATGGAGTGCGCGCTGCCAGACGATCCCCTGCCAAAGACCAGGGCTGCAAAAGAAGAAGCCAAGGCCTACTCAGGGACAAAGGTCAAGGGTATGTTGTTATATCGTACGTTTGCATAGTTTAGAGTACGCCGAGGTAGTATTCCTTCCGATAGCTTATGTAAGCGGGCGTCTCGTCAACGCACGTCGCCGCCGTAGTCTTTTCCCTCAGTCTTCGTGTTCGACACTCGGGACTGAGGTATGTTACCACATTCGTTATTTCCATATCATAGCTAACTGTAGTTTAGTTTATTCTTATCTTATTCAGGTTAGCTACAACAATACAGTCTTCGTGTTCGACACTCGGGACTGAGTTTATTCTTATCTTATTCAGTCAGTCAACTCACCACCCGCTCGTAACCTGACAAAAGGTTATGAGCCCCGCCGCTCATTACAAGACCCATTCGCTTTTTTCGATCTCTTCGATAATCATCTCCAACCATGGTCGGCAGCCCTACGTCCGCCTCAGCCCACCTCCTGGCTGCATCAGCCTCTAATCCGGCGCCATCGATATCGCAAGCCGGCGGATCCGCCCAGGCGGCCCCGGTTTCGTTTTCGAGTACAACCTCATCATCCAGTCGTCCGACCCACGCATCCAGCCGCCTATACGACATAGAGCAGCTCAAGAACAATGGCAGTAACTTCCGGCCCTGGAAGCACCGCATCGAGACGGTCCTCAAGCTTCGAAAGCTCTACGGGATCGTCAAGGGCGACGAGAAGAGGCCGCCGGACTCGCTTCCGCAGTCTGTGGAGGAGTGGATCACCCGAGATGAGGAAGCGCGAGCGCAGATCATGCTCACACTCGCCGACGAGCCGCTCAACAGTGTCTTGCTTGAAGAGACGTCCTACGGCGTTTTCAAGACCCTGTGCGACCGCCACGAGGGATCAGGTCAGCAGACCATCGCACAGCTCATCGGCGAGCTGTTCCGCAGCACGCTCGCGGAGGATTCACCCATGCAGGCCCAGCTCACGGAGATGAGAGCGAAGGCGCAGCATATCCGCAACCTCGGCCAGGCCCTCGACGATTCGCTCGTCGCGGTGGCCATGCTCATTTCCCTCCCCGCTTCCTATTCGACACTCCGCACCATCCTCATGGCACGGGACGAGAAGCTCACAACGACGTCAGTTGCCTCGCAAGTCCTCATCGAGGAGAAGTCGCGCGCAACAACGCAGCAAGCGCTTGCGGCGACAACTGCTCCTCAACCATCGAAGGGTGCCGGCAAGCCGAAGAGGGACAAGAGGGCAGAGAAGTGTAACTACTGCAAGAAGAAGGGACACTACGAGCGCGAATGCAAGAAGAAGAAGGCCGACGAGGAGTCGAAGGAGAAAGGCGGCAAGTCCACGTCGCCAGGTGACGGGTCGTCACACGAGAAGGACAAGTCGAGGGAACATAGTGCCCGACTCGCGCACGCCGAGCACGACGCCGACGCCGAACCGCTTCAGCTCTTCATGGCAGAGCTTCGGGCGGGGTCTGCCCTTGGTTCGTCGCCCGGCAACCCCTCGGGCAAGTGGATTGTCAATTCCGGTGCGTCGTTGCACATGTCGTGCAGACGCGACTGGTTCTCGACGTTCGGCGCCCTCGTGGCACCGCAGCGCATCGTCATCGGCGACGGTCGTGCGATTGAAGCAACGGGCATTGGCCGGGTTGAGCTCAACGTCCATTTTAACTCGACTACACGCCGAACTATCCTGCGCGATGTCTTCTATGTCCCCATGCTCAATGCCAACCTTTTCTCTGTTCCGCAAATTGTTCGCCACGGCCTTGATGTCACGTTTGACAGCGGCCTGTGCAGCATTCGCGACCGAGGCGCACTCGTCGCTGCTGCACACCGCGAGCAGTCCCTCTACATTCTACGCAGTTCACCCATCACATCCGAAGCAGCCTATTTCATTGCCCCCCACATCTCCGACTCTGACGCTGAGGCTCACTATGCTGCCAGCGCTGTTCAGCCACCAGCATCACGTGCAGATCTCGACACCTGGCATTGTCGGCTCGCCCACATCAACTACGATTGGGTTCTCCGCCTTTACAAGAAGCAGATGGTGGAGGGCATGGAGATCTCAAACCCGGGTGAAGCACATGAGACACCATGCAAGCCATGCCTAGCTGGCAAGCAGCACCGGAATGTGATCTCGAAGGAGTCTCAAGTCACCGAGCACCGAGTCCTCGGGCGCACTTACTCCGACCTCTGTGGACCAATGCGAACAGCCACGCGTCACGGACACAAGTACTTCATCACCTTCATTGATGGGTACTCACACCATGTCACTGTCAAGCTTCTCAAATCAAAGGATGAGGCCCTTGGAGTCACCAAGGCCTACTTCGAGCGTGTTGAAGCCATGACTGGCCAGCGACCCGACCGTTTCCGGACTGATGGTGGAGGCGAGTACGTCTCAGCCGTGTTTGATGCGTACCTCAAGTCGAAGGGTGTCCTGCATGAGAAGACCAATGCATACACGCCACAGGAGAACGGCAAATCCGAGCGGATGAACCGTACCCTAGTTGAGGGTGCACGTACCATCAAGGACGATGCTGGACTGCCCGATACGTACTGGGGGTACGCAGTTCTCCATGTTGCCTATGTCCTAAACCGTGTCGGGACACGGGCACTCAAGCGTGACATCACTCCGCTAGAAGCGTTCACAGGGAACAAGCCATCCATTGCGCATCTCCGCGTTTTTGGGTGCACTGCGCACATCCATGTCCCCGACCAGCACCGCACGAAACTCGATGCTAAGTCAAGTGTGTGCACGTTCCTGGGATATGCTGAGGATCGCAAGGCGTACATCTGCCTAGATCGCAAGACGAAGTGCATCCTCGTCTCACGCGATGTCATTTTCGACGAGAGCGCCACTGCACAGCCACCCCCTGTTGAGGCTGACGCCGGTGCTCCAAGTAGCGCTAGTCCGCAGCGTCTTGTCATTGAGTCGCTGCCAACGATGCCGGCAAGTCCACCTCCAACGCTACCAGCGCCTCTGCCACCTCCCACGCCTTTGTCATCTGTGCCCACTGCTGAGGTCAAACCTGACCAAGATGCAGCCTCGGCTCCAGCTGCACCTTCGGAGAAGCGCCGAAATTGCAGAGGCACACGACCGGCTGGACCACCAGCACCGTACCCACCTGCCGAGCTTCGCCGAGGTACTCGAGTTCGACATGCACCCACTCGGGATGACGATCCTCGCTACTTTGTCAACTCATATGACAAGAGCACCATCCCGGCCAGGCCTGTTCAAGTTCCAGCTACCCCTGCCATAAAACCTGAACCAGAGTCAGCCGAGACAGTGGGCGATGCACAGGGGGAGCGATCTGAATCCGAGTACGAGGACGCTCAGGAGCATGCGTACAAAGCATCAACTTCGCTTGATGATGAGCCGCAGACGTACGAGGAGGCGATGAACCGGGATGACACGCCACAGTGGGATGCAGC
>NW_006913058.1:1288522-1290048 GCF_000271625.1 Coniophora puteana RWD-64-598 SS2 | reverse complement strand
CCCACTGCTGAGGTCAAACCTGACCAAGATGCAGCCTCGGCTCCAGCTGCACCTTCGGAGAAGCGCCGAAATTGCAGAGGCACACGACCGGCTGGACCACCAGCACCGTACCCACCTGCCGAGCTTCGCCGAGGTACTCGAGTTCGACATGCACCCACTCGGGATGACGATCCTCGCTACTTTGTCAACTCATATGACAAGAGCACCATCCCGGCCAGGCCTGTTCAAGTTCCAGCTACCCCTGCCATAAAACCTGAACCAGAGTCAGCCGAGACAGTGGGCGATGCACAGGGGGAGCGATCTGAATCCGAGTACGAGGACGCTCAGGAGCATGCGTACAAAGCATCAACTTCGCTTGATGATGAGCCGCAGACGTACGAGGAGGCGATGAACCGGGATGACACGCCACAGTGGGATGCAGCAACACAGCTCGAGTACAACACCATCAAGGTGAACGGTGTTTTCGAAGAAGTCATGCGCCCGCGAGATCGCAAGATCATCGACTCAAAATGGGTTTTCAAGATCAAACGCGGCCCAACCAGCCAGATTGAGAAGCATAAAGCACGCGTAGTTGCACGCGGCTTTACCCAAGTCGAGGGCGTTGATTACACCGACACATTCGCACCCGTCACGAAGTTCGCCACCATCCGGGCACTCCTCGCCATCGCTGCAAAGCAAGATATGCATGTACATCAGATGGATGTGCGCTCAGCGTTCCTCAATGGCAAGCTCGAGGAGGAGATCTATATGCGTCCACTACCAGGTTTCCGCAATGATCCGAACATTGTCTGGAAGCTTAACCGGGCGCTTTACGGACTCAAGCAGGCGAGTAAGGCTTGGTACACCCGCCTTCGTGAAGTTTTCGAGTTGCTCGGGTACACGCGCTGTGAAGCAGACCATAGCGTGTTCTACCGGGTCCATAACGGAGTGCTCGTCATCGTCGCTGTTTACGTTGATGACAAGCTCATATTCTCGAAGGACATCGTCACCATCAAGCAGCTCAAGAAGCAACTGTCAGACGCTTACGAGATGACAGACCTTGGTGAGGCACGATGGATCTCAGGGATGGAGCTCATCCGGGACTGGAAGAAAGGTACCATCGAGCTGTCGCAGCAACGCTATGTTGAGACGCTCCTCGAGCGCGCTCAAATGCACGCTGCATGGCCTGTCGGCACCCCAATGGATGCAAACACCAAACTCGAGAAGAGTGAGGTCCCAACGACCGATGTTCGCGCGTACCAAAGCGGCGTCGGGTCACTCATGTATGCGATGCTCGCAACACGCCCAGATCTCGCATTTGCAGTGGGCGTTCTCAGCAAGCACTCGGCAACCCCGGCTTTCCAGCACTACATGGCGCTCAAACGCGTCCACCGCTACCTTGTAGGAACATCCGCGGCGCGCCTCATTTTCAAGCGCGACGCAGATCTTGCTCCGACGGCATTTGTCGACGCCGATTGGGCTGCAGACGCGACGGATCGACGCTCCGTCACTGGCTACGTTTTCGTAATGGCTGGTGGCGCTGTCAG
>NW_006913058.1:1245776-1288502 GCF_000271625.1 Coniophora puteana RWD-64-598 SS2 | reverse complement strand
GTATGCGATGCTCGCAACACGCCCAGATCTCGCATTTGCAGTGGGCGTTCTCAGCAAGCACTCGGCAACCCCGGCTTTCCAGCACTACATGGCGCTCAAACGCGTCCACCGCTACCTTGTAGGAACATCCGCGGCGCGCCTCATTTTCAAGCGCGACGCAGATCTTGCTCCGACGGCATTTGTCGACGCCGATTGGGCTGCAGACGCGACGGATCGACGCTCCGTCACTGGCTACGTTTTCGTAATGGCTGGTGGCGCTGTCAGCTGGTCGTCGAAGAAGCAGTCGTCGGTCGCGTTGTCAACGACTGAAGCGGAATACATGGCTGCCACCGCAGCCGTCAAAGAGGCGATTTGGCTTCGTCTGTTGCTCTCCGAGCTCGACGTTCACCAGCCCGGCCCGACTCCTGTTTTCATTGACAACCAGTCGGCCATCGCTCTCATCAAGAACGCTGTCCTCCATTCCCGCACGAAGCACATCGCCATCTGGTATCAGCCGGTATCATTTCATTCGTGAACGCTACGAGGACGGCGACATCGATACCCAGTACATTCCGACCAATGAACAAGTCGCGGATGTACTCACCAAAGCTCTCTCTCGTGAGAAGCACGTTCGTTTCTCATCAGGCATGGGTATTTTATTTGATTGAATTCTACACTCGCCGAGTGGGCGTGTTGTTATATCGTACGTTTGCATAGTTTAGAGTACGCCGAGGTAGTATTCCTTCCGATAGCTTATGTAAGCGGGCGTCTCGTCAACGCACGTCGCCGCCGTAGTCTTTTCCCTCAGTCTTCGTGTTCGACACTCGGGACTGAGGTATGTTACCACATTCGTTATTTCCATATCATAGCTAACTGTAGTTTAGTTTATTCTTATCTTATTCAGGTTAGCTACAACAATGCAGTCTTCGTGTTCGACACTCGGGACTGAGTTTATTCTTATCTTATTCAGTCAGTCAACTCACCACCCGCTCGTAACCTGACAAAAGGGTACTCTCACTCCAAGAGCACCCTCCACTCGCAACTCAAGAGCATCCTCCACTCGCAACTCAGGAGCACCCTCCACTTGCAACTCAAGAGCACCCTCCACTTGCAACTCAAGGGCACCCTCCACTCGCAGCTCAAGAGCACCCTCCACTCACAACACTCCTGTACCCTCAAGACCTCGTACCCCACTGACGGACAGAGCAGCAGGCTCAAGTGAGCAAACCTATCAGCCGTGAAGCCAATCTACCCTGCCAGTACCCTCGTTGACCGGATACAAGCTGTTTGGATTTTCTTCAGCTTTTGGGCGTAAATGGGTGATCTGTGATATCTTTGTACTGCAGTGTAAATCTTTACGATCAATTGCAATGTGTAGTCGTTGTATGATAAGCTTGTGAACGTCTTTGTTTCGTTGCAAAATGTGTTATATATTCTCGCTACTATTGTCTTTAGGCGCGCTTTCAATTGGACGCAATGCTTCTCGAGTTTTAGAAAATCTACGCCAGCGCTCACGCTGACAGTCCAAACCCAAGGTCACGTTCTTACGTGTAGTGATAGAAGGGACGTAGCAACAGTGTCACACGTAGGCTCATCGGCAGTTAGCAAAATACCACATTGCCTCCTGCGTCTCTGGTAATCTGAGCTCGCTCCTGATAAAATCAATTTGCTCCCTCTCCTTCTCTGCGTCCAGATTCCAGTCGCTCCGTTTGTGACTGTTGTATATAGCAATGCATGGCCTCAATCCATCGGGTGTCTCAGCAAGAGGGAACTCCAGTCTCGGGTGCTCTGTATCGAGTTCCAAGTGCTTTGCAGCAGCCCCCACGCAGATGATCTCAACGTGGCTAAGGTCGGCACGGTCGAATTCCTCACGAGTGAACCTGCCCTTGTACCAGCGGAGGGCGTGGTCAACCATGGAGTCCGACGTAACAGCAAAGCCATAATATGCTTTACGCGGCCGCCTGACATTATAGAGATGGGCTTTGGCAGGGTTCAATTGAGGTGGTAGGTAAGGAGCAGGCAGCAGCTGCGTATTGCCGGTTAGCCTATGCTTTGTGGAGAGAGTTGCGATGTGGCTAAAGCGAGACCTACCGGCTTCCTCTCGGGATTTTTATTCTTGTTAGAACGCTCAGACGAGATTTTAATCTGCTCGAGTCTGTCGCTGAGGTCCTTTGCAGAGACACCATGATCGTTATCGCTATCCATGGTGCACACAGGCCAATCTGATGGGTTTAGGGAAGAGTTAAAGCAAAGGTGTGAGTACTTGAGTGACGGTCAGAGTCTGAGTGCACACACAAAAATCCAACTGTGCGACGTGTGGATGGCTTCTCACGCGACACGCTCATTTTCAGATGACGCGACGCGACGCGTCACGAGTCGCAATAGTATTCCTCGCCGACCCAACTTCCTCATGCAAGCCGTCGGCAATTGGACTAACATGCTGCATATTAAATGTATGCCGCGGGGGCTAAGGCAGTATGGCACAAGGAGCAGAACGCAACATTACACTCGACATGAGAATGCTCAAAAAATTAGTGGTCACATGGCAGACAGAGCGTTCAAAGAAAGGCACTGGGAAGTGCGACCAGCACGAACGAACAATGCAACACATATCACCGGCCGTGGCAGTAGTACCACAATGGTTCCTGCGACTCCGGCAATCCGAGCTCACTTTTGATGAACTCGAGAAACTCCGTCTCTTCCTCCTCGTTCAAATTCCAGCGAATCATATCATAGCTGTCGTAGATGGCGACACAGGGCTGAAGTCCGTCGGGCGTCTCAACCATGGGAACGTTCAACCTCGGGTGTACTGGATCGAGCTCTAGATGTTGGTGAGCAGCACCCGCCCAGATGTCAGTAACCCAGAAAGGGTCGACGTCCTTGAGGCTCTCGCGGGTGAGGATACGCTCGTACCAGCGCAGGGCGTAGTCAAGCATGAGGTCAGTGGAGACAGCGAAGCCATAGAATGCCCTGCGTGGCGGCTTATTCTGGGGTGTTTCGGAGATGTTCAGTTCAGGAGGTAAGTATGGAGAAGGAAGTAGCTACATGCTGTTGATCAGTTGAATGTTTGCCCGTAGAAATTATAGCTGAGCAAGGCTTACTTTCCCGTTAGAAGGTTTGGAAGAGAGCTGAAACTGTCTGAGTTTTATGTCGAGCTCATTGAGATCACCTGCAGAATCAAATTGTTGGGCAGCGTCGGTATCCATGGAGTGTAGCGTGAAACTGGCAGAATCAGGACAGGGTCAATTCTAGCTGTGACTTGAAGCGGCCGAATTGCACCGGTGCTTTTGAAGTCGAGGTCCGGATAGACAGTCGGGACGCGACGCGGTAGGAAAGAAAGGGGTTGATAAGCAAAAAAGGGCATCTTTCTGAGTGACTTTGTATTGCAGGACGGGTGCAGTAGGCACGCTCTGGGTAAACGCGAGACGCGTCGCGTCGGGGCTCAAGCTTTCTCTTCCACACACCCGGATATTGGCCGATATGGAACAATCAAATACAGAAGACCACGACATGATCAGCGAGGAAAACATTTCTCAGGCCAATGAAGCCATGGAGACTCAGTCACAACCGGATCTCGTTGGCGAAGACACGCAAGCGTTTGAGGATGGCGCGGACGAGGCGGGGCCTGCACAGAAGAGCAGTAGCAAGAAGGACAAGGCCCCTGCTCAGCGGGAACGAGATCCGGGAAAGTCACTCTTGCCGTTCTCGAGGGTACAGAAGATCATAAAAGCGGACAAGGTACGTGTCTCTATGAATCCTAGTTCATGTGACGCGTTTTACGGGGGCTGATAACTTAGGCGACAGGATCTACCAATAGTCGCTAAAGATGCGACATTACTTATATCTCTGGCTACTGAGGAGTTTATCAAGAGGCTCTCGGGGGCATGCCACCGGCTTGCTGAGCAGGAACGGAGAGCTACGGTGCAGCAGCGGGACGTAGGTGAGCTACTATGACCGACTATTGACGTCCTCCGCGACTAAGTCTATGCATGAAGCAACTATTGTCAGAAGAGCTGATGAGTTCTTGTTCCTCGATGGTACTGTATTACTTTGCTAGCCGACAGGACAATAACTTAACGGCTCTCTTGCAGAAATCATCGGAATGCCCCAAACTGGTCCAGGGCAGAAGCGGAAACCAAAGGCTCTGGAAGGTGAACGGGAAGATGGTGCGGAACCGACTATGCTGGACAAGTTCATTAGACCGCAGGGAGAAAGTCAGGATGCGCCGAATGTGATCGTGGGCGCCGATGGAACAATGCAAATAGGATAAACGCTTGGGCATCCTGCAGGACTATGAGTGCTTGGTGTAATGGGAACTTGTAAGAATACGGAAGTAATCATTAGAGTAAGCTTGATTAGACGAATATGACATTGGTAAGTGGATCGGCCATATGACGCGTTCGCATTTTAGATATTCCCCTGAGTGTGAGCGCGAGGCTTGTGAGCGTGCGAGGAACTCTTTGTCAATACTCATGCCATGAAGGTCGTCACCACTTTCCATCCCTCTTCTTCGGTCCTAGCATCGTGCAAGTGGCAGCTCCTCGATGATGCTCGCTCAGAGTTCCTCGTCATAGCCAAGCTCAACCAACTCGATATCTACTCACTTCAGCCAGAAGGGCTCAAGTACGAGGATGGCCTGGAGATATGGGGGAGGGTCCGGGCGGTACGCGTCGTCCCTATCAAGGTGCATCTGCTCGGATCTCTCCTAGCTGCTGTACAGGGAGATGACACAGAGTCTTTGTAGAAGAGTACAGAAATGCACCTTCTCGTTTTGACGGACCACCCTGAGCCCGAGCTTGTCTTCATCACTTACACTACCCACACATCGCGGAAGAACGAACTGCGTATCACCAAGAAACTCTCCCTCGCCGAGCGCACAGGTCGAATAGCCGAGTTCTTCGTCGACTTGCTTGTAGATCCCACTGGCCAACTCGCGATAGTTAGCACGTACGCCGGAAAGCTCAAGGTGGTACAACTTGACGATGGGGAATATGATAGTGATTTCGATGTCTCGTGCGTGCTACAACATCTCCCTATCTACTTTGACTTGATCTGTTTGTACAGCACTACTGAGCTCAACTTGCTAAGCCTGGCTACCATCTTGCCGTCCCCAGATGACCTCACCGTCGCCTTGTTGCACGTGGACTACCAGCAGCGCCTGCAGCTCCTGACGCGCGACTTGAGCCTCAAGGAACTCCAGCTGTCTCCTTTGCCGTCGGCCGTGCTCCCTTCCGTTCCTCTCGCGGCCAAGCACTTCTCCGTGGACGAGGAGGTGCCCAAGCTCATCCACGTGCCCATATCGGAGAAAGATGAGGAGAGCTTTGCGGGTGGGGTTTTGGTTATCGGAGGCTCCAAGATATTTCTGTATGATCTGGCGCCGGCGGAGAAGCAGCGCAAGCAAAAGGAAAAGCAGCGTAGAACGCAGAAGAAGAAGGCGAGTGCGGACTCGGACGAGGTCATGAAGGATGAGGGAAAGGAGAAGAAAAAGAAGGCGAGGGCTAGTGTGGAGTGGCCATGGGCAGAAGTCAGCGCGTAAGTCTTGAGACCTGACTAATCTGCGTCGGCTTTCTGATTTCATTGGCTGTAGATGGTGTCAAGTCGATGATGTAGGGCGACGGTTCTTGCTCGGCGACAAGTTTGGAAGACTCGTCATGCTCTGTGTGGATATTTCTTCCAATTCGTCACTTACGCTAATAGCGCTTGGAGAGGTGAAATCATTACAACTTCGTGCAGTCAGATTCTTTCGCTAATGCCTGTTACCAGACTTCGCCTGCTACGACGCTGACATATCTCTCGAATCAAGTGGTATACCTCGGCTCACACTACGGCGATTCGCAACTGCTTCAGATATCTCCTTCGCGACTATCCGATTCCGACACACCGACACTTCCCGTGCCCGGCGACATCCACACTGTTACTCACATACCCCATTCCTCACCAGGTAGCGATTACGACAGGAGACATCGCGGGTTTATTGTGAATGGCCGGGGAAGTCACCTCACTGAGGTTGATCGGTTCCAGAATATTGCCCCAATATATGACGCGGCCTTGGTGGATCCGGATAACAGTGGCCAGGTGCGTTGCACGCTCTGTTTCAAAGCGGATGCATATTTAAAGTGGCTGTAGTATGAGGTCGTGACTTGCTCAGGTGGTCAGAATACGGGGTCGATCAGACTCGTTAGGAGCGGTGCCGATTTCCAAGAGGCAGCCGCCATTGGAGGCATCCCAAATATCACGAACATTTGGCCTGTACGCTCGCTGTACAGTGATCCGTAGGTCTACGTCTTATTTTTGCGTAATCCTGACGTTTCATTTTTGTGATTTTGCTAGAATACACACGCACATCGTCGCATCTACTCCACAAGAAACTTATGTCTTCCGAATAGACAACAAGCACACGGTATCCCACGTTGCCGATAGTGGGTTCGTGACGGGGAAGAAGCGGACCTTGGTCGTGCAGAACCTCCAGAAGAAGGTCCCCAAGGAGGCAGGTCAGGGACTGACGTACATGGACTCATCGCTGGTTCTTCAAGTCACGTCGGATGAGCTGGTCTTGTTGAATCTCGACAAAGGCCTAGGGGAGTTTACGCGTGTCGGGGATGGCGTATGCAAGATGGGGCAGTTGGCGGGCGGCAAGCCAGGATGGATCGATAGGGAGATTGTGGCTGCAAGTGCGAATGCGAGCCAAGTTGTGCTGGGACTCAGCTTTGGGCGGCTTGCGGTGGTGAATTTTGCAGACAATAAGTTCAAGCTCGTGGGGTGAGTAGTATCCTGTGTATTATAATTGTGTAAATTAGTACTGACGAGTTTACAGCTATCGGGATTTTACAAACCCTTCTGGTGGCATTGCTGAGATATCTGCTGTTTCTTGCACGCCGGCGGACCAGTCCAAGAGCTTTTCGCCGATGGCGGCGGTAGCATTCTGGCAGACCCATCGTGTTGAGATCATATCTCTTGGCAGTCCTTTCCCAACCCTCTGTGCCAGCGTCTCACTGCCGTCGCTCCCTCGTTCTCTGCTCATGCATAGGTTTGCTGGCGAAAGTGCTAACGCGCCCCCACACCTTCTGGTTGGGAGGGCAGATGGTGTCGTCGCGACGTTCGTATTGAAGGACAAAGCGCTCGTGGAGCAGAAGCAGATTCCGGTGGGGAACCTGCCTGTCACGTTTCATACGTGCAAGGCAAAGGGGAGAACCGCAGTCTTTGCTTGTGGAAGTCGGACGTCGGTGTTGTTCTGGGAAAAGGATCGGCTCCGGCATTCGCCTTTGATTTTGAAGGTAGTATTTTATGGCATTGCAATAACGTTCAAGGACTGATTTTTGGTTTTAGGAAGTTGCTGCTGCTGCATCCCTGCATACCCATGATTATCGCTCGTCGCTCGTGCTTGCGACGTCAGAAGGCCTTGTCATTGGAGACGTTCAAAATTTGGAGAAGTTGCATATTAGATCAGTAAGTAACGTCTACTCAGGAAAGAATCGGCGTTAAGTCAGATGTGGTCAGATACATACTGGTCTCGACAACCCGCGTAGGATCAGCCACAGTCCTGTGCACAAGGCACTGGCTGTCGGCTGTGTTCGTCACACTCCCGTGAGGGTTGGAGAACCCGAGATCTCGAGAGGATCCGTGCAACTGTATAACGACACCACCTTGGACAGTAAGTTGAATGGTGTTAGGCTTGAAACCGTTTTACTTACCACACGTACATTTTAAGAGCTGGGCCAGGTGGTCCTGGATCACGACGAGGAACCAATGGCGATCAAGGCGCTTTCTGTTCGTGTCGCAGAGGAGGCAAAAGATTGCTTCGTCGTGGGCACGGTGATAATTGACAGCTTGGAGAATGAATCAAGTTCCGGGCGTCTCTTGCTTGTCGAGCCCGACTACTCGCGGGGCGAGTCGTTTGTTGCCGTCAGCGCTTCCGAAAAGGTCAAGGGATGCGTGTATGCGGTGGCTGCGGTTGATGGTCTTGTTGTCGCGGCTGTCAATAGCGCTGTGAGCTCCTCTTCCTTTTGCTAAACGACTGAGCAAATTAACGTGCACGGGATTTGATAGGTGGTGATCTACAGCATTGAAGCAGATGATCACACAAGAGCGCTATCATTCGTGAAAAAGGTCGAGTGGAATCACAACTACGTGGTGGCAAACTTGGTCTCCCGAGGCAACTTGCTGTTGGTTGGCGACGCCATCAGCTCTGTGACTCTTTTGCAGTATGAGAGGGGAGCACTGCAGAACGTTGCTAGGGATTATAGTCCATTATGGCCGACTTCGGTGGAGATGCTGGATGAGCGGAACGTTATTGGTGCTGATGTACGTTTTGTCGATGATACCGTCGAACGAGTGCAAGTGCTGACTAGCATTGAAGAACGACTGCAACTTGTTTATGTTTACGCTTCAAGACGGAGCGGAGCGGAAGGTACTGGAACGGAACGGGCACTACTACTTTGGTGATATGGTGAACAAATTCATTCCAGGTGAGATATATCGTTTTGGCGAGGGGTACAGCAAATTTAAGACATCGTTTTTCAGGCGCCCTGAGCTCGTTTGAGGCGTCGGACATAGAGGTAGAGCCTAAGCAGCTCTTCTTCACCACGACCGGCAGCATTGGAGTGGTGATCGACATGTCTGATGAACTGTCGTTGCACATGTCCTCGCTTCAGAGAAATCTGTCCACGTACTTTGCTGCCCAGCCGGGTGGTGCCAGTCATACCAAGTAAAGCCTTCATTTAACTTGTGTTTCGAAGTCTCATGATTTTTGTAGGTATCGTGCTCCGAAGAATGCACGGGGTCGAAGCGACGCGGATAATTCTTCATTTGGCTTCCTCGATGGGGACCTCTTGGAGCGATTCTTACTTTTCGGCGACGACGAAGAGGCCGTCCGGAAGGTGCTCGAGGGATCGACAGAGGCAGAGCAGCTGAGTATCGCGCCGGAGAGGATCATCAAAGTGCTCGAACGATTGCAGAGCATGCACTAGAGTGTACAACAAACAGGTGGGGTGTGGGGTGGTAGAACAGGTCACTGTAACAAGCAAATCAATGTGTACTAGTACAAGCCAGGACGCGTCATTCCATGTTTCGATAGTAACAGAGAACTCTCGTTGTATTGCAGATATATAGCAAGAGGAAAATGGGGCCATGAAGGAGTCGTGATGCGATGCCTATGCCACCGTTACTGTCCGACTGTCCACGAGGTATGCAGGCTTGGAATGCGAAGGAACGCGTGAAGCGTTGATATAAATATTGTAGCCTAAGGAGAGACGAAGAAATATTTGAGCGCTGTGATGGTTGAGCGCCAGTCGACGGGTTCAGCGTCGTCGGCGACGCGAGGGGCGAAGTAGAAGCCTGACACAAGGACGAGGTAACTGCGGACATGATTTAGTGCGGTGTATTTTCATGGTATGGAATACGCACCTTAGAATCAAGATACTTCCCCTGTGGTAGTTACTCCTCGCTTCGATGTAGGTATAGGTCATGAGGAAGACGGAGAGGATGATCACGATCACGTCCCATCGGGGGAATACCAGACTGCGTGATTAAACAGTTTAGATGGGATGTTATAAAGTAGACAAGGGTACGCACGTGAAGGTATAGGCCACGGCTCCCATCTTCTCGGGTGCATACCAGGCGGAGAATGCGACCATCGCAGGAATTTGCAGCAAACAGACTTGGAGTGCGTATGCAGAGCCGATTTCAACACTAGAAGCAAAACGTAAGAACGAGGACGAAGAGAGGCAGGATTACATGCATACCTCAGCGCAATATTGCCGTTCAACGCAAAGGACACGGCGTTCATGAATTCGGTTGTGTTGGGCACCAGAGCGAACAGGGTGATGCCGAGGAACTTCTCGTCGATACCAGACCCTTGGAGGACGACGTCCACGACGTCGACGAGCAGCTCGGCGATGATGGCATACAGCGCTGTGCACGAGAGGAGCACCGCGGCGGACGTGCCACGGCTCCACTCCGGCGCCTCGTGCCCGCCGTGCCCGCCGGTGTCGGCTTCGGCGCCCGCAGCGGCCGCGCGGAGGCGTGCAGGACCCTGCAGCGTCTGCTGATGGCGGAGCGCGCTGACGGTGGCGACGGCGACGGCGCGGGTGAAGTCGTCGGTGGTCATGGACTCGGGGAGCTGCGTCGGGTGTAGGTTGTTGTTCTTCATCGCAAAGTCGACGCTCTCGAGCAGGGGCGTCATCCCCTGCTGCTGCGAGGGCGCGACCTGCGGCGCGTGCGAGACGCGCCTGGTGAGTGTGGGTGAGGGCGGGGCGGGGCGGCGGTCGGTGAAGCTGACTTGGACGTCGGGGGCGCGCGGGGTCGGTGTTGCGCTGCGCGAGGGGAAGTCGCTGTCTGCGGCGCTGGTGACGTTGCTGCGCTTGTGGCGGAGAGAGCGGGGGTGAGATGCCTGGGACGCGGGGCCCTGGCCTTGACCGGGCTGCAGAAGGCGTTGGTAGACCGAGAGCCGGTTGCTCGGCAGCTCGAGGGGTTGCTGGAGGAGCTGCTGTGGGTTCTGCCAGATCTGGGTTGCGTGCGTGCGGAGGGAGAACCAGAGGCCGACAAGATAAGACTAGATCGAATCATGTCCATAAGCAAAAATCCCTCAAAAAGCAGGCAGGATCAACGCACGAAAACGAGAATGATAGCGCAGAAATACATGAGCTGCTTGACGGTCGACTGATAGAATGGATCCTCGACAGGGTCCGGGTGCTGGTAATAGCACTGATTGCACTTCCATTGGGACGATGGACCATCGGGACACTTGTCGCAAATGAGCTCAAACTGCCATTCGTCAATTATGAGCATCGGTCTAGTCAACGTGCACGTGGTGGCGACTCACATTGCCGTAGGTCTGGTAGAACAGGGTGGGGGTCAGCGTGCCTATAAAGGCCATGATCAACATCATGCTCGTCACGCCGGCGCTCTTGGCGTTGAACCGCTGCTCCTTCCTCCGCACGGCGCTCGCGCACATGCTGAGGCCGGGCATGAGCAGCACGCCAGCGAGCAAGCTTCCGACGATGGAGCCTTCGACGAGGTGGCCCTTTCCCTGTGTCAGGGCGATAGCATAGAGAATAATTTCAATGATGGAACCAAAGCTGGCGTTGATGACGGCGCCCATGCCGATCGAGGACTGGGCCGAGATGGAGGCGACGGCCATGCCGATGAAATACGAAAGAGGGATGACGCTCGCGAGGCTCATGATGAAGATGAGCGCGCGGGAGGCGAGAAAGGCGAGGAAGGAGTTGACGTGCTTGCCCGCGGCCTCGCGGTGGTCGACGAGGGGGAGGAGGACGAAGCCGTCGAAGATGACGAAGAAAACGAGGGGCATGAGGTTGACGAAGATGATGTTGACGCCGCCGACGGTGTACTTGTAGTACTGCCAGCCCATCGCGCGGTACACGCACAGCAGCACGCGCGAGGTCGGCGGGCCGTCCATGCTCGGCGCGAGCTGGCCCTCGGCGAGGCGTGGGTGCTTTACGGCGTACTCGGGCTGGGCGGGGGTGCTGTCGCCGTCGGGGCCGATGGTGGAGCCGCTGGCCTCGCGGGAGGGGACGACGACGACGGGGGGTGCGGCGCAGAAGCGGATCTTGTCTGGGCCGGAGAAGATGTACTGGATAAGGGCCCAGTTGAGCTTGGCCATGGGGATGGTGAAGATGAACGCCCAGCAGGTGATGCAGGCGAAGAGCATGAGCGGGGCGATGCAGATGGAGAACAGGAACCAGAAAAAGCCGCGCCCCAGCCAGTCATCGCGGTGGGGCTTATCGTCTGGGGAGATGCTGCCCGGCGATGCGGTGGCGCCGTACGACTTCCAGGGGAGCGTCGCGACGTGCTCATCCACTGGCTCGAGAAGGGCAGTGCGTTCGCTGGCAGCACCGCGCGGCCGGGTGGTGGAGGGGGGAGACTGCCACCTGCCAGCCTGGGGAGTGGTGGGGGCCTGACTTGGCTGTCCTGCTGGGTCGTCTGCCTGTGTGCCACGGCTCTCGAGGTCTCCGCCAAAGCCACTTCCCTCGACGTACTTGCCAAAGGGCCAGGCGACGTACCAGCCGAGGCCGTATGCAAGGTTGGAGTACTGCTTTCCGCCCATGGGGACGAGCCTGAGGACGATGGAGACGGCAAAGCTGGCTAGAGCGAGCCACCATCCGAAGCACACGAGCCAGAATATATTGCCGGGATAGAGATGGCGGCCTGCCTGTGCGGAGGGTTGGGAGTGCAGGGCTGCATCGGCGTGGCGGGTGACGGAGCGAGACTTCTTGTAGAGGGCAGGCTTCCAGATGGGGAGACCGAAGGGGTGCTCGACGTTGATGAGCGACTGGCGGTCTTTGACCGTGATCGGGTCATCGTCCTCCCGGTCTGAGCCGTCTGCGTCTCTCTCTGAGCTGTCGTCGCCGTTGTCGTCGTCGTCGTCGTCATCGTCTCCATCGTGGACGCTGGCGAGGCCCTTTCCGCGACTGAGACGCTCTGTGGGGGTGATAGAGTCGTTGTCATTGTCATCGTCTTCCTCTGTGAGCAGGTTGCTGTTGTCGCGGTAGACGCGTGGTGTTGCGGGTGAGCTGGATGCAGAGCTGCTGCGTGCCCTGCGCTGCGAGGTTGCAGACATGCTTCTGACTATGTCTGGTCGCCTGCGTGGTCTGGATGGGGAGGTGGCCCTTGCTGGATGTGGGAAGTAGGAGGTGCCCTGGTAGTGGTGCTGGGGCGTGTCTGCCGCTGACCAATGTGAGCTAGTGACGCTCGGGGCACGGCGGAGAGTCGACTGGCCTGTTGTAGCCGCTGCAGACGATGTGCTAGTCGTCGCTGTGCTGGTGTATGAAGCGCCCGGGGGAGGCGTGGGTGCGTCTTCACTCATTTCGGCCTTGTTGCTGCCTCGAGGGGGGAGGAGGAGAAGGAAGTGCCTCTGATGCTCTGGCAACCAAAATGGAGCTATCGCGTCTCACACTTGTCTTCCCCTATCTCACTCCACTGCTAAATGAACAACAGCGTGTATCTCATTAATAATGTCCAGTGTCTCATTAATAATGTAAGGTATAGTGGTATCATCTACTTCCTCAACAACTTCTCCCTCAACTCCGCCCCCCTCAGCTGTGCACGCAAGTAGTCGAGTCGACTCTGGTATCGCTGCGTCACCTCCGCCTTTCTCCGCCGAATCTCCCCCAGCTCAGCTTCCAGCGCCGAGTACACCTCCTGCTCCTCCTCCTCCACCACCGACGTCGGCGACACCTTCAGGTTGATGCTCGACACGCTGTCCATATTCCGCAGCGGCGACGACGGCAGTGCACTCGGCGTCGACGCCGATGGGTGCAGTCCCCGGTTCCGCGACGACAGCGACGACATGGACCGTTTTCGCGTGGACGATGTCGACGAGCTGGGGTGCATCCCGTTGACAACACCCAGGCGCTGCGAGGGCACCGTGCGGTGCGAGCCCGCGCGCGAGTGCGACGTGGTGAGCGACGAGCCCGAGTGCACAGAGCGCATGTCGGCGTCCGACCCGTGCCCGGGCGTCGACCGGCCGTCCATTGGTTTTCGATGCACACCCAGTGTGGAAGGCGAGCGCGGAACGTTTGGTCCGTTCTGGCTTGCTCCGCCCTGATTTCGGGTGAGCGTGGAGAGCTCGAGCCCGTTGAACGCGTCGAGCAGGCGCAGGCCTTCGGCTTCCATCGTCTCCATCTCTTTGCGGATCTCGGCTACGGACCGGTACTCGTCGTCTTCGTCCAGCGGTTCGCCAGATATCGTCGAGGGCGAGCGAACGTGTGGCACGGGATCTGGTATCCGTCCCGGGAAGGAGGAGGGCGGTGTTGACGTCGAGGTCGAAAGCTTGCGCATGCTTCGCGAGAATGTGCGGTACGCGCTCGAGCCGAGGTGGTCGCTGCTGTTGCTCGGGAATAGACGCGACGAGAGCGATTCGCGGTCGCCGTTGAGCGTGTTTGGCGTGTGTGGGCGCGAGGTGGAGCCGTTCCGGAGCTCGCAGGACATGCCAGGGCGTTGGAAGGAGGCGTTGGAGCCCATGGAGTAGACGCTGGAGGTGTCGTGGGAGGCGTTGCCTTTGCGGCGGAGGCTGGCGCGTTTGAACACGCCGGACATGGCGGAGGAGATGGAGTTTTTGGACCGAACAGAGGGTGTGCGCTGGCCATGAGAGAGACGCTTCAGATCTGGTGTAGAGGGAGAGGCTGAAGAAACAAAGAGTTGGTTGAATATGGAACGAGACATAAATAGGGGGTTGCCAGCTCACGTTTGGGGTGTGGGGAAGCGGTGGGGACGACCGAGGGCTCAGACGGCACGGTGCTCCCGCTGGCGAGGCGCTCAAAGATGTTTTGTCGAAGAAGGCGGTACTCGTCGTCGCTGAGCAGATGTTGGTGTAGTTTAGTTTGTGGACTGAGTGTATGCAGTGAGCTCTCACTTGAGCAGACCCTCTGAATTGGCCGTGGCTAGTTCATTTAGGCGTTGTGCAAGTGTGATACTAACGCGTGCGCGTCAGACAAAGTCACATTGAGAGAAATTAAAGACGAACGTGATGGCGTCTGTCTGTGCCTTTGAACTAGAATCAATCTTGGAAGTGTCGATGGCAGACAGACGGTTAGGCTGTGAGTGGGAGTCGCGGACGGTGTGTTTGCGGACAGTGTTGTCCTTGTCGTACGGCTTCATGGACTTCATCGACGGGGGACGAGAGGCACGACGAGGAGCCTGCGGGGAGTCTGAGACAGCAGGGGGGAGAGTCTGGGAGAGAGGAGGACGGTCCCTGGTCCTTGTCTTGCCGTACTGTTGAATTAGGCGTAGCGGTTGTTCGCGTCAGTGCTAGTACATCGAGCCCTGAGCAGAACGCGTAATGAATACATACGATTCTAGACCGGATGGCCTGCACCATTGAACGGTCGCCGGCGCTGCGAAAGGCGACGTCGAGGCCATCGTCTGACCTGCGGGAGAAAAAGCCCATGGGGAGGAGGAGAAGGAGGTGCCGTGGGGAATATAAAGAACAACATAACTAACAACACAACAACCGTTTGATCCTCGCTAAAATCCCATCTCGGCCTCATTACAATATCATAAACTAACTACAACTTTCTAGTATGACAAGACTGCAACTTTCTACACTGCGCGTCGTGGGCAGACGATATATCTCCAATGAACATCGACCACAGGGCATACCACTCCCGCTCAAGGGCACAAGGATCCTCGACCTCACCAGGGTGCTTGCTGGCCCGACAGCGACCATGTTGCTGGCAGACATGGGTGCAGACGTGATCAAGGTCGAGGAGGTCTCCCGTGGCGACGACACCCGTCAGTCACGCTGCTTCATTGACAAGCTGGTGACGGGCTCATTTCTGTACGATTAGGCTCCTGGTCGCCACCCTCGGCACCGACCCAGGACTTTGCACCAAAAGAGTCCCAGCATCTCCCACCAGAGTCCGCCTACTTTCTCGCAGCCAACCGCAACAAGCGCTCGGTCACCGTCAACTTCAAGAAACCAGAGGGCCTCAAGATTATTCACGACCTCGTCCGCTCCTCCGATGTCCTCGTTGAGAACTACATCCCAGGCAAACTCGCCACGATGGGGCTGGGGTGGGAAGACTGCCACAAGATCAACCCGAGACTCGTCTATGCCTCCATCACCGGTCCGCATACATTCTCACCACCACACTAATTCTCGATTTCTTACTCGTTCCTCTAACCTAAGGCTATGGACAAACGGGGCCTTATAGCCAGGCGGCGGGATATGACGTTATCATAGAGGCCGAAGCTGGCCTCATGCACATGTCCGTCGGTCTCTTCTTTTTTCTCACTTTCATCACCGCTCATGCATGCGTCCATGCGACCAGTACAGGCGAGCCTGACCGCCCTCCAGTCAAGGTCGGCGTCGCCGTCACGGACATTATGACGGGCCTGTATGCGCATGGCGCTATCTTGGCCAGCCTTCGCTCTGTCGAAAAGACAGGGCAGGGTGTCTGGGTTGACCTCAATCTGTTCGAAACGCAGGTGGGTAAATCTGTTTATATGGTCCGACAAGGTTTTGAATTAATGTTTCAGCTCGCGGGGCTGGCCAACATTGCGTCGAACTACCTCGTCGCGGGAAAAGAGGCGTCACGCCACGGCACTGCTCATCCGTCCATCGTGCCTTACCAGGTCTTCCCGTGCGCAGATGGCTTCTTGATGATCGGGGCGGGAAACGACAGACAGGTATGGCTCCGTCATGTGCCCTGATGACGTCCACAACGCTTCCCGCGCTAAACATCCTTCGTCCACCATGGATAGTTCCGACTGCTGTGCGAGAGGGTGCTGGAGAAACCCGGGCTGGCAGATGACGAGCGATTCTCCACCAACGCGGCTCGGGTGGCTCACCGGGAGGAGCTCGTGGACGTTATAAGTGAGACGCTCAAGGAGAAGAGCCGAGAGTATTGGATTGAACGCTTCACGGGGCTGGGGTGCGTTTCTGGATGAGGCGGCTTGGTTTCCTGGGCCGTGTCTGACGGGTTCTTTACAGGGTGCCGTTTGGGCCTATCAATAACGTTGAGCAGACGTTTGCACACCCACAGGCGGTGGCACGTGGATGTGCTGTGGAGGTCAATGTACGTGTTTCGAGTTGGTGGTGTTGGAGCGCTGTTGATGAATTGTTGTTCGCAGCATCCACGTTCAGGGAAGATCAAGATGGTGGCTCCACCTGTTAGGTACAACGGCAGACGGATGCCGGTGAGGCTGCCGCCCCCGTGGCATTCTGAGCACACTGCCGAGGTAAGAGCGGTCTGATTTTTTAGGATATCGCCATTGATGTCGGGATGATGCAGGTGCTCGGCGAGCTGGGGTACACGGAGTCTGAGCAGGCAGCATTGAGAGCAAAGGGGGTGATCTAAGATAATTAGTTATAAGATTAGTAGTGTGTGTAATTACATACGCGGCAGGTCCGGCAGTGGATACTTGGTCGATCCAAGAGATAATCAGCCCTACCACTTTAAGCGACAAACAAATCCTCCCTCTCTCTCTCTCCCTCCTCCTCCAACACCGCTCGCCGATGGTCATGACGTCCCCAACGCTCACAACGACCCGCACGGCAGACAAGGAGCAACCACGCAGCCCATCGCCCGCCGACGACGCTGCCTCCACAAGATCCGTATCCGTTCCGCCAGAACGCGGCCCAAGCGGCAGCCCACACGTCTCCCGCGCTGTTTCCGCTGAACCAAATCCCCCCATCGCCAAGCTCGCCTCCGCAAAGCCTGCTTCCGCCGTCGCAGATCCCGTCAAGGAGCAGTCAACAGAGGAGGAGCCAGATGACACCAAGGCCACAGAAGAGGAAGAGGAGGTCGACGAGGTGAGTCGCTCTCCCTCGCCCCTCGCATCCCCCCCTAGATGTCCGAGTTTCCTCCGTGGCTGATTCTCTCTTGTCTCAAGACGGGTGGTGATCACATCGACATGGAGACGTTTGAACAAATACTCGAGCTAGACGAGGACGAGGAGCGCTCCTTCTCGCGAGGCATGGTCTGGGAGTACTTTGATCAGGCTCAGGCTACCTTTGGCCAGATGGACGAAGCCTAGTGCGTCGCCTTTGCTTCTATGGTCTTGCGCCCTGTTCTGACCCTGGGCAACAATTTTGTCGACTGATGTACACTTCCACAGCAAGAAGGATGACACCGCCGAGCTTTCGAGGCTAGGGCATTTCCTCAAGGGCTCGTCTGCTGCTCTGGGCCTTGCGAAGCTACAGGCATCGTGCGAGAAGATTCAGCATTATGGTCAGCTGCAGGATCACGATAGCCCGTCAAAGGGCTTGCTTGCAAAGAGTGAGGCACTTGAGAAGATCCGCCCTCTGCTCTCGAGTGTAAAGGTCGAGTACATTGTTGCCGAGAAGTGGCTCAAGAACTGGTACGCCAAGAACTCTACCGAGGACACATGAGCTGCATGCGCACTCGATACAGGGGCATCGGCAGCCCTTGTGGGCGGCACAACACACATAGAAGCCAGGGGGTGGAGGAGAACACGACGACGGTGGGAGGCGGAAGACAGGCGCCCGAGCCAGCCAGCGGTCGCGGTCGTGCTGTTTCTCACCCTGGCGCAGGCCGATGATGTTGTGCCTCGTTGCGTGCATCGCTGTGCATGCGCCAGCCCTGCTGTACTATATGTATGTTTCTGAATGACTGTTTCCATCCATCTGCGACGCGATAGCTTAAACCCTACTTGATCAATCAATCGCTCCCCTCTACCTTTGCCATAAATCATTCTCGTGTATATTTTGCCCAGACTACGTACAGTCATTGTTTCAATTAGTGTTATTCTGATGACCTGGTGCGAAGTGAATGCAAGTACGCTAGCTTGAAGGAATTATTAGTGAGTTTGATTAGTGTCATCGATGACGCTCGCATAAGTAATGCAATAGCAAAAGTCTAAATGCCTAATTGACCCGTGACGCGACGCGTCTCGCTCTCTTTCGCTGCCACCACGCGCCATGGACCTCGCCCTCCCCACCCCCGACACCTTCCCCGCCTTTCCATATGACCCGCCGTACTCGATACAAACGGACCTGATGCGTCATGTGTATGCGTCCATTGAGGGTCGCAAGGTGACGATCGTGGAGAGCCCGACTGGCACGGTGCGGCGCGTGATGGAGGACGCTCGACGAAGCTCTGATTATGTGTTGTTGTAGGGAAAGACGCTGAGTCTTCTGTGCTCGAGCTTGACGTGGCTGAACGACGAGAAGAATCGCGCACGTAAAGGGCTCCTTGAGGCTTCGACGTCGACGTCGACGAGTGGTGAGTGTGGGGTGAGGTTTGCGTAGGCGGGTGGTTGGCTGATTGGTTGGTGTAGTGCCTAGTTGGGTCTCTGCTCATTCGATTCAGGTTATGCAGCAGCAGCTGGAGGAGCGGGAGCGGGAATATGAGGAGAGGTTGGGTAAGGCGAGGAAGAATGAGGCGCGGTTGCGGAAGTTGGCGCGGGCGCGGGTGCATAAGAAACCTGTGAGTGTTCCTGGGTATTTCCTCGCCTTATAGACCTTGAACATTTGTAGAGAGCTACTCAAGAGGCTTCTCAAGACGACGAGTTGGATGATGACTATTATCTACCGGAAGATCACGATACCGAAGGTGATGGCGAAGGGGACAACTACTCCCCAGCCGTACGCGCTCTCATGGCCAAGTTAGTCGCGTTTCATGTCCTTCGAAAAGTCTCGCTGATTTTGTCTCAGAATGAAGGGAGCTGGGTCGAAGACAACACCAGAAGAACAGGAGCCCAGCTGTACGAAGATATACTACGCCTCCCGGACGCATTCTCAGCTGACGCAGATATTACCGGAGCTGCGGAAGCTCAAGTTCAAGCTTACGAGCATACCAGATACGGAACCATCCCACCACGGAAATCAGAAAGAGGTGTCGTTGAAGCGACGGCAAGAGCAGGCAGAATCAGATGATGACGAAGGGCCGTCGACTCCGTGGCGGACGGCGTCGCTGGGTTCGAGGAAGCAGCTGTGTATTAATGACGAGGTTAAAGCAAAGCACGGAGATTTAGACGAAAAGTGTCGCGAGCTTCTTGAAGGTGTGTGTATTTTTGAGTTTTAGTTCGGAGTGTAGAGCCTCATGAAGCTTCTCAGAGAAGGGCAAGAAACGATGCCAGTATCTGCCTCCTCTAGAAGAAGAACACCGGTTGGCGGACCTTCGGGATCAAATACTGGTATGCAAGTATGGCAGTTCATGACTTGTCGAATCACTAGCTAATCAACAACTATATAGGCTTCGCCCAAAGATATTGTGGAATTAGCGGCTGCTGGGCGAAACTCGCATATTTGTCCCTACTATGGTTCTAGAAAGGCTGTTCCCCAAGCTGAGGTACGTGACGCCTCGTTTGTTATAATGTTGCTCGACTTAGTTATTTGACAGCTGGTGACTTTGCCGTATAATTTGCTGCTGCTCAAATCTGCTCGTGAAGCGTTGGGTATAGATCTGACCGGCCAGGTTGTTATCATCGACGAGGCGCACAGTTAGTTCCTCTTCGATTGATAGTTTTTTTTCGGGACTGATATGAATTATAGATCTCATTCCTACGTTGTTGTCGATATCAAGCTCGAGTCTTTCGTTCGGCACTCTTTCAGCAGCGCTCAGCCAGGTGACGGTGTACTATAAGAGATTTAGGAATCGTTTCTCGCCTACACATGCGTTGCATCTGAAGCGCCTCGTCGAGTTTATGAGTTCGCTGCAGAGGTTTCTGAAGGAGAAAGCAGCTTCGAAGCCTTCAACCCAAGAGGCGATGACGGTCCCTGACCTTGGCTGTGCGCTTGGTCACAAAGTTGAGGGTATCAATCTTCTAGAGATTGTCGAGTACTTGAAGACAAGCAAGGTAGGCTGAATTTTGATATCGCGTACTGAAGTTGACATTCTCTGGCGTGTAGGTAGCACGGAAGGTTTCTGGGTACTGTGAGAAGGAGGCTATCCGAAAGTCAGAGCAAGGTACGCCGCACTACTTACGGTTGGTTGCTGAGCTTAAATGTCTGAAGAGTCTCAACATCGCACGTATACGAGAGGCAAGGGCAATCCACCGCTTCATGCCATCGAATCTTTTATCACGGGTATATCTGCGGCCAGCGAAGGTAAATATCCTGCACTTTAGGAACACCGCTCTAATTCTCGATGTTAGATGGACGTTTGATCCTTTCACTGGGACGGGAGTCTGATGCGTCAGATTCCGAGATCAAGTATCAGCTTTTGAACCCTGCTACTATATTCCGGGACGTGGTGGACGTCGCACGTTCTGTAGTTCTTGCCGGCGGTACAATGTCTCCTGTCAGCGTTTCTCTCAGGCACTGCTGCGTTCGCTCACAGATGTTTAGATTTCTGATGTGACCAATCAACTCTTCCCATATCTTTCGGATGCCAGCCTCTCTACGTTTTCGTGTGGACACATTGTCCCGCAGTCGCATGTCCAGGCCTTGCTTGTTGGCAAGGGTCCTTCCGGGCGTACATTGGACTTTTCTTTCGGAAACCAGAAAGATAAGCAGCTGGTGGGTTCTCAGTGTTGGCCTCGTCCGATCCGACAATAACTGGTTTCCACAAGGTGAACGAGCTGGGGCGAACGATTGCCAATTTCGTGAACCTGGTTCCCGGAGGAATGGTTGTTTTCTTTCCTTCATATACCTACCTTTACTTTGCGAAAGAAATGTGGGGTACGTCGGGAATATGGGATCAGCTTGCTCGCAAGAAACAGGTAGGTTGTCTACTCTTCTCCTACGGGAAATGGCTCTGACAATTTTTAAGCTATTCATCGAGCCTCGTGAAGCGACCGGTGTTGAATCCCTTCTAAGAGCGTACTCTGCTGCTGCAATTACGGTAAGACAACTCAGGCATGACTTTGACTTGTACTAACTGTTTAAGCAGCCCGATGACGGAACAAAGGGTGCTCTTCTCTTTGCCGTTGTCGGGGGCAAAGTTTCAGAAGGTTTGAACTTCTCTGATGACATGGCACGGGCTGTTATGGTCGTTGGTCTGCCATTTGCCAATAAGGCGTCCATCGAGCTGCAGGAGAGGTTGCGTTATGTCAAGGAGCTCGAGAGCAAGATTTCAAATAAGCACCTGGGAGCGAAAAATACCGCTTCGGAGCTTTATGTCAATATGTGCATGAGTGCTGTGAACCAAAGCATCGGTGAGTGAGAGTAGGTGGTGTGGACATGTAACTTGGGCTCATCAAATTTCTAGGACGGGCAATAAGGCATAAGATGGATTGGGCTGCTCTGATCCTTGTGGACCATAGGTTTGGTACGGCAAGTATCCAAGGGAAACTGCCCCAGTGGATTGGAGCTGGAATTGTTCCATGTGATACTTTTGGTTCTGCTGTGAAGCAGCTGAGTGTATTCTACAGGAATAAGAAGGAAAGGTTGTGATACTATAGAGTCATCATTAAATGGGTGGAGCAATGATAAGTAAATGATTGACCAACAGTGCAGACTGTGACCACCCACCAGAGTCTCAAGGAAACATTCTGACATGAGGAAGTTGGGGCAAAATATAAAGCAGACTTTTATTTTTTTATGTTGGAAATCTGTTTATGTCATTTCAGGCATGTCCCTATGTAGACAAGTATGCACTAATGTAATCTGGGGTCTAATCTAGAGGTCTATGCACCGGAGTTTCGACCTCCAAAGTAGCTGCGATTACATGGCTGATTATATTCAAATACTCCATATGAAATGCATAGGATCCCACCGTTCTTATAACCGGGCTGAACAGCTAGTGATAGCTAGTATACCGACAATCAGCTTGTAACTAGCCATTCTATAATGTGGCTGTGTTGCCACTTTACCACATATCAGCTGCTCATACATCAGTAAAACCGCAAATTTCTTGCCAGCCTTGTCACCTTGCCACAAGGTGACAAGGCGTCATGAAACATAAAACCCAACATTGAATCGTGAAAACAATCTCATGCTTACTATTCGGATATTCTCAAGCTTCAGATGATGTTCAAGGTCCGGAATATGGTCTAGGAATACTCCTAGACAACCGAACGAAGTATATTTCTTGGCCTTGTAGGCACTTGTCCGTGTAAACTCCGCTCCTCCGAAGCGACCTTGCCGCGCCAATAGACTTGCCTTGCCGATTTCGGTGTCATGGTCAAATTGTTGCCTTGTGCAGGGTTGCACAACCTTGTACAAGGCGCGACAAGCATTTTTCATCTTTACTGATGTACATTGAAGATTATAGCTATATCCCGTTCATCCATTGGACAGTCGTCTGCCTGATAAGAGCAGCGGCAATATCCGACCGCCACATGACAATTCCCAATGTAGCCAGCACCCGACCACCACATGGCAACTCCCAATTTAGCCAGCACCTGAATTAGGTGGGGTTATAAAAATACGATCCGGATTTGACGGGGCCATAAAAATAGGATCCGATTGGGACGGAGCGATAAAAATACTGTAGTTTTTCGACCTTAGGTTCGCGGTGGCGTGGGAAGTCGGAGCTTTAACGCGCCTTCCATAACCGTCTGTCCCCCCCTATAGGTTCGGGGGGTCAAACCGAGGGTGGACAGCTAGTTCGTGCCTGTTTGTGCTCATACTTCAGCTTCAGACATTGGAACAGGGTCCTCGACACTAGCTACTAAGACAATAATATTATCTCTGAGGACTTATGGGATACTTTACATCAGCATTAATCTCGGCGGTGGCCCAACACCAATCCACAAAGGCCAATGGACTCATGGCCCCTCCAGAACTCCGCATACTTGCTCACTGAGACTGCCCATTATCAATGTCAATCCAGCTGTCGATATTCATCTCGCGGGTGACATGATCAAGTGCGTGTATACATCATCCTGACTATGTTAGTCTCTCCTCTCTCCCACTTAGGTTTAGGCCTGTACCTGTGAGTTCTGCACTCGACATAAGAGTTTGGCCTTGAGGTTGGCATGTCTCTGTTGTTGTCACTAGTGTCTCACTCCACATATCTGCATTGTATTTTTTGAAAATCACCTGCCGCAAAGTGTCCGAGTCTTACAGAAGATAATGTGGTTGCTTAGAAGATTTTCGAGTTTTAGCATTTTTGGTTTTATTGGCAAATTTTAAGGGGATTTTTAAACATTTTACAGTGTGTCCCCCCATCTAAGTTCGAAGGCCTGACTTTGGGGGGACTGTCCACCCCCCGTAAGTTCGGTTCGTGAGGGGGGGTGGACAGGGGACCGAACCTAAGGTCGAAAAAGTACAGTACATTGATTGCGACAGGAGCAGCACAGGCACAATGATGACTAACAGGTATTGACGTCACAGCATAGCAAAACAATTCTATGGGGATAATCTACTAGCGGAGGAGATCTCAGTCGACATCGGACGTCTCGGGGATAGGCTCGAGAACGCGTCCAAATTTGGTACGCAAGATGTTCCTAGCAGCGAGAACGAGCTGGTTGGGGGGAGGAAGCGACAACTGACATGGTGTAGTAGATGCACTGAAAGAAAATTAAAACATAAGAATAGCGTCTGAAAAATAAAATAAAACATACAAAACATCAAATTGATGTGCATCCACCGTGGCCCGATTATCCTTGATATCATCAGATGTAGATCCTCGGGGCCATTTAGCAGGGCGCGCATTGAGCTCAAGATCGTCGTCCGACCCATCGATGACGATCGTGTTCTGCTCCCTCCTCTCGCGCATGATTTGGTCGATGAGCACGGCGAAGGGAGGGAGATCGGGGCTACTTGAGCCGACATATTTGATGTTGTTGTCGTCGCTGTTGTCGAACAACATGGACTCGGCAGGTACAAGAGAGGGGGCCATCTCGTCAATATCCAGCTCGATGTCGATATCCACCTCGTTGTCGGTATCCAGCTCGTTGCGATTGATAACTGGAGTAGAGGCTCAAGGTGCGTTGGGGATGGCGTCGCGGACCCGACGCGTGATGGGGATGGAGACCCGATTGGGGGTGTCGACAACCCGAGGCTTGATGCAGAAGAGTTGGTTGGGATATGCTTGACAAAGCAAGCTGACATTTGCTGGCTCTGGTAGCATATACGTGAGGTGCTCTGCGACAGCGAACCTGTAGCGGAATGGGCTAGCTGTATGCGTCAACCTGTACTGAAATGACAAGGTCAAAGCTCACCTCGCAATGGACTCGCCCTGGTATGCCCTCTGCGTGAGAGCGGTGTGCTCGAGCTCGATCTCGGCCTCTGTTTGATATTGCTTCACAATAATGTGCTGGGAGAAAAGGTCAGCTCCACTCATACAAGGACATATCTCTTACCAAGTTGCCCCAGTACAACCCCATGAACAGGCGATGCTGAAAGATGAAGTCGCCATTATGTGCACCAACGGGAGATCGCGAATCATCGGCCATGTTCAGCATAATGCTGTTACCCTGGATGAATGTGCTATGGAGGGGCATGGCTCAAGCGGATGGTGAGAGCGTCAACACGGGGGAAGGAAGAGACAACGGAGTGATAAGAAAGATGGGCTCATGATTTTATGCTCGCCCCAACGCAAGGGCGCGATCGCCCGCCTTGCCTGCTTGCCCTTGCTTCGATGACCAGAATTCCAAACACCCAAAACTTGGGGCACTCTGACCAGAATTCCAAAACCCAGAACAACAGTGAGGCTGTCGCAATCAGGCATCACTGTCTGATGCCAGTGGTCCTAAGTCCCTGTCCCCAGTCAAACCGAGCACACAGGACGTCAGCAGAGAGCACACTCGTCAAGGTTCAAGGACGTACTTTCGTCGCTGCACCCCTACACAGAATACGGGAACCAGCAGCACCGCCTAGTCAGGCATGGACACCCCGATACTACCATCGCACCCTTCCAGTCAACGAAGTGGATCGACGCGTGGGGTTACAAAACGGAGAGGAGTTTCGAGAGGAGGAGGGTCGAGCAGAGGGCAAGTGAAAGGGCGAGGTGGAGTCAAATCAAGCACGGGCCGTCCAGACAAGCCCGTGACTTCTTGTGGACCTGATGTCGGCAAAAAGAGAGAGAGAGAGGCAAGCGGTGACAGCGGTTACTCGAGCTCTGCGAAGAGGGCCAAGGGAGGACAGTTCAAGATGCCGTTCAGCAACAAACCGGCTCAGGCCCAATCCAGGGATAGTGTACTCACTCCAGACGAGTCGTTGGCTTGTGTGATGGCCTCCATGCAGGAGCACCCTCCCCGTCAGTCAGAAAGCCCCCATCACCCCAGACAGTCATCTTCATCCGTGTCTTCTTTGGCGTCTCTATCCAACCCAAGCCTGGTGGAAATGTCGTCTAACGTGAGTATATGCACTTGTGTACATTACTGACTGCTCACCTATGGTACTAGAATGCAATGATCGACCCCCGCCTAGGAGCTGTTGAGCAGCCATCTGGCCAGAGCATGGGCCCACCACCACCTTACACCCCTGGCGCTGGCAACCCAGCCAATCGAGGGCGTACAGTGGCCCTTGGGATGCGCCCAACAACTCGTGCACCCTTGAAGAGCACTACCACTCATGTACCCACTGTTGTGCCGTCCTCGCGTGCACCTTCTGTCGCTCCGGGTGCGACGCGTCCGGCGGTGTCGCGTGCACCTTCTGTCGCTCCAGGAACCTTTCCTCAGCCTATGCGAATCCCTCGTCAGATCACAGATCAAATAAGCGGACACTCAGCTGACCTGATCAGAATCTCAGACAACGTCCAGCGGCTCAACAGCGACGTCCACGCGGGTCAGGAAACATCTGCAGCTATGTTGGCCAGAATCAGCGCACTTGAAGAGGAGCTCAAAATATCGAAGGAACTCAACCGGGTGATGAAGCTGAGACTCGACACGATGGAAGACAAACTGCAGGGGGTCAAAGATAATGCCGACGTCTTGAAGGATAAGGTCCCGAAGGGATCGGCAGAAGGATCTGAAAACGAACTGATGGTGAGTTATTCCATGTCATAATCCCGTGAAAAGTCTCAAACATGTCCTTAGAACAGCATCAGAAAATGCTTCCTCAAGAAGCTCGGTCTCAATGAGGGCACAGAAATCCACACGAATGTGCCATTACCCAACGGCGAGTTCAAGAAAGACAGTCGAATCGTTCCGAATTTCACCAAGTCATTCACCGCCAACAAGTCGTGGCACACCAAGATGATCGACTACATCAATGAGAACCTCTGGCAACATGTCAACGGAGGCAAGGATACATTGGCCGGCAAGTCCAAAAGTGATTACACGAAGAAGTTGGGGTGTTCGTTCCGAAACTGGAAGAACTCATACATGGCTAAGCGGAAAGAAGGGGTTGCCGAGGGTCAGGTGGACGAGCAAGAGGAGTGGCTGCGAACACAGGAAAGTCGGCGAGGAGGTCGCAAATGGCAGAAACGCACGAAACGGAACAATGGCCGCAAATATTCCGCCATCCTAATGAAATCAGACTTCGACATCTTAGCAAGCGTTCAAATCCACAGTGAAGAGGAAAGCAACGCACCTAGCAGCCCGCCTACTGTGCGGAACCAGAATGGGAACAAGCGCGTTATCGATAGTGGCGATGAAGGACCGGTTAAAGTGAAGCGTCAGCAATACAAAGCAGAGGATCCGTTGAAGGTTCGGAGGGCAACGTGGGAGTCTCAGGCGTTGATAGCGCTCAAGATCAAGGCGAGTCGCCTTGGTAAATCCTCTAAAAGAAAAGGAATTGCTCCGCAGCATCGACTTCGTGGACAGCCACGTAATGTCGAGCTCCCACGTCTTCCCAGCGGTAAGAAGATCCCAGCTTGGGCTCTATCCCAAACGTACATCGACAACAACGAGCTTTTACCGACCGATACAAGGATCAATTGGACTAAAAATGAGTGCCCTGCCTTCTGGGAGCAAGGCGATCCGTTTGAGGAGACGGATACCCTTGAAAACGCTCCAGGTGTGGCCAACAACGATGACTGGGGCGCTTACGAGGATGTAGAGGATGGCGATGAGAACGAGTTGTACGCCCAGGAACAGTATGACGAGGAGGATCAGGAGGAATATCAAGGTGAAGAAGATGACGAGGGTGAGGGCGAGGGTGAGGGCGAGCAGGAGCAGCAGGATGAGGATGAGGATGAGGGCGAGGGCGAGCAGGAGCAGCAGGATGAGGATGAGGACGAGCAAGAAGGCGAGGACGAAGGCGAAGAGATGTACGACGAAGAAGAACACAATGGCATCGGCAACGAGACCAAGGCTGAGTGAGTCGAAAGACAAAGTGCCGTTCCTGGACGACAAGGACTTGACTAGATATCAGTGCTTCTGCACGGACACGTAGGTAGTGTAGAACGCTCACCTCAATTTGTATGGCCCCGCTGGCGGTGTCTTGTCTGCATTACTGGGAGGAAAAGTCAGCTTCGGGACTGTGATGGTCATAGGCTACAGTGATCCATAGCCTGTGACGTCCAGTCTTGATCGGTGCGAGTACAAGGTGACCCGATAGGGAAGATATGCTAACAACTTCCGGAGGGGCGAGTCTGTCGGCTTGCCATGCAGCCACTCCAAGGTCACTAGACCTGACACCAATATGAGCACGTCATAATTGCAACACACAGACTCACCATAGTGCCCAAGGTAGTTGTATCCGTCCGTCCGCTGGAAGGAAACGGCATACAACAGCAAACACTGCAATCAAAGGATGTCGGTACCTCCGTTGAATCTCCGCGCGAAGCAAGTGATGTATTTGGACTGGCTGACGTTGATTGACATACGCGTACTGCCCAGACTGGCCACGAAAGTGACTAGAAGCTCCGTAGCGCAAGGAGTGAAGCCAAATGTGGGGATACGAGAGTACTCGACCGTCAAACACCACCCCATCGCCACTGAGGTCTGTGAAAGGGTGAATATCAGCCTCATATTCCCATACCTTCCGGAGATAGAGGTAGACAATGTCATAGAGAGAGGGATCGAGTTTGGAAAGGTTTTCTTTCTTCGGGAAGGACGACAATACGAGTCCATCAACGTCGTCATTTGGCTGCTTCCGTTTGCCGTTTCTGTTCCGCTGGACTTGCAGACTCTGAGTGAGAAGCTGGATAGAGTCGTCATCCTCGGGTGAGCGATCTGGCAGATCCTCCAGCTGTAGGATCTGCGATGGAGATTAGAATCATCGCCTGAAGAGTAGCAATACGTACGACTTACCAATTCATAGTTGAATGTCACAGCCCACCACCGACGCATCAGCGTGCCTTCTAATTCACCACCCTTGTGATGATTGTGCTTGAATCAGAGGAGCTTGCCGTTGAGCTGTTTGTAGGGGAAAGTCCAGTGGCCGTAGATGGGTCCATGCTTGTATATCTGCTCTTCAAGATGCTGTCCAAAGTGAAAATAAGGTGTGAGGGGTAGATGCATTGACACCCATGTCTGCGTCGCTCGCGCAAGTGCTGCAGATCCTCGTTTTACATCCATAGGGGAGATCTCACGAGTGGCGAGTATTCGGATAGCGACAGTGAACTCAAGTAGGGCATCGTAGTGTCGTCAAAGGTTTCGATCCGGTTGCACATTAGATAGCTGATCGAGGACTTCGGGGGGAGTCAGAGGGTTTTGAGCAAGGGTGAATTCACGTAAACAAGTTCTTGTGGCTGTCGTGTACTTGGCTTGAGCTTTGGCAATTTTTGTGTTAGCTGCAGATGGTGGGGCATTGGCATCAGGGATCTCGCCGTGTTGCTCCCAGGCAACAAACAGACCAACGAAAAGGACATGTATTAGATTCCTCCACTGGTCCGCTTTGACCGAACCTTTGCCGTATGACATCTGTTCGATCGTATCAGTGTGAATGTGAGTGTGAATTTGTGGTCAACTTGCCGAAGGAGGGAGTCTCGTAACTTCAGGTGGCCAATGTAGGTCGTGATAAAACTTTTCAAGAAGTTGGATGGGATCAGTCTCCTGCGTGGAATTGAGCAGTCCGTGACCGTGTATGATAACCTTGGTCACATGTTTGACCATGGCTTCAAGTCGTAAGCGCTCCATTTGAATCGTTTCATGAAGAGTGGGGCTCACTTAGGAATACACAGTGCATGAAGTCGATGCCTGCACTTCCTGCAGGCATCCACCCTGGGAGGTAGTTGAGGGGGGTCCATGACACTCCTCGATGCTCCCGGATCACCTGAGCATTGTGTTCGTTTGCGTCGCGAGCACGGAAGGCGTACTTGATGTGTCGCCAGTCCTCCCGAGGTTCGAATTGGGTGGGATCGAAGCAGGAAGGGTGTACAAGGGAGAAGTACGTTGCACAACATTGTGGGCACATGAAAAGTTTTGACGCGTGGCCTTGATAACCGTTCGTACGTCGGCTCGATGGGAGATTGGAGCAGTTCATGGAAAGATGGGTATGTACCAGTTCGAGCTCGTTGTGGTCGTACACCTTGAATTCGACACCTTGTCCAAGTCTCATAGCACTGTTGACAAATACATCCATGAGGTTGTTAAGTTGCTGTAGATTTGGCTCGTGAGGACCTGGTAGAACCATGGCGAGAATCGTCTCTTCCGCAGCGTATCGTATGGATCGGGGGTTGTTGCAAATAACAACGTAAAAAGCGCCGGTGGAGTGACAGTCGCGTGTGGTGGACTGGAACCTGCATATGTTCTCAATGTAGTCCAGTATTAGGTTGCAATAAAGCAGGCTTACCAGTCAATGTTAAACTGGAGAACTAATCCGCAGGGCAATGAGACGAACCTCTGGTTGAGTTCTTGAACGTCTACATCGTGAATGCCGAATTCTCCTCCCTTCCGCCTGGATAGCTCTCCATCCCCACCCGTCATAAATGTCGGTCATGGGCTTTGAGGGGTTGGCAAATGCGTCAAATCCAGATTCATAGTTAGGTGGAACCGGTCCTGCCTCGTCTCCTCTACCTCTCCAGTGCTGCAGCTGCTCCCATTTACCAGGCCGGAGCAGGAACCGCTGAATGGCACGCTCGAGGGGAACGTAAGGTACGATTTTGACGGGCGTTCTTTTGATGTCACCGTTTGCAAGTCGCTTTTCCTTATAGATAGTGCCTGTGCAGTTTTTGGACGTGCAGGAAGGCGAGGGAAGGTCTGATATGGTAGATGGATGGTGTACTGCCCAGCACACGTCACACACGGTTAAGTATATGATGAAGTGGTCCATCGAGAGGCCTAGACGTTTCAGGACAGTGGGCACCATTCGAGCAAAGTTGCTAAGTCCGGGGTAATCATCTTCGGGGTGCTTGTTGGCAGCCTGTGTGATAGTGAGACGTAATCCATCGAGAGTGCATTGAGCTGCACTATGCGAGACACCATGGACAACGACGAGAACAAAGACGCGTATATACACATTCCGAATGATGGAGTGATCTTCGAAGGCTTGGGGAAGTTGATCATGATAGTAGTCTTGTTCGTGCACATCTGAGAAGTTGAATACATCACCAAGAGGGACGTGTAGAATTTCGTCGAGCACGGGCTGCTCATCCTCTGGTTCCAGTACAGCTTCCTCCACCACCACCTCCTCCTCCTCTTGCTCTCCAATCTCCTCTGGTGGAGGGGGAGTGAATGCATGCCTGAGACGTGTGAAGAAATAATCATCATCGCTCATGTTGCCATTGTCAAGATTGTCAAGTGTTGGATGGTGATGCCCATCAAATAGACTGCGCTGCTCAACTAGCGCGTCTTCCTGTAATCCCATGAACTCAGTCATCTTCCTCCAGTCGATTTACTCACCTGCATTGCCATGACTCTGATCTGAACGTCCTCGTGCGTTTCCACCATCTCTATGTCTTGATCGTGTTCCAACTCACGTTGGTTCTTCATGATAGGTAAGTGTGCTATCATGTAGCGTTTGCTGATCAACACGCACCTGAAACTCGTCTGCTTCACTTCTAGTAACCGCATCTCGTCCCGAGCCTGCAGCGCGTTCATCGAGGTGAGCGTCTTCCTGGATATCGTCACCGAATTCGCTGAGGCTCGGCCTCTTGGAGGATGGTTCGCCTCGTTGTTCACCTCCTCGTTGTGTCGCCTCCAGAGCGCGTTGTAGGTCATCTTGCTCTTGATGTTGTCGGAATGTTCTCGGTTTTTGCGGTTTCCATCCCGTAGGACTACTTCCACAACCATAGAATATACACGAACACTTGCAGGATGCCTTCTCGGGTGCGCGTGGCATGTTCTCGAGGTGTACAAGGCCGATGCTTGCTTCAAGATGACTGACGAGAAACAAGGATGTTACAGGGGCTATTGCTTCTAAATGTGGACATCCTAATTTAGGTTTATGTAATTGCTAGTTCGCTGCTATTATACAAACGAAGGTCCGCGCGCCTAGTTTGTAATGTATGGATTGCCGAAGGAGCTACTACATAGCTTGTGATAGAAATGGGGCTAATGGACTCTTGTAATGAATTCACTTACTAGCAGCTACTTTGGAGGTCGAAACTCCGGTGATGCTTTGTAGGTGGTCTGTGTTGTAAGTGATATGCATAAGGTGCTGGCATGTGGTTACATTGCAAGATTCTGTCTAACTATACAATACATCAGCCCCTGTATGTACTTGATATCCATGGTTTATTCCTTGTGTTACTGTACTTTTTTGACCTTAGGTTTGGTCTGTCCCCCCCTCCCCACAAACTGAACCTATTGTGGAGGAACATACTGTAAAACAAGCCAAAAATCTGACTAAATTGATAGAAAATCCAAAGAATGCTACATAGTATTTTGATAACCTGAAAAACCTACTGATGTGTTTGACAGACCCTTTGACTAATTACATAGCATGTTTCCTCTATCAAAACACCTGCAGTGGCCTGTAAAAAATATTGGCTTGTCCATGCTGGGGCCATGACAGAAAACAGCACCTTGATCAATACAATTGGAATGGCCTTGTTGACCCAGAAAAGATGGAAATATGGGGTAAGTAAGCAATATCAGCAGAGACATGCTGAAATCATATGCATTGAGTGCTTTGACCAGCATGGTGCCATTGAGCACAGAACATGCAGTGGGACCAAGGCTTCAGGAATATATGTGGTGGCTCGAGTGTGTGTACCAACAACTAGCTCAAGATTGATTTCCTTTGTATCAATGTCAGGGACATTTCTGAGAATGCTGGTGCCAGGAATGTAGGAAAAATGCCTGGCAATGTCACTTCAGGGTAAAATTTTCAATCAGTGTTGAAGTTGTCAATGCAATGCCTCAACACAAACCCTGTCCACCTTCAGGTTGGCCCTCCAAACTTACAGGGGTGGACAAATGGTTAAGGAAACTGTATTCAAAGTCTGAATTCTCACACCACCACAAACATGAGGTCAAAAAAGTACAATATCAATCCACTTGTTTTATTGTCCTCTTACTCCTCCACTTGCTGACCTCCAAAAGTCTGCTATCAATGGCCTGGGGGTGTTCTGAGGGTGTGTTTGTAGTACTGTATAATATTGACTACCAAGTTCTTGTCCTATGGGACATGGAACAGGTGACAGACCTTAGATTGTGGAACAATACCACCCAGTGATTGAAGTTCGATGGCGGAATGGTGGGGCTGGCCTGCCATTCCGTGGCATGCCATTGGCAGCTGGCGGCCAGCGTGTTGCAGTTTCCTAATATGGCAGGTCGTGTGACGCAGCAAGTCGGAGCGAAAGTCTAGCCCCTGACTCGAGTAGGGACAGTTATTTATGCTATCTGGTGGCTTTTTCGTCCATGACTGGCCTCGAGAGTGGTTCGGGGCAGGGAACCGATGGTATCTAGAGAACTCGGGTAGACTAGTCGCTTCTTGAACACTTTGCTACCCTCCATCCTGTCTGTCTTCACAAATAAAATCCAGTTCCATGGCTTCCTGGTACAGATCATACTTTATTGAGCATCCTGATGCCAAAGACAGGACTATAGCTTCACTAGCTAATCCCACTGCGAAAATTACGAACCAGAGGACAAAGTCTATGTGCAGTAAATGCCAGAACAACCACATCTTGAAGGAGCAGCAGGAGGAATTGTCTAGAGGGGATGTACCCAGGAGTGTAGAGAGTACTACTCAGATGTGTGAGTAATACCCCTGGTCTCGCATATTCTTTCTGATACAGTTATACACAAGTATGGGCCTGGTACTCTGACACTGATAGCCCCCTGTTGACAACGGGGAAGCCTTGGCTGATGGGATGGGCGGAGCAGTGGCTTGGTCACCTCATGCAATGCTCTCATCAGCCCTTGGAGGTCCGCATCTTTGCAGAATCACAGAAGGTGAAGGGCAAGCATTCCCCCCCTTATAACAGCATGCCTCCTGCTTCTACAGCCTCTGGTTCTATGATGCTTGGCATTCCTGGTGTGCATATGCCATCATTTACTCCGCCTATGGGTACTTTGCCCACTGGCTCTCTGATGTATGCGCCATCACCCAATCCTTCTCTGTCTGGACTTCATCAGCTTCCATATCCCCCTTCCTCCCCTTTCCCAAGTGTCGCACCCTCCCCTATATCTGCGATTAGCTCAATCTCTGGTGACGGACGACCGCCGTCAAAGCGTGCATGGATGATATCACGCACGTTGGGCGTTGCAGGGTTTAGTGCTTGGATGTCGACTGACCAGGACCATCTTGGTGGACATCTGACACACATTACCGCATCCTGTGATTTTCCTGCTAACTGGATTGAGAATCACTCAGTTCAGGCATTTTTCGAGGAATATTTTCCTTCTGCCAGCTCAGTTTCTAGCTACCAGCTGACACATCAGTACATTCCTCAGCAGCTGGAGCACTACACTAGTGCAGCCAAGGAGAAGGTTCGGGGGGACCGGGTGACATTGCAGACGGATGGGTGGACGGGTATCAACTTCCATCACTTGGCAGCATTTATGATGACAACATCATCACGTCAGGTGAGTTTTCAGTGCATTTATGTATACATAACTTACATTATTGTTAATTCTTTGCTCAGGTCTACACCGTGCGAGTGGAGGATATCTCATCTGAGAATCGCACCGCAGCACATCTCAAGAACCTCATTGTCGAGGTGAGATGTGACGTCGAGGCTAATTGGAATGTAGATGTTGTCGCTGTTACTTCTGACGCTTCTGGAGAGTTGAGAGCCACACGGAAGCAGCTTGTTGAGCAATTCCCCTCTCTGGTTGCACCTGACTGTAATGCGCATCAGGTATGACTTAACCTTATTAATAACCATTTACTCACATTTGATTAGATTAATCTTGTTGTCGGAGACTATCTCAAGGTGAAGAATGCTCCCCGCTATGCAGAGTATACCAAGAAGGCGATGGAGCTTATTGGATGGCTCCGGGGCCATACACAGATCCTGGCAATTCTTCGCGACATCCAAGAAAACCTGAACAAGACTCGAGGCACTGCACCGGAGCAGATATTGTCTGTTCTTCGAGCTGTTTCAACCCATTGGACTGCACATTTCCTTGCTTTCCGTCGTCTTGTTCATCTCAGAAAACCCTTGAGTTATCTCTGTGACAGGGATCCCAAGGACATTATCTGTGGAGATCGTGCTGCGAAGCAGAAAGCATGGGAGATGCTAATGCTAATTGACGACCCAGAGCTGTGGAGAGTTTTGGACAAGTGAGTCGCTATTTATTTGGTGTATTCTCAGCTTAATATGTGTCTAGAACAGTTGAGCAGATGGCTCCTCTCACTCATGCTACCAACTTTGCGCAGGCAGCTCATTGCCGTGTTGATGAGGTTCTTCTTATATTTGGCTACCTATTTGGAACTTACTCCCGCATGTGCTCTAAGGCCACCAACATCGAGGAGATTTCTCTCATTGGAGCTATCCTAGCAAGCCTTGAGAAGTGGTGGAGCAAGAGTGACCAGGATGTTTTTATCGCAGCACTCATCCTGAGCCCCCTTTACAAGTTATCGCCATTCTCTCCAAACAGCTCTTATTCTCTTCCTGCAGGCATTTATTCTCTCTTCACACGGCTTTACTTGTGCTTTTTTGGTGTACAGGTTTCCCAAGCTGTCTTGTTCAAGGACTTGAGCAAGTACTTGAACGGCACCAGCGTCTACGCATTGCTCACTGAATGGGCAGCTGGCCTAAAGCACTCTGCGCTTTCGGAGGTGAGTTCCTGTTTGTTTTATTTTATTTTTCTAACAGTTTTATAGGGTACACGGCCTGATCCTATCACAAGTATGAGGGGATCTTGTGGAAAAGCCAGGATTTGCCACCTGTGCAAAGGCTTGCATATCTTGTGTTCGCAATCTGCGCGAACTCAGCGTTCTGCGAGCGCTTGTTCAGCATATTCGGGGCCATCCTCACAAAGCTACGCTCTCGTCTTGGTCTCAAAAATATGCTTAACCAGGCTGAACTCTGACTCCATATGCGTGATGAGTATACACGCAGCGGCAAGCCCACCGAGCGTCTTCGACGCAAGAGGAAGATTATTGATGTTGAAGAACCTTTGGAGCCACCCACCAGTGAGGACAACTTAGATATCAAAGAGCCCGCTCCTGGGCCATCCACAGAGCAAGAATCACCCATCCCAGATCCCGACAACTCACTTGCATCAATTGCTCGCGTACTTGAGGAGCGACTCAAGGATGATGAAGACACACCCTACAAATACACAGTTCACTCCAGAGGCTAGCAAGGTAACTCTTAGGGAGTTGTTCAACTACATCAAATGGGGGTGGGACACCGTAGCAGAGAGCTTAGGGGAGAAGGGCCTTGATGAGGAACAGGAGTTCTATGAGCTAGCGGGGCATCAGGAAGTTCACGAAGATGACAAGTGGGTTGATGACATGCTTGAATCGGCAATGTAATTTGAATGTAATGTAAATATAGACAGCCAATCAAAACTTGTATCTATGCTGACTAATACTGATGGACAAATGCGCGAGCACCATCTGCCATTGGCTGAATTGTGGCATCCAGTGGCATGCCACTGGCATTCCAAACACTGATACCACCTGTTGAGACCTCTGGTAACTTAAATATGAGACAGTTGGTAGAATACAAGAAAAAAGTGAAATTTGTTTGAAATGTATGAGTACACCCATGACCTGAAAAGTTGTTGTATTTCTTGTTTGGTATTTTTCACCACTTTGCATGGCCACAATTTCCAGTTTGTAGCACCTCAACAATGTTGAGGTCCACATTAATGTTAGTCACCAATCCTGGGCCAGCATCAGCACTCTGCACCCATGGTGGAGCCAGAGTCAAAAATGCAGTCTGTGAGATTGCTGGGCTCCTGGCACAAATCATCACCAAAGTCATCCTCTTTGGGGGGAAAAGCATGAGTGTCACCAATGTGTCTGCCCAGGGAGAACCAGGGTGCTTCAGCTATGCTCCACTAGTCTGGAAAATGTTAATGAAGGGATGGAGATGGGTGGGAATAATCCTGAGGTGAAATGGAGGAAATGAAGGTACTGGAAATTCCTGGGGACAAAGTATAACCCCTAGGTATAATTCATCAGTTCTTTCCATTCTTGGTAAAAAGGGTGCTGTTTTTAGCGGACCACTCTCTCCGTCCTCCTTCTGTAATTATTCACCGTCTGCTCTCCGGTTATGCCTGCTTCTGTCCCTTCGTCACAGCTCCTTTGTGCTGCCAAATACAGCAACTTGTTTCAAACTCCAATATGTTGTGTGTTGGCTCCACAGTTCCTCTGTTTCTCTTTCTTTTCACCATGCTCTTCCAGCAGCAGGTGCTGGTGCCCCAGTCCGCATCAATGGCTGCCCTCAGTGGCCTTGTTGCTGTGGCTTGGAAGGATACACACTGGCAAGCGCTAGGTGGACATCTGCTCTGTGCAAGGCAGTGTTGGAATCGGCAAGGCATTGTGCTTGCTGAGGCCAATTTGAGAGTGCACATTAAGGTATGAGTGAGAAGTTGGCAGTTGATGCCGAGACAGCTGTAGCGCTGGCATTGTGGCGCTGGCACTGAGTCAGGCTGGTTACCTTGACATATACCCCAGTTTCCCTGACAGATGGTCATTTTATATCATGCACATTCATTCCATTTTGTTCTACTGTGTTCCCCATCATTCCTTTCCATATGGTATACCCCTACTTCATTACGTAGCATTCCTGATTTGTATGTTACATGACAGCACCCAGATTCCACTTATACTAGATGAGTAGCTACATTCACCTCAATTTTTGTCTTGCCTACACAATGACTGAGGTGAGCCTCTTTTTGTACCCGTTGATTATAGACATGTACTTATATTCCTTCTGTAGTTCTGACCTACGTGTCTAGGTAATGTACAGTGTTCATCTTGCCTACGCAACAACTGAGTTCTGACCTACATGTCTAGTGCATGTTGCTACTGCTTGTACCTCCTTGAGCAGACTATCTGTCAGCCCTTGCTTCATTCTCTCTCCAGCCTATGCACGGGTCAGCCAAACTGTGTTCACCCATAGTAACGCCCCAGTGAATAAATTGGCTCTCCCCGCACCCAAAATGACAGGGGATCCTTGGTCCATAATGCGATGCAACAGTGCCCCTGGCTGAACCAATAGCCAATGCGCATGCTGACACATGCACCCACCATGGCTAACCCCCAGTGAAAAGTCGGGGGTTCTCGGTAGATTACCATCTTTTACGGCTGACCCTTGTAATTTTTTATTTTTATTTTTTATTTTTAAATCAAAGGTTTATTAGTCTTGCAGAGCCTCGCCCTATGGTAGACATGCGGTACACTACTGTTGACGTGCTATACTGGGGGTCCAGGCCAAAGAGGAGAGATGAAACAATGGCCCCTGAGGGCGACCTTGTACTTTAAAATAGACTTCTATCTAATAAAAGAATTGATGTGAGCCCACAGTTGCTGCCTAGGCCTGCGTTTGAGCTAATGAGGCTTCTTGGCATCTTAGCTCCAAAATTAAACCAGCCCAAATTGAGGCCTTGGTCGGCAGACTTAGATGTATTGCCCAATTTATCCAAGTCCCCCTAGCTATGCTAGTGTGCCTATACCTCTGTACATCCAACTCAGTCAACGATGGTACAGCCTGGGATCCACTGGAACGAGGAGCAGCACAAGTGGGACTACTTCTGTCCTTGCTGTGTCTGTTCTCCCCTACCCAAAGGGCCGCCAAAACAAGCTCACAAGAATACACACAATGCTCACAAGGATACACACAATGCTCACAAAGAACATCACCAAACCACGCTTGGAGCGCAACAAGCTGCTCTTCATGAATGATATCCCCAAAGCATCCAGCAGCAATCACTGTATATTGAACAAGGAGGGCCAGGACAAGACCCTTCGCAGGATCAGCACTTCAAACAGTTGAAGGCGAGCAACAGTAGAGGAAGTGCAGGATGAAGGGGATACACGAAGAGATAACAGAGAGTTGGTATTGGAGTCTCTACAGGTGCACCCTAAATTTTGTCTTACTCTTGATTTACACTAATCTTTCATCCTATCTCCTCAGCATCGCAATGGAGCAGAGGGCGGGACAGAGAATGGCGATGAACTTGGAGCGGTATGTCCTCGCACTACCATTCCTAGCTTTGCCAGCTCACGCCTCTAGAATGAAAGGGACAAGGAATGTCCACGTATATCTTGTCAGGGGTCTGAAGAGCTGGAAGAAGAACAAGAGCTACCTGAAGAAGTCCTCAACCGCCTCGCAAATCTCTTTGGTGGTGGACCAGGCCCAGAATCATCCGGAGGTGAACATGGTACTATGGGGTGGACAGAAGACAAACTGGAAGATTTATGGAGGCTCACTCATCTCTCTGATCTTATTAACACCCTTTTGTACATCAATATACTTTGATCAGTGTCGCTAGATGATCAATATAGCCGCATGCTTTCAGATGAAACCAGATACCGCTTGAAACACCCCTTGCACAAACCTGAAGACCTTGGGGATCCAGATATTCAGCTCTGTATGGAGCTATTCTTCTGCAACATCTCAGAGAGTGTGTATAAGTCCGTTTGCGATGCAATCAAGCGATGCCATCTGAACACAGAGGTCTACAGTCCATATTCCATCAAGAGAAAGGTCAAAGAACTCAGTGGCGTCAAGCCACTACGCTCAGACATGTGTCTCAATACATGTATGGTGTTCACAGGCCATAACACTGAGCTCACCGCATGTCTTTGGTGCTATGAACCTCGTTATGATGTGAAGTGGTCTTGTGTTGCAAAGAAAAACATACCTCAGCTGACATTTGTCACACTTCCAATTGGCCCACAGCTACAGGCACTCTACAGAAATACCGGCCAGGCCCAACACATGTGATACCGAGAAACAAAGACCAACAGGATGTTGGAACTGATACAAAGTAGGCTCAGGCGAGAGAACAGAGAAACAACTTGATTAGAATGTACCTGATACAAAGTAGGCTAGGGTACATGATAAGCAACAATTGAAGTGTAGCAATGAGAACAAACATACAACAGTTGAGAGAACAGAGAAACAACTGAGGTAGGAAAGAGAAAAGCGAGCGAAGATAAGGACGTGAACAAGTCACGTGTGAATAAATCAATTGGGGTCTACGTATTGTGGCGTGAAGGGCGTATTGTATTGTATACACAAATGGGGCAGCAAATCGATGTGTACGAAGACATGTTCAATGGGGATCAATATATTCAAGCCGTTTGTGATGGACATATTTGTCCTGGAGACCCCGTTCTCATGTTTTTGATTGACGGGGCTCAGCTTTACAAATGCAAGCAATCTGACTGTTGGATTTACATATGGGTCTTTTTTGATCACGCTCCGGACTCCAGATACAAGAAGAAATACATACTACTGGGCGCAGTTATACCAGGACCTCGCAAACTGAAGAATCTTGACTCATTTCCTTTTCCAGGGTTTCACCATCTTGCCACTATCCAGTGTGATGGTCTCGGTATCTGGGATGTCAGTACAGACATTGAGTATACCTCTCATCCATTCTTTTTTATTGGTACTGCAGATGACCCCGGGATGGCTCTTTTATGCAGTCTGGCAGTGGTTTTAGGGTCGACACACAGCACTCAGGTCATTACTATCCCGCTCTGCATTGTCCTAATTTCCCTAACTGTGTTCAAGGATCAATGCACGAGGACTTTGACATTAATAACCTATTGCCAGCTGGCTCAGACAATTATCACGCCAATGTACATTGCCTCAGTTGCTGTTGCACAATGGCTGAGTATGAAGAAATGCAAAAAGAAAGTGGTATCACCAAACCAAGTATATTCATCGGGTTCTCTGACAATCGTATTCTGTGCATACCTTTCTGCTTTGGCTCAGATTGCATGCATGTATGGAGTTTCAATGCTGACTTGCGTGTGATTGAGATCATGGACATCAAGTCAGTTGTTGTGATGGTCTTACACAGATTCCCTGCACATGATGTTCCTTTATTTTACATGATAGAGCAGCCTGGTTTAGATATTGCATTGTTGACAGGAAATGGAGTTGCTCTGGAAGAATCAGACATTGATAGCATGTAGCACATCAAATTTCTGTACATACTACAAGGCATCACACAGAGAATACACTGTAAGGACATTTGACATAACACTAGTATATAGTACAAAAGACAGGTGGTCTATAGTTGTACAAAAGTAAAGCTATAGTAATTTTAATATCCATTGCAAACCTACGCCGATCGAGCAAACCTCTTCGCGCAATTCTCTCGTCCGATTCATTGTTGCAATTGCTCATCTCACTTGCCTTGTGCTTGCCAGCGTACAGCTCAGTCATTGAACAAGTCTCCGGCTCCATGATTAAGCCGTCCATGTTGCCATGTGGGTCAGGCAACCCAGAAATATGTGAGATGCCCAGGATGGGCAAGGAAACATCCACAGGGACAGGACTGGACATGTTCGGCAAGCTGTAGGGGTGGGGGTTGCCCAGCCAAACACGATTGGGGCTAGAGGATTTTTTGGAGAGGGCTTCATGGTCTTCAACAACCATGGTAGTATTGTTGAACGGCTCGGGCTTGACGTCAGGAGACTGATCACGCTCGCACTGTAAAGGATCTATTAGATACAGAGGAAATAAAAAACATGAATATATGCGTACCGTGCAAGTGCTCGCAGCATTCAGAGTTTCCATGAGAGTGGGCCTAGGAAGATCTTGAGGCTTGGGAACCGCAAGGGCATTGAGGATAGAGTCTTCATTGAGCTGGCGTGTGACAGGCTCCAATTCTTTGATGGTGTACATCCTAGTGATAATACAGGGAGGAGGGTTATTGTGACGGTTGTAGTGACCGTGAATGATGTACCTGTGGGGAATATTGTTGTAGTCGCGCGGGTGGGTGGGGTGATTGTGCTGTGCATGAATAAAAGCCTTGGATGTCTCGGCAAAGGTGACATTGACAAAGGGTCTTTGGAGGCAAAAACTGATCCTATCGAACATGCCAGGCAGAAAGGGGTACGCGCCATTGGCCGTTTCTTCGATGGGGATAAGGCTGGGAAGGTCCTTGGGGACTTCTTCCTCATTGTCTTGAGGAGCTGGGGTTGGGGAAGAGGGAGGGTGGAAGCCAGAGAGCGGGTTGGAAGTGGAAACATCACCATGGGTAAGGCCAGTAAGAGCAAGAAGGTTCTCCCCAAGCGGCACGTTGGGGTGGGGCACGTCATCCAAAACAACGGATGTCAATGTGGGGGGGTGGTTCAGCGCTGTATTGTTTTGCAGATGGATACCAAGAATCTGTAAAAATTAGTATGACAAGTGACAGTTGTTTGATATATACGTACCATAGGACTAAGCGATGTTGGAGTGAAACAAAAGCTGAAATTATTACTGAGGTTACAGTTGACATCCGTCAAGATGATGTTGCCAACGAGGTGTGTGCTGGACTGATATTTGGTGTGGCAATTGGTTGACATGTTTTCATTGAAACAGTAAATGTATTTGGTGTTGCTGGAGTTTGAGGCAGACATTTTGGATTGTATGCGGGGTAATTGATGTTGAGGAACGATATAAGCTAGATGAGAAAAGTGCTAAGTCCATGCACCTTGATTAAGTCTATTTGGATTGTGGGAAATCTTGATTAGATCTTTAATCTATGCATCCGCGTCATCTACCTCTTTTGCTTGTCCACCAAAAATCGAACCTTCAACGCATCCATCCCACAAGACCTCCATATGTCTTACAACTATCAAAAATTCCTCAAGAACAACCACTACTCCAATGATCCGGAGAACTCACAGCCACCACCTTTGAGTCAGCCTTATGTTTCCCACTTTGAGTCCAACCGGCAGCACAAATGTGGTCTATATCAGGTGCGTTTCTATGTGCCTCGTGTTGATCTTGCCTGATAGGTATGTTAATTCATATAGCTCAATGACGTTCCGACTCGGTCCCAGGCTCCTTGTACACATGGTACTCAGGCCAAATGGGGTGAAGTCCAGCAGCTCCATCAGCAGGTTACAGACCTAGTGTCCATGTGAGTACTATCTAGATCTTTATTCACACTATATATGTCTAATTATGTACAGGGTCTCTTCTCTGGTCAGATCACTGCAGTTCACGGGGGGGGGGGGGGGGGGGGGCC
>NW_006913058.1:1206642-1244607 GCF_000271625.1 Coniophora puteana RWD-64-598 SS2 | reverse complement strand
GGGGGGGGGGCCTGCCATTGCGGTACCCACATGGGCTTGACCCACTCCTGTTCCGACCCCAAAGCCTTCCATCACGATCAAACCTGACCCTGATGCACCTAGCGAGGTTGCCACAGGGCCAGAGAACAGCCTCCCCACGCCACCTTCAGTGCCTGCTCTCATCAGGGGCCACAACACGGTCTCCAGCCTCCAGTTCAACAACAATCCCAACCTAAAACTCCACCTGGATGACTACAGCCCCTGTAGCTACATGTGGACTGTCTCTGACTGGGGTCTCCATGTTGATGCACAAACTCTCGCCACCAAAATGCAAGGTGGCCATCTGAAGGGGATTCAGGGCCAGTCGGCGCAATTGAAGAGCATCAACATTTGCAACACGTACTTTGTCAATAACCTAAGTGAGCTGATCTCAGGCAGGCCAAAGCTGTGCACTCTAAGATGAAGGCCACGTGGTTTACCCTTCTCAAGCACCATCGCAGTGTGCTCCTACCCCAGACCTGGGGTCAGATGGACAGTGGTACTCTGACTTGGTTTATTGCAGCTAACTGTCGTGTCTCCCCAGTGCTCTGGTTGTGCAGTGACAATTGGAAGCTGCTGGAGCTGGGGAAGCACTATTACTCCAGGTGGCGGGACCAATATGCACCTTGGTTAAAGCCGGGGTCAGGCAACAATGACAAGTCTGTTTGCCTATCAAAGCAAGGCAACACAAAAAACACCACGGCCAGCTCTTTGAGGCGCACAAGGTCCAGTGATGCTGCTGAAAACATCCCTTGCACCTCAATTGGCTCTGTGCCTGGCCCTTCAAAATGCACAAGGACCAACTCAAGTGAGAGCGTGGCTACCTCGTCTTCCTCACTATCACACGACTCTTCAATGTTGGCAAGCAGCTTTGATGTCCTGGAAAGTGCAGATGACGCTCTAGCACTTTCCACTCCACTGTGAGTTATATTTTCCTTATGTTATTTTTGCTCATGTTTTCTTACAGGGCTGATGCGCTCGCCAAATACCCTTCGAGCAATGTGTTGCCGTTCACCGTGAAAGGGAAGGAGAAAGCCAAGGCAGGCAAGGTACGTGCAGGAGCGTCTTGCATGGCAACATGTTCCCCCGCCAGTGTTGCAAACATCAACAGCGGGACTCTGCCTGTGAATACAGAGCAGATCTCTCCCTCTCTCCCAGCTCCCCACCTCATTGCGACTCCAGCCAAGGCAGTGACCCCGACCCCAACACCCAGCAACACTCCTCAGCCAACTTTGGGGGAAGCACCTGCTCCTGCCTTTGCCCAGCCTCTAACCGAGCAGACAACATTGACTCCGATGGCCAGTGGCGCTCCTCAACTGGTCATCAAGACTGTTGGGGAATCTATCCCAATTGCACCAGAGGGTAATACACCAGCAAGTGGATGAGGTGGCAAGATGCTTGTCATTCCCAAGACCATATCTCCCAAGTAAGTGTTCCTTTGTGTTCTTAATGTCATTAATTCATCCCTTGTAGGTGGGAGCTTGCTTGTGCTTGGGTCAAAGATCCCAAGAATGCACTCAACACAGAAGTGCGTTTCAACAAAGCATGGAAGGTGGTATGCAACTCGGAGGACAGGACTGCTTTTGATGTATGTGATCCTGTCGCGTGAGTATGCCAGCATTAACAGAAATCAACACAGCACTGGCAAGGTGTCACTGACCAGACAAGGAAAGGTGTTTTTGCATGATTCTGCGGCACATACATCATGTGTTTATCTGTCTTTAGCGGTGTACTTACGATTCCTCTGTTTGACAGCTTGTTAGTGCATCTCATTTGACTATCACATCCACCTCTACGCCCACACTTGTAATCACATGCACTATTCAACATCCACCATGGTCACTTTTTATATATATATATATACAAGACTTGTGCTTTCATTGTGGTGCTTTGTTATTATTTGTATGTTGCTCTCATTCTTTGCTATCAGTTACCAAGTGTTTGATTGATTATATTCTTTTTTAAAGTATTCTAACCCATGTTAAAGTATCCTGTACTGTTGCTACGGTTGAATCCAATGATCCCTTTTTGACTGTTCTATACTTTAAGAACTTTTAAGTGTTTATTAAAGTGCCTCTTGGGGCACATCCTAGAGCAGGTTTAATGAACAGCACCCATTTTAAAGAATGTAAGGTTGTTTCAAATAATAAAAAGGTATCTTATTCAAAACTTTAATAAATAGATGTGACACAACTTTTCACTGGAGCTAACCTACAGGTATACTTGCACTCATGCAATGCATGATAACCATTGTGTAAATAAGACTGTTTAGCATAGACACAAGCAATAACAATAGTACCATACTTATGCCATGCCTTGCTCTCAGAACTGAGCCAATGCAACAGAGTATTAGTATAAGGTCTCATCTCAAGTGTTGGTTAGCGGTACTATTGGGCCAATGTCATTATATTCTGTACATACAAATTGTATCCTCACGTAAGGTGCTACCATTGTGTTACCATACCTGTTCCGTCCTTCAGTCCCAGGGGCGCCCGCGAGGGCCTTGGCTATGCACATAAAAGCAAGTAGAAACCTGCTGAGTACAGTGGAGCAAGGTGGAGAAGACAAGTCAATATCAAGCTGACTTGGAATACCATAAATTTTTGACCTTAAGTTCATGGTGAAATGATGGGTGCAGCATCCCATCTGGGCAGTGGAAGGTTATCATACTCACTTGATTGATTGGTTTGGATGTTTGAGGCTTAGTGCAATGGTAGTTCAGTAGAGAGGGCACTTATATTCCTAGTACACTGGTCCTAGGGATTATATACTAAGAAGAGTGACATTTCAAGACGCACAGCCATATTACTACTATTTCTTGCTACACATTTGACATATGGTGTTTTTTATTACCTCCTTTTCTACTAGTCTTGTTGCCACCTGTTTAGCTATGACACTTCTTGACATTTCTATCATTCTGCAGTTACTATGTCAGAAAAACACAAATGCTAATTATGAGTGCCCAGTGCTAAACCTTCTATTTATAAATAGCTAGTAGCCTTGTATGTAATGAAATAATCTATTCTGTCAAAAACACCTCTTGCTAACCCTAACTCAGACAAACAATGCATTATTTATTGCATTTGTTTTTGATATGGCCAGACTTTGGCCTTATCTATTATGTAAGCAGGCACATGTCCAAGCACCTGATGAGTCTGGACCATGACATCATATGATGCAAGGATCATGCAATATGGTGTGCTTGTATTACTAAGTACTTTGTATTCCTAATTAGGCAGGAGCCTTACCTTTAGACACATGGCCTGTGCACAGCTGCCCAGTAGTATATAAAGACTGCAATTGATGACCCAAAACTCCAAAAGAGTTCTTTTGGGATTTTCCCTTAGCTCTGTTCGTAAACCTAAGTCTCAAGTCCTCTCATTGAGGCATCTATTTCTGTCCAAGCCCCATCTAGGGTTAGGGTTAGTTTTTCCTTCTTATCATCATTCCTTGTTTGCATGTGTAGTGACTCCCCTGGTTAATGACCATTCACATATTCTAAGTAATAACAGAGTGCATAAGTCATCTAATAAGCATTATCTGGCATAAACACACATGTTGGTCTGTCAGTGGAGTCTGAGTTGACCTTTGGAGGTGAGTAGAGGCAAGCAGTGCCACACATCTTTGACTTAATTTGGTCATGCATTTGAACTCTGTTAATCTCAAGATTTCAAGTGATTTGTGTATGTCTCTTTTCTTTTCACCTACAACTATGTACCTTTTCCAGAGGAGGGTGTAGGTGTCCCATTCCTCAAACTTGTAACTTTGCCATGACTAGGGTCTATGTGGCTCAGGCTGCATTTTAATGCTTGTGGCTGGCTCTACTGAACATATGTTCTGGATAGGGCATTTTTCCACAAGTTGACCACAGGCAACAAGGCAAGACAAACCCTGCAGCTTAGCTAGCCCACAGGCAGATCCACGCACACCTAGGACCCATAAAATGTATCTGTAGAACACAAAAGAACACATGCACACATACACACTACACACACATGCACACATGCACCATGATGTACTATACACATATGGCACTATATGAATACATGTCCATCCAGATATTCCTATGTACAGTATGAATACTTGTAGTATAATTATTCCAAATCTTCTTAGTGCAACACAAGGGGTAAGTATGATTCACAATGCCATAACAAACACTTAATTATTACAGTGGTACCTAAAACTTGTAAAGTTTGAAGCACTCAAACATGCCTAGATCTATGTATGTATTGAAGAAAAACTTTTCTGTACTGTCTAAGGCAGCTTCACACACCCACAGAACATTCACATATTTGACAAACCGTGGAATCAAGTGGCACAACCTTAGCAATGTGGATGTGGGAACCACTCCTGCACTGGGACCTCTTGATGTGAAGCTGGCTCCAATGCAAACATAGATGTCCAAGGGTTAATGGTACTGAACTCATAGTACCAGTGGACATACAATAGGTGGCCTTGTATACCATACTTGGATGACATCATGAAAATTGTGTGCACACACCCTATACAAAGGCCTATAAATATGCAGTTAACACCCACTCAAGTTTAGTAATACACAAAAATACAGTGAACAGTCATATCTGATAATAAATGCAGGTTGCAGCAAAATGCTTCTGTATCCCTAATGAACAAACTTGTATCAAAGTGGGATGGTGTGACGAGTTTTTGCAAACTACAAGGTTGAATGTCAGCATGTGTGTGAAGTTTATGGAGCTGCTTGATAGCTGTAAAACAAGGTGCTGGAGGTGCTAAAACCAAAATGTAGTTATAGACATTGATGATTGAGGTTGCAGATATCAACTGCAAATATTGTGAATGAGATAAACAAAGTGACAAGTAGATGTTAAGGACATCAACCAGCAGAGGATGTCATTGAGTGTGAGCAATGTCAAAGAGTTGTAAGCAAGGATGATGACATTGGCATGAAATATAGAAGCTGTGTCCTTGACACAAGTCAACAAAGGTGAAGTGTCACAACTGCCTGGAAAACAATTGTACTGCCACAATGCAAGAGCTTCAAACTTTTTATGGCCATTTAGGCTAGCCTTGTTTTCAATGTGCTTGCTAGGCTTAATGTCACCATTGTCTGTGTCAGCAAGAGCAGCTGAAAGAGGGGGAGGGGGGCATGAAATTTGGATTATTCTCACTCTAGAAAGTAAGATACAACAACCAAATAATAATAAAAGGCCTTCTGGCAACAAAGCTACATCATCATTTGGTAGATATAGTTCTGCTTGTTACTAGCACAATAAGCTTGCTTTGCGAAGTCTACGTGCAGGTGCTCCAGGCTTGCAATGTTGAACCCATCTCCACTGCCAAATAGCTGTATAGCTTTGACATAATAGAGCATGGCATGGAGCTTTGGAATGTTGAAGTTGCTGTGAACCTGGAGCTCTGAGATGAAATGGACTTGCTAACATGAAAATCATGCAGGGATTTTAACATGGCTCCAAGAGTATCTGTTGTATGTGACTGGTAATGTACGTACAAGATGAATTTGAGCAGTATATTTGCTGCTGTCATTGCCTTTGCACTGATGAGACCAGAAAGTGCATCAGGAAATATTCTCTCCATTTCCTGGTGCTTTGTTTCTGTGTACTGCAAGACTGTAAACACCCTTTTCTTGAAATGATGGAGATCTCCACATGGTGTCATGTCTGATAGTGTGAGTCAAGTGCTGTTTTGCCAAGGAAACCCAGGAACCAGGGAATGAGATGGTCCTTGAACATGCCTTTATGCAATCAGTGCAAGATATCTGGTGATCTGTAGTTTTTCAACCTTAAACTTGTGGTGGCATGAGAATTCGGACTTTAAACACAGTTTCCTTAACTGTTTGTCCCCCCTTGTAAGTTTAGAGGGCCAACCCAAAGGTGGACAGGGTTCATGTTGACATTGAGGGATTACACCAACAGCCTCAATACTAATTAAAGAAATGACCATGAAGTGGCATTTCAAGTGCTTTTGCCTATGTCCCTGGTGCTAGCATTCTCAGAGACATCCCTGGCTCTGGCACAAAGGGAATTAATCTCAAGCTGGTTGTTGGCACACACATTTGAGCCACCACATATATTACTTGGGCCTTGCTCCCACTGCATGCTCTGTGCCCAATGGCACCATGCCGGTTAGAGCATTCAATGTATTTGATTTCAGCATGTCTCTGTTGATATTGCTTACTCACCCCATATTCCTGTCCTCTCTGTGTCAACAAGATTTCAATTGTATTGATCAAGATGCTATCTTCCAAGTTCAATATGTTTTACACACCTCTGCAGGTGTTTTAATAGAGGAAACATGTTGCATAATCAGCCAAAGGGTCTAACAAACACATCATTAGGCTTTGGCTTATCAGAATACTCTGTATCATTTTTTTTTTTGGATTTTTTATCAATTTAATCAGGGTTTTTTTTTGCCTATTTTACAGTATGTCCCACCTGTTAAGTTTGTGGCTTCAGCCTTGGAGTGGACTGTCCCCCCACATTAGGTTTGCTTTGTGGGGAGGGAGGGACAGGGGACTGAACCTAAGGTCAAAAAGTACAGTAATACTTGTGAAGATCTTGGTATAAAGCAGTTTTTTTTTTTTTTTTTCAAAAATGGATTAATAACAGAGTAGAAGCTGTGTTCATTTTTTATTCCTGAAGAGACATAAACCCATTCCAGAGCTTCTGGACCTTAGAGAGAAAGGCTTTTGGAGAGTGTGCATATAATTGCTAAGAGGAGTCATCATGGCTGACAAAACACTTTGGACATTGGTTCTCCTTACAGCAGGCCATCAAGCACTGCTCAGGGCAATCAGTGATGTACATGGCAAGGATGGTGAAGAGTCAACAAATGAACCCATCTGGACATGTGAGAGGTACTTCATCCTTTCCCATGGTGATCAAAGGTTTGAATGCAATATTCATGCAGTGGCGGAACAAGTAATAGGAATTAATATCCCCTATTTTTGTGACCAGGGTATATTCTAGGAGTACTGTTGCCCTGCTTGATGTCTGGCAGCAAATGTCTTTGGTGACATTTCTGAGCATCAAGTATACTGGCCAAGCCAATTATTATCAGAAAACTGTGATAGAGCTGTTTTATTGAACATAAGAATGATGGGTGCAATAATAGCACTTTTGGAAAGATGTCCCTGTAAGATATGTGCAAGATTGAACATGTTTGCATACAAAGATGAGCCAGCTTACTTGTGTTTTCTGCCACCAATCACCTGTCCACATTTTATCAAACTGACACACCCTCCTCTCTTTATTATTTTAGGCAGGCTCAGGCTCAAATGTTATCACCTTCTCTAGTGTCAAGTTTGCCAAAAAGGTCTTGATGCATTCAATTGGGTCCCTGTACCACAACTCAAGGTCCTTGGTGATGTTGTTCCCCTCTTCATCTGCCTCCTTACTATTGACCTCAGTTTGCTTTAGTTTCCTGTCTGCATTACAAGGCAGCTGGTTTATCTGCATGAGTAGCAGGTAAGCACTCCTATACAATGTTCTTGGACATTCCCATGCCTCAAAAACAGTGGTGCATCAAGTAATGACACATTAGGGTGTCTGTTATGTGACATGCCTACAAATACTAGATCCAAACATCTCCAGTACCTCTGGACACCTACACTCACCTCCAGACACCTCCACTCAGCTTTGTGTCAACTCTGGTATCTCCAAAACCTCCAGAACCTCTGAGATATCTACATCATTAACCCTCAACCTCACTATACATTCTGAGTATGTTCCTTTTAACAATATCCTCACCTTTACTTTGTGTATCATTCCTGTCACAAGCGTGCCTAGCAGGGTAATTTTGCGAACCCAACCCAACAGGGCTAAGGGCTTTGTTACGTGATCTCTTTTAAGAAGGATCACCTTTAACAGTACCAGTGCCAATAAATCCCAACTGGAGGACGAGAACAGAACTAGAGGGGACGTACTATGGAGATCTATGCTGCGCTCCAAAGCTTTGGAGGTGTGGGAGAATAACTCCGCAGGGTCGGAGTTGACCAAAGAGGTCTGGAGGACCTGGAGGAGAAGCTGGAAGAGGAGAAAAGTAAGTATGAAAGAATGGAAGTATTATAGGGACTGTAAGTAATGTAACTACGGAATACTAATATGTAAGGGAAGATACTCAAAGCTACATAGTGAGCTACAAGATCTCGGAGACTATGGGAATATACATCAAAGGGGGTGTGGATAAGCTAAAATAAGCTAGAACAAAGATAAGCAAAAAGCTAAGTATAATAGAAGAAAAGTATGACAAGATAGGAAGAAGTGCGAAGCAACAGAGACTGTGGGAAAGTAGGTTGTAGGGAGCATAGCAAGGTGGAAGGGGGATGTAGAAGTCCAGAGGTGAATGGAGATGACCGGAAGGTCAGCAGGAACAATCTGAAGATCCAGGGAAAGTGTCAAGGTGACAAGGCACTCAGGCGCAAGTCCCAAGTACAAGTCCTAGTGCGTGCTAAACACATTGAAGTGGAGTGGAAGCCATGGAAGGCATCCGGAGGAGGATGGGAGGATGCAGAAGAGGACTGGAAGTGGCTGGAGGTGGAATGGAATGTCCCGGAGATGACATGGAGTTGGCATGGAGTTTAGGACTAAGAAGTTCGGAGCATAGATGACATATAGAAGTGCAAAGAGAATAGAGATGAGGATTAGGAAGGCATAATTGAGCCAGGGGATCAGACTAGACAGGATTAGATGGAATAGGTGTAGTTGTAGTTGATATTCAGACAGGAGAACTATGGTAAGTACAGGAATGCTTATATACTACTAGTAAAGTATGAAGTCATCAAGGAAGGGTAAAGGACAAGTACTGTAGGTACGAAGTAGGTCAGAGGGTGTCCGGAGTATGATGAAGGTGGCTGAAGGAATGACATCACTAACAACAGGGATACCATGAGGTAGTAATGGAGGTATAGGACAAGGAGATATGATATGAAAACATGAGGATGAAGGGAGGCCTAAGGAGTGATGTCAGAGACATGCAACATACATGCTCTAGTGGACAAGGGTGAAGAGTTGCATGGAAATGGCCTGGAGATAGGTATGGTGGGAGCAGTCACTTCATGACAAGGTCCCACGGTGAAATCTTGCTCGCTCAATAACACATTAAGACTTGACTATAAATAAGTAATACATCGTATTTAGCAAGGACTGAGCAGTGCGAGAAGAACTGTCGGTGCAAAAGATTGGTTACCGAAGTTTTACAAAAAAAAAAGTGTTCTCCCATCGATTTGGCCGTTTAGACCACGTGAACGGGCGCTTACAGTCACGTGAATGGGCACTGCACCGTCATGGTCAACCAGATGACGACGGGGCGACACTAATTAGTGCTGCAGCATTTCACGCATCCTAAAACCTCCTGAAAAGACAATGGGACGACGCACTCAGAAGTCGGCTCTTATCAGACGAAATGCAAATGGAAAGTTCTCAACTAGAACTAAGTCAGTGGAGGGCACACGAGAAGTGGTCGAGCAACCAGGACCGGGTGATTATGGCGGGATAGATGGAGATGATGAACAGGTGTCTGGCTCAGGTGACGATTCCTCCAACAACTCTGATGATGAATGGCAGTCCATCCCACTCCCACCTGTCCGCCTGAGGCGCAGAACTGCCCAGCTCTCATCTGAGGCTCAGGCATCAGCTCGTGCTGCAGCAGTCCGGGGTGCCGAACATCATCTAGACGGTCCACTGGCCAACCAGACAGGCAAGAAGCGAGGTCCTTATGGGGTTGGTGGTGATTCAGAGAGGACAGCTCGACGAAAGCGTCAGAAGATATTGGGAAAGGCAGCAGCTAGTGGTATAGACCCAAACTCTGCAAAAATCCAGCGACAACTCGAAGCAACTGTAGAGCGAAAACCAGATCAACATAAGCAGCTCACCCTCATGCAAGTCTTTCAGCCTCGACCAGCTATTCCAATTCCTCTCTTGCAGGTTGAATTGGAGCCTGAGGACGTCTCTCAAGGCTCGGACTTTGCCCCAGGTTACAAGGCTACAGGAGGAAGTGAGCCTGTCGGGTTGGGTGTTGAGGATAGCAATGGAAGTGAGGGGGAAGAGGGTAAAGAAGACGAGGCAGATGAATGGGAGGACATTGCATCAGAGGTTGAGGCAGCAGATGAAGCGGCAGCATGGGTCAATGATTCAGGAGACGACACACCCCAAGGCTTTGATGAACTGAAAGCGCTAGCACAGTCGGGTCTCACCCAGGCAAGGCGCATGAAGTCTTACCGTGATGAACTCCTCTTTGCATCTCTTGTGGAGTTCTACCGTTTTGCTCAGAGGCGTGGACGTCTGCGAGCTGCTGCACAAGTGTCACGGAATGTTGGGCGAGGGCCAGCTTATTCCCGTGTTTTGTGCTCCCAAGCCCGTTATTTTGAAGCAAATGGCATGCTTTGCCCAAGCCAGCAGGGTCGGCGTAAGCGGGAGACAGGTCTCGTTCATGATGAGGCTTTCATGCTTGGTTTACGTCGGTGGATGAAGACACTAAAAGCAGGCGAGGTATGTCTGATTCCCACTGGTCTCACGGCCCATAACCCAAAATTAGCTAACATTAATTGCGCACCAGATCACCCCGTTAATCCTCCAGCGCCGTGTTAACGAGCATGTTTTGCCATCTCTAAAATCGTCTAAAACCTGTGTCTCAGAGTCATGGGCCCGTGGTGTCCTCATCCAGCTTGGATATCGCTCGAAAAGTCACAAAAAGGGTGTTTATTTTGACGGACATGAACGAAAGGATGTCCGTCAGCACCGGCAGCAGTTCTTAAACGAATTTAACGATGTTAAACAGTTAGTGACTCTCATTTTGGCTCCGTCACAACAGTTCACTTACTCAATTACCCATAGACTCAGAACAACTTATGACGGTGTTAACATGGAGCCGATTTCACCTGCTTTACAGGGCGATGAGTGTGAACATGCCTGGCTATATCAAGATGAGGCACCATTCCATGATAACGACTTCCAAAATGTGTCAAAGTGGCTAGGCCCAGGAGAGCAGGAGTTGAAGAAGAAAACACGAGGCCGCTTGATGATGGTGTCGGGGTATATTTGCGAGAAAGTCGGCAACCTTGCGCTTACTGAGGACTTGATTGCCGAGAACAAGAAGCTTCCTCTGTCGGAACAACTTGTGGTGACAGATTCTCGTGTTGTTATCTACCCAACCAACAAGGAGAGCGGAGATGGGTTCTGGAATTCTCGTCAGATGGAGAATCAACTACGAAATGCATTGAAGATTGCACATGTCCTCTTTCCAAATTGCGTGCGACACTGGGTCTTCGACAACTCATCTTGCCATAACTGTATGCCAGAGGGGGCACTCGTAGTTACAGGGATGAACGTTGGCCCAGGAGGCAAGCAACCCATAATGAATGACACTGTCATTCCCATAAGCAACAAGTCTGGACGCGGTGGTCTCCCGCAAAGCTTTCAGTTTCCACTCAATCTACCCGATGATCATCCACACAAGAAGTTTGAAGGTCAACCAAAAGGAATGAGGGTAATTCTCGAGGAGCATGGATATGTGCTTGCAAGACCTGGCACAAAGAAGGGTGGCATCCCGGGCGACTGCCAAGCATGCAAGGTTTGCATATGCCGCCTTAACCCGTTGATCTGGCACTTATTATTTTGACATAGTCCCATAGGGCTCGGGTCAAAGCGAAGGAAACTAACCGTGATGAGCTTGATTCTGCCTCCTCAGAGATTGAAGATGGTGAAGCCCAGGATATTCGACCAGTTGACTGCTGCATGCGACGGCTATTATCCATGGAAGAGGATTTTTGTGCACAGAAGTCATCGTTGGAATTGGTGGGCCTATTAATCTATACTTTTGTGATATTTCTAACCACTCTGGGACTGCGAACACTTAGATCATTGCCGAAAGTGGTGGCAACGACATCTGTCACTTCTTGCCCAAGTTCCATCCGGAAATCAACCCAAAAGAGTATTATTGGGGATGGTGCAAGCGATACTTCCGCGAACGCTCGAATGGCAACTTCGCCCACGCCAAAAAGCTCCTTCTTGAAGCTTTGAATTCCTGCCCTCTCATAACCATTCGTAGATTCTTCCGCCGGGTTGAGCGCTACATGGACGTCTATTCTCTTGGAGCCACCGGCATGGCTGCAGAATATGCAGTGAAGAAATACAAATCTCACCGAGGGGTTTCTCAGCGGGATCTGGATACAGCCGAGGAGGAGCGAGAAGCAAAAGTAAATGCTCTTCGTAAGCGATGTGCATGAACATGCCTTAGTATAGATCATGTTTCTTGACCGCAAATTTGGCCGTTAAGCGCCCAAAATCTCAGAATTTCTTGTACATCGAAATTTGCCTCAAAATACTATACTATGAGTTCGTATCCTCAACGGCACGGCGAGAAATGGGATATTACGGGTTGACATGAAGTGACTGCTCCCACCATACAGTGTAGCTCCGACATTCCGGAGGTGTAGGGAGATAACCTCAGAGGTGCACAGAGGACAGGAGCGTAACCTAGCGTCATGGAGAGGACAATGGAATCCTATAGTGATGATACTCTGATGCTCTGAAACATGGGAAAGTATCTTTGGAGCTCCGTAGGAGTATGGAGTGCATTATAAGAACACTGTAGGATGCGAGAGGAGGATCAGAGGTGTCTGGAGATCACTGGAAAACTCAGGAGGCTACAGAACAAGGATGAGAGAACAGTAGTGTTGTGGGAGTGTAGCCTGAGTGTACCAGGATAGGGGTAGGAGCTTGGGAGAGTGCATGGTATGTGACAATTCTTTTTGACATTCCTATGTTATTCCTGCACTGTTTCCTTATGTTTCTGATATCATAGTCAACACCTCTTACATTATACTCTTCACCCTACTTCTGTACCTCATAGCTGAGCTACATTCCCCTTTGCTCAACTACTATGATTTTATTCTTAGGCTGTAGTATATAAACCCTTCAGTATAGGCTAGTGTACTTCAGTCTGAATATCAACATTGATTCTTGTATACTTCAGTCCCCATTCCAGACTCCTCCATATCCTCCCATAATCTTTGTACTCCTCCGAGTCAATTCTGTGTCAACTCTGAGCCTACAGCTTATCTTTGAGGTTACTCCAGTATTCCAGTACTTCAGCTCTGCAGCCTCAGAGCACTCCGGTTAAGTTCCTGTGCTCCCATTTTGTTATATCACTTGTTATTTTATACCTACATACACCTCCATTCCCATCCAGTCCTGTTTTGTTCCCCTCCATTACCTCTGGTCGCCCACACTCCATCCCCATTCCACTCTGCTCCACTACTATAGTTCTGTATACACTACAGTTATAATCTTGAAGGCGGTCCCTCTTATAGGAGACCATATAGATATCTACTAGTACTTTGGACTAGGGTACATGGGTGCACACTTGTGACATCAACCCTTGCTTTTGTTGTCTTTACCTCATGTTTACTTTCTTTGGCCCAGAACGCATGTAGTACATACCTGTAGTTACAGTTTAACATAGGCAGAGCCCTGAGATAACAATAAATGGGATTTTAAAAAATAAAAATAAAATAAACTCTTGCTTGCTTGGATGTAGACCCTTCACCCCCAGTGAAAATTTGATCTTGACTGGTTGTTACGAAATCTAAAATCCACGTTACAATTTAGAATGCCCTTTATTGCATAGCAATACTAGTTTAGATCTTACACCGAGTAGTTTAGATGAAATAAAGCACATTCATTGCAATTAAAATCTAAACACATCACAAACTATCTAAAGCAATTGAAACCAGTTGATATCTGTCAGAAATGCAGGCACAATGTATAGCAGTTGAGACCGGTAACAAGAGATTGCAAAAATTTTGAAACCCTAGCTGAAATTGATAACGAGCAGTTTAGAATCACCAAGACCAAGTAGAACTAAGAAGTCACCAAGAGAAGAGTAGCACATAGCAAGACATAGCAGGGGAGATCAGAAGACTAGAAGCCTATGCCAGCCATGCACGTTTGTTACCCTCAGAGACCACTGCTGTTGCACTGCCTTGTTTTTTCTTCAAGTTCACGAACGTGATATCCCAATCCTACGGAGTACGCAAGTCACGTTGGTACACACTGCTATAGAGCTGATAACATACCTTTCACTGCTCTGCAGCAAGCGATTTCCACGCACTGTCAAACTCACTATTTGTCACATCCAGGTACTTCTTCCAAATATGCCACTGGCATAGTGTCCTGATGGTAAGAAAGCTAATGAGAAAACATAGGGAAAGACAGAAAAGACACTTTCCTGCCGCTCTTGCAAACTGGTTCTCTGCATGGTTTTGCTGTGCGGCCGCGTTTCTTCACAATGGTTTCCAGGTTATTGGGCCGGGCAAGCTTCGGCAGGACAAGGTTCCCAAGCTTGTCATTGCTAGTTTTGGCAGGTGGGATTGTGTTGATGTCTGCGGTGCGCTCAGCCTCTGGTCCAGGAGCATGTTCGGAAGTGGTAGCCGAAGAGGAGCAGTCAAGTGTGTTGGTGTTCAAATCCACATCCATGGTGTCTTGCCTCTCATTCAGATCGATGCTGGTATTGTCGCTGTCCTCATCTTCCTCAGCTGGACCATCATCCCTGCAGACAAGGTAAGCATAGATGGACAGTATAGGGATGTAGTGACTCACATGGCTAGACCGATCTCTACTCGAGGTTGAGCTATGCAAGACTCTGTGGGAGTAGAAGGCTGCCATATGATGGGGGGACCAGAGGGAGCCGTTTCAGCTCCTAGTGCGGGCTGGTGCATGTTGGTTGGGGCTGTGGTGGTATCCATGGGAGTGTAGGAGATGTTGACTTGTCAACTCATTGTAGCATAGATATCGACTTACCTGTACTTGCTCCTCACCCCGTCCATTTGCCTGCCCATTGTCAGACAAAGAGGTCTATCGAGAGTAAGTCAGCATATCAACTAGTATAGTGTAGTAGATATACTTACCTGTGTTTGCTCCTCACTTGCATCATCCCCTTCCCCATTGTCAGATGCAGAGTTCTGTTGAGAGTAAGTCAGCAAATAAAAAAGCAACAGAGGTGTAGTACCTTTTTCCCACGAATCCCTAGGACATGATACCGGTACCACTGTGGATAATTGTTGTGTGCGAGCCAGTCAATCTTCCAATCATCAGGCGCAATCCGGAACACTGGACAGACCATGCATGCATGTCTACTTTGAGTGAGGCCCACTTTAGTGAAAGTCCGTTAAGTGCACGTAGTGTATGAAAAGCAGCAATCATCTGCGTGCAAACAGACTTAGCGTCATCACTCAAAATGGCTTTACTGTCCTTGTCAGTAAGGTAGCCACAACACATTGGACTTTGTGTCCGAGCCCGTGGTGCTGGTGGCCAGAGTAGTGTTGGATGGAGATGTGGGAATGGTGTTGTCGCACTGGAGTTGCCCCTCCTCAGTCTCGCCTTGGAGTTCGGATGCAGAGGGAACGATGTGTCTTTTCTTGAGGGACTTGCGGTGCTTGAGCCATGCAGAAGACGTCCAAGACATCTGATGCCATAGGTGAGAGAACTGTTCCCAAGGGAGGTACAGCAGCCCATCGAAGTCCAGCCCGGACATGTTGTTCCATCCTGTCTTCGTAAGTTCCTGGATAGTCGGAGCCGGTGCTGGATTCACTTTGAGAACCTCAATAACCTTGCTGAAACCACACATATAGTCAATTATAGATGCTTCGCACGGACAGGAGGAGAAGCACGTATGTCAGTGTGTCCATGCGCTCCAGTAATTGCTTGTTTTGGTCCCGCAGTACCTCTAGCTCGGATGAAGGTGTTGGACCTGCACAGGTCTGAGTCTAATTGGGGCATGGTGTCAATGCAGTGTGCATCAATGACAAATTTGGAAAACATGAGGCAATGGGATCTCTTACCGGATTGGTATTATCTAACTCGGGATCAAGGTCCATGAACACCATAGAGTTTGTGGCGAGTTGATTTTGATGAGTCAATGAGTGCAAGACACAGGTTATCTTGCACTTGTTTCACTCTCTTATTGCGACAACATCCACAAAAAAAATAAGGTTCACACATAATTAAAACTCCATGTGCTAATATGCAGAGCCACCCGCCTTCTCAGTGATGTAGACACCAACAACATCCCGATGTGTGCACTTGAAAATATGGCCAACAATGACAGGGACAAGAACCACAGCTCTCCTGAAACTGCGTTAGTCGCCCCCACCACAGGGCTAGACCCTCAGGTGAATATACATGGCTCCCCCCCTAATTCACCTCCAGTTGGCAACATCAGCACTACTTCCGGTGGTAACTTTGACACAGCTGATGAGTCATTTCCAGACTTAGGGGTATTTGATAAAGAGGAGCAAGGTTATGAGAAGAAAGTGACTGTCCTCATGGTGCATATTTAATATGTGTTGCATGTCATATGGGTCTAACTTTGTTAGGAGCCTGATGTAAAGGCATCTGATGCCAACAACAACCTTTTGCCGATGAACCAGGTGACCCTTTCCCGGGTAAAAGATGTTATCCAATCCCCCGCCCTCGCAAGCCTATCTACTGCCTCACTTGGCAGGTATGTCTCACCTGCAACAATACATACTCTCCAGGGGTTGAGCAACTATTGAAACCTAATTGCAATGGTTACGAATGAATCCAATTGACTGCAAGCTTCTTGAGACTTTGATTACAATGAATTGCAATGTCTCATGTCCATTGGGATTACACTGTAACTACATTACAAGTGAATGGTCATTGCAACCAATAAATAGACTTTGCAACATGTGTGCCCTGTTGCTGTTGAGTTGAGCATGCCAAACGCCAAGCCCTTGGCCGACAATGTGTTCATGGGCCTATTTGTCAGATCCCAGGGCTGAGCTGAGGTGGACTTGGTACACCTCAGCCCGCCCCATGTGTTTGCCCACTCTCGCTCTCATTCCTGCCCCACCCTCCCCTCCACGACAATTACCAAGCGATGCACTTGATGTGTGACCGACGTTGATGCCACGGCCATCCCATGCACCCTCACGCATGCCACCATGAGAGGACAGCAACTAGCGCTTGCAAGGGCTGTGCCACTAGAGGCACGGCGGCGTAGGCCACTGTCCTTTCCTTGCTCGACAAGCGCTGCGCCAAGTGTGCCTTGGACGCATAGCACCGCAGCCTGCTTGTGCACACAGAGTAAACAAGGTTTTTTTTCATTTTTTTTTTCAGCTAATAACCTCTTTACATACAATGAGCCGCACTGTAGATAAGGAGACACGCAACAGGCAGTGCAATGCAACCTCCCAGACCCTCAAGCATGCTGCAGCAGTGTGAATCCCACCGCTGCTGCAGGGCTGCGTACATTTCTAACTCAGTAGCTGCACCCACATGCCTGTACGAGCAGTGCAAATAACCTTGCAGCAGTGTGGGCTTCATGGTGCTGATAGTGGTTTTCCCATGCCCCAGCCATGGAACTTGTAGCTCTGCAAGGTGACTTTGTGCTGTGGAGTCAGCACAGGCAATCTCAGCAGGAAAATTGCTGATGATTGCTGGGGTGTGGTGAATTAGCCACAAATGTACGTTGTTGTACACGGGGAAGAGGCTCATGGCAAGACACCCGTGTATGAGCAGCTGAAGCATGCATGCCATCTCCTGCATGCGCAGCTCGTCACATGGTGAGTGCACACCAGGCACGCCATCGGCGCCTTGCATTGTCATCCCGCCATTGTCCCCATCCTCATCCTCGTCGGCTGTCCCCGTGAGTGCATGTCATATGAGCACCATATGTTCACTAGTGTGCTCTCACCGGGCACGTGCACATGGAAGCCCATCCACTGGGTGACCATTTGTGTACTCCTTGTACGAGCACAAAGATCACTCCTTGCGAGTATCTTCAGCACTGCCTGCACCAGGTGTTGTGCACAGGGGCTTTTCTCCTTTCCAACGCATCCAATCACGTCTGAAACTCTGGGTGGCTTCTGCATTGAGGACTGGGACTAACACCAGTCCGAGTCCCGACTGAGCTCCTAAGGCAGAACACCCTTGTAGAGGAGGAGGAGTATAAATAATGGAGATAGAATGCGAGGATTTAATATCAACTCATCCTTGTGTTCTGTTTCATAAATACTCAATTACATATAATGACTTTTGCCATGCATATAAGCTGTTTGTAAACTAATGTGCATCCTCCTCCTCAGTGTGATTCTCCTCTGGAATGTCAGTGGAAATTGAAACTAAAAGACCAGGCTTCTCCATTGCATAATACAACTCCTTGTTACTGAGCATTTGTACCTGTGGGGGACCATTGCAACAACAGATCAGATGTGGTGCACTTCAACAGCCTTGAGAGTGCTGTCACCATGGTATGCACATGCGTGAAGTGTGTTGCATGATTGTTCCTGCAGTGTAGGTTCTGGGGGATCATATATTGACATCATGGCATATGTGCGGATTATGTCAGCAACCTTGATTTGAAAAAAAGTACAAGACCTCCACATAGGTGATTTTTGTGCTGCCAGGGAGGTGTACCTACGGAACATCAGCTGCGTAGCAGTGATAAGCACCTGGAGAAAAACTTACTGTGTCATTGCAAGAACACTGTGGTTGGCATTTCATCGCTGTCTCTGGCCAATGCAAATGGGCAATTTGCCCATTTGGGAGCTGTAGGCGAGCCCATTGCTGGAGAGAGGGGTTCTGCCAGATGTGAAATCCATGGGGTTGCAATGCTTCTGCAACAGCCTTTGTCTCGTTGTTGGGGATGCGGGACCAGTGCTCCTCCCTCCGGGGCAAGAGAACATAATTGTTGTCAAGGGGAAGGGACACACAAGGAGGTGGGACATTGTCTTGATGGTTTTTGAATATTGTCAGGTAATGATACAATGCCTTCAAAATGTTTTCCTGGCTTCAAATGATTGCACGGTTAGCAAGATTTGCATATGGCTTTGAATGGTTCCAGATCTCCCACCCAAGGTCTTCAATTGTACATTCCATGGGCCACTGCGATGAGCAGATTGGTGGGCCCTTTCAAGTTGTTTCCATGGTCATGTGCATGATGGCATGTAGCCAGGGATGCACAAAGTGCAGTCGGGACTCCATGCGGTTGACATAGAGTTTCTCGAAGTTGTTAGCAAACACATTCAGACACCAGTGTGCCTCCTTGAGTTGATCCAGCCTAATTGAGGGCTGTTGCATGATACGGATACCCCTAACAGGGAGGTAGAAATGCCTCCAAATTTGGTCTGGAAGGACATCTAAGGTATTGTTAGTAACAGGAAATTTGACAAAAATATAACAACTTGCCTTTGAGAATAGCTGGACCCATGCTGTAGAGGTAGACGTGGGCTTCTCATACCTTGTACCTGCTGTGAAGATGTTCAGCAATATTACAGCGGAGACAGTCATGAGACCGAGGGATGCGCTTGGCAGCATCAGCAACTGTTTGTCTGTGGGCTAACCAGATGGCTGGCGGAAGTGAGACCCAATCCCAGCTGTCCCTTGAGTTGTGCTCATTGCAATGAAACTTCCCTCGCCATAAGGAATAAGAAGGTCAATCACATTGATTGATGCTACATGCATAATGTCTGAGCCAAAGCATAGTGGCATTGGGAGAATATGCTTGAGTCCAGCAAAAATAGTGGGTCGACTAATGTCAGTCTCAAGGCAGAGCTCCTCATACGCAGCTTGAGTTTTGCACGCAATCAGCCAATTGAGATTGACCTTATATGAGTCGCTTCTGACGGATGGGAGCTTTTCAGCAGGGACATTGTCAAAGCTACATCCATGAACAGCGTATGGATCTGCAGGACATTGCGTGGCTAGATAGTAGTGTGACACTCCTTGTGGTCTGCAGCCCGTGTAACCACAGTAGAGCCAACATTACTTGCCGCCGTGGTGCCCAACAAGCCCAGTGATAAGAGCCATACCAGGCCCATCAGTGGTTACTACAAGGAGAAACAGATGGATGGTCTGTAACCATTTTTGATAGTCATCATAGACAACTAGACCATCACATTGGAGAGCAGAGAGATGATGCAGCCCAGGAAACAGAAAGGAATCAAGATCTTGTGGTTTTTTGGGTCCTGGGATGATGGTGCCAGGTAAAGACATTTTTTTTCTTGTACCATTTCTTTGGATCATGGTCAAAAAGTACCCATATGTAGATCCAACAATCCATATGTTTGAACTGATATAATTGCGCACTATCTATAGAGAACATCAGAACTGTGTTGCCATCCTCAATAAGGCCATCCTGGATGGCATCAAGGTAATGTTTTGCCTTAGTAATGTCATCATAGGGTTCTTTCATCTGACCATTGCTGTGTTGGAGCCTGTCAATAAGCTCCCATGCACGCATGTGATGACTGCCAAAATGCTGGGCAATGTCTGGGTGCGCCCGCTGGGCCTGGATCTGAAAAGCAAGGGGTAGAGTAAGGACTTTCTTTGTTGGTGTGGACACGTTGGTGTTGTAGCATGGTTGAAGACACTTGGGTTAAGTTCACCTGTCCATACTGTCCAAAAACCTTTAAGGCAAAGACATTTTTTGACCAACATATAGTGCATATCCCTGCTTGTCTCAAACAAAGAGCAAAAAAAAATAAAGCAAGTATCAGCAAACTGCATGCAAACAGGCAAATTTTATCTTATCAGATACTGTACCCTCTCCAAATCCTACAGCACCAGAAGAGCTTTCATTGCCATCACACTCCAGCTATAATGTGCTTCTTGATAAAATCCTTTCCCTCAGCAAGTTGGACCTGGTGTTGGGGGATAACAATACTGCCACTCAGGCTGAGACTAGCAGTGCAGGCAGCAACACTTGGAGTGGACTACACAGTGCTTCAGGTGCTCACAAGTTTGAAAATACCAGCCACTACATGTCTGTAGAAAAAGGCGAGGATGAAGATGTTATACAACAATAGTTCATCAAGTCCTATCCTGGGCAAGTAGTGTCAGCACTTGGAGTAAGGAAGACCATGTTTGAAAAGATATGCAACAAGCAGCTAGAGCTGGGTTTGGACCCTTGGGCATTTTTGCAGACAACACTGAATGAAAGTTGGTCAGTTAGCTGTTCAAACATGTTGGAAAGACAGTTATTGGCAACTTTCTGAAACTACCAATTGTGAGCTTATTCCTTGACACTGTCACAAGTGTGCACCCGTGTACCCTAGTCCAAAGTACTAGTAGATATCTATATGGAAGAGGTGTTGACTATGATATCAGAAACATAAGGAAACAGTGCAGGAATAAGGTAATCTATTGTGAAGTGTATCATATAACTAACAATCTGCGATAAAGTTATTCTGCATCCTGTTGTATATGTATTCAAGTGAGCTATCACTCTTCCAGCTGGTATAACCATCTCACAAGTCCTTGAATACAAGTCCCTTGCATCCAGCTGGTTCTGGTTATCCAAGCTGTTGCTATTGTTCGTCATAACCCTAATGACACTGTAATGTCATGCTATACACCACCACAGATACTGGTGTTACAGACATCTGTTTATCACACCTTCTGGAGTTGACCTTAGCCATCCCTACTGTGAGACATAGACCTTCCAGTTGGTCTCTGGCTGGTATGTGAGATGAATAGGCTTGAGCATGAGGGCTCTTTGTGTAAACTCCATATTATAGTGATATATATTCTATACTGAGGATCATGTCAGGTCAGTCTCAGTGCTTCTGGAAGCACCCCAGTACCTCATATGCATCTAATAGCCAAGGTTGACTGTGAAGCTTTGATCATCTCTATTACTATGTCATATATTGATAAGCCATAATCATTAGATGTATGGACTCAATACTGGCTGGCTGATCTCATATATCTGGCTCTGGTCAGCATGGGTATTATCTGGACCCAGTGTATGCCCAGCCCTAACATGCACTAACACACCAACATACACATGTAGCCTAGTTCAGCCTTGATTATATAGACTACATACTGAACTAAGGCTAGATAAGCTATCTAGAAAAAATCACCTCAGGTCCTATCACTGATCTGACACTGGCTACATAGGCCTGATCAGAGCCTCCTTCACTACTGTTTGGGCCATCCTGATATTGGCAGTATTTTGCAACCAGAGCCTCCCCCTCCTACTATTGGCCTGACCTGACATCCACTAAATACCCTATCTGGAGCCCTTGACCTGGAGTCTTAAGGCTGCCCTGACATACATTAGATACCCTTTCTGGAGCAATTCACCTGTGGTGCTGTGGCTCTCCTAACATGCACCATCATTATCTGGAGCCCCTCACCTGCCACCCACAGACTGCTCTGACATCCACTAAATGCCCTATTCAGAGCCCTTCAGCTGGAGTCCTAGGGACACCCTGACGTACACTGCATACCATTTCCAGAGGTGTCCACTTGTGGTGCCATGACCATCCTGACATAGGCTGGGCATCCCTATCCAGAGTCATTCATCTACTGCCCTAGAGCTGTCCTGACATATACTAGGCATCCCTATCTGGAGCCTCTTGCCTGTCACCCACAGGCTGCCCTGACATACACTAGATACCCTAGCCAGAGCAGCTTGCCCATGGAACTATAGCTGTCCTGACGTGGCCTTGGTGCCCTTGTCTGGAGCTCTTCACCTGCCACCCTTGGGCTGCCCTGGCATTTACTAGGTACTGGCTGGTGGCCACCACCTCCTGGGGCATGGCTGTCCTAACCTGTTAGTGGTGGGCATACCCATGCACCCACCAGGGCCAGCACTTACTAGGCTGGAGTGTCAGCCACTTTGACACAGACCTGTAGGAGGTTGCCCTCCTAGGCCACCCAGCTGTTGGGTGGGGTGGCTGGCAGAACCAGGTCAGATGACCACCAGTCACTGCTGCCCTGACATCCTTGGGTGTTTGACCCATCCACTGACCGGACATTTTCAGAGACCCAGACTGCATATCCTGGTCCACCAGATACAGGCGTAGTTCTTGTTACCATTGAACTTGCTTGGTTGGTCAAGAGTAGGTTTTTTTGTGTTGGCTTCAAACATGTTGAATTGCATGTTCATTAAGGTTCCTGTGTTGGAGTCTTCTGGAGGTAATTGGGTTGTTTACCCTTCAAGGATTTTAGTGCCTTGGGTTCCAGTTTGTAGTAGGTATTGTCTAACAGGTTGTGTATGTATCCATTAGCTTCAAGGGTTTCAGCATTGTAAGTCAGAGGTTCCAGTGAATTTGAATATATAGCAGAGACATAAAGTCTATCATCCTGTTTGTAGTATTACTTGGATGTAGGTGCGACATTATTTATAGTTGCCTAGTCAGTAATGGACATTTGTATAGCAATCATAGGAGGTTGTTTGTCTGTTTGGGAGTGGCAATGAGCACTAGGCTGCATGCTCAGGACAGTTGAGTGAGTATGATGTCTGGACTATTTGATAGAACCAGGTAACATGTTCCTTGTACTACTACCCAAGTTAGTATGATTAGTTGATCTTTGCAAACATCCATTTCCACTGCTTGTGGATTGCTGCTGTGTGCTGAAGTTTATGAACCTCTGGGGTTGGTATTGGTTGGAAAAGCTTGGGTATAGCTTCGGTGTGGTGCCCTTTGTTGTTCGAGTTGGTATTACAGTAAACCACGCTGTCATCTTTGTCTACAAGGAAAAGCTTGTTTTCTCCAGATATAGCAGGGATCTGCAGGGTTTCTGGTTGGTAGCCTGGGCAAGGCTATCTTTGTGTATGTAGAATACTCCAGTGCAGGGAGTTTGTTGGTTCATCATTGTATTGGTTGATGTCTTCACAGGGACCATCAGATCAACCAGTCATGGGGTTGGAGTTTAGTTACATGATAGTAAGTTGTCTTAAGAGATTCTACTCTTTTGTTATGACCGCAGTAGTAATGTGACAAGAGTGTTCAAGTGCCACTATACTTGGATGTTGAGGGGGGGGGAAAACTCTAGCATTGGCAGCTATGGACAATGACACTGAGAACTCAAGCAGACTCAGACTGGACTCTGAAAGCAGGATTAGACAAAAACAGGTGTATATCCCATAAGAGTAGAATGGGAAATACAGGTGGGCTGGTAGCTATTTATATAGGCTAGAGACTGGCTGTATGACTAAGTTAGTACAATATTGATGGTACACAAGGAAATAATGGTGCATGAGTGAAAAATGGGGAGATAGGGATTGGGAGGTGTACATTGACAAAGGACATTGTACATGTGGAGGAAGATCCATGGAACAATTCAGGGATATTCCATGGGAGAGCATATTAGGGAGATCTCTGACTAAGCAGTCCAAGGCAATGTACAGTATAAGTATAGCCAAGTATAAGGCAGTGTATCATTCAGAATTGCCCTAGCGGGCACACCTGAAACCGAAGGTAGATGTAGCTAAATATGTACAAATATAATCAAGGCCCTTTAAGCACACCTGAATATACTAATGTCATATACACATAACACATAATATTGCTGAAATCATTGCTGTAATCTCCTGCTATTTTCTTGTGAGAATCAAATTTTAAATTAGTATATGGGCTGATTTAACCTGTGACAGGGCTTGTGTTTGTCAAGAACCTGCTCAATGCACAGCCAATACCAATGTCAACATTGATTAAGATCATTGGCATTTTATGCAATCCTGCAATCAACAGCTCATCTCAAGATTTGTTTTCTGCTTTGTGTTCTATGCTCACAGTAAAAGTTGTACTCGTGAGGTTTTGCCATTATTAATTTACATAATATTGTAGCAGCAGGCACCGCTGTTGATTGATGACTACATGCTGAAATTTATTGATCACAAAACTTGTAGTGTTGAAGTTGTTATCACCTGGCAAATGATTCCTTTGAAGTCAATGTTTTAACATACTGGTCACTCAGTATATGCTGCATACTTTTTGATCAAGACAAAGCCCGGTTACCGTACGGTAATGCTGGTGTATTTTCTGAGATGGATTTTGACCATGTATTGTTGTGACATTGGCAGTATTCATTTCACAATGACATGCCTGGGCTATGTATATTGTGTGGATGGTGCTTGTGAAATTATCTTCTGTGATAGCTCTGTTGACATGTAAAAGAGTGTCCGCCAGTATGGATTACTCAAGACCTTGAGTATGTCCGCTTTTGGATGCAGCCTGCTTATGCTGACAACAAAGAATGATGTTGAAGAGAAGTACATTGAAAAAACTGTCTACTATGCCACAACAATATCCAGGTATTCAACCCCTTCATACTAGCAACATTACCTGATTTCTGTTAGTATGCTTGGTGTAGATCTCTTATGTTGAAGTCTCATTCTCATAAGTACACTAGTATCTCTTGGTGACTCAGTTATTAAGAGGTATAGGTCTTTGTTACTTGGCTCTTGTATCCTGAAGTGGTGTTTCTATCATTGTATGTATGTATATAATGTATAACAGAATTAGTATGTCAGAATGTTTGGAGCAGGTGTGTATAATCAAGAAAATATGGTGGAGGACGCAGACACATTTTGGAGATTACAGAACTTGTCTATTGATAAGAATGGCTGCCAAAGGAAACAGCTGGTGTGAAGATGTGTATGACACAATGGTTGTGTTCTAGTCATTCTGGCTATAGCAGGCAAACAAGCCTATAAGTGAATAATGCGCAAGTAATGTACGTATGGGATAATAAAATACTGATGATTTTACTTTGCTATACACAAGATCTGTGTTAAGAGTGACAATGCGTAATGTGAGAACATGTACAGGCAATAAGAGAGCAATGAAATGAGCAAGCAGACAGAATGGATAGAAAGGGCAATAAGAGAAGGAGAAAATGATAAAGAGTCAGAGAGACTAATAATGTTCATACCTTTGCTCTTTGTCTCCTGGAAGAGGTCGAGCAACATCTACTAGTTCTCATTGATCATCACCTGGATCTGGATGGCTTTGACAGAGAAGCTGCCTACTGGCCATCAGTTGCAATCTCATAGAGCTCATTGCTGAGCTGGCTGACCTTGTTGTTTTCGGTGGAATTTGGCTAGTCCTTCAATTAGTTCATTGCTACAAAATTAGAGTAAGCAACAACTATAGTGTTCATCAATGTTCACACTTACACTTCTCAGTCTCAGAACAGACACTCTTGCCCTCATTGCCTTCCTCAAAGCAAGCACAGCATCCGTTGCCAGACCCAGTCTACTGTCCCAGCTCAACAACCACATGTTCAATATCTGTATTGGAGAGACTGGATGACAAAGAAGCAATGGTCACAATTTGATCCTTCTTTGCAGCCCCTTCTTGTCTGACACATTGATGTTCCTATCTGGAATGAACGTAAGTGTTCATTTGTATGCAAGCAGTAGACAAAAACACACTAACACTGATATTCAAGATAAGCATAATTTGAGGAACACATTTGGACATGCAGGATACTAGGGATGTTGAAGGTGCTGAGATTGTTGTTGTTGCAGACAAGCTGACATCTACCCTGGTAGATCTTAGCTTTGATAGTAGTCTGGCTATTAATGGCTGTTGAGAAAATCTGGGACCTCATGATCGGAATAGTCATGTTCCAGGTGAAAACATTGGTTTTGATAGGACCAAGCATCTCAATACCTGAGGGGACATTAGCTCCAAGAACCAAACCAAGAAAGAGATGACATACCAAGAAGTAGGGGAGTAATATCAAAAAGTAGAATATATGATATTTTGCCAATGAGGACACTACCTAGAATTGAGGGTACCAAAAGCAATGGCTTGATCAGAGTTCACATTCATGGGCAGGCGGCCGAAGATGGAGTTGGCATGGCCACTCACCTTGTGCGTGCATGTCACGGCATCAATGAAGGGCTTGACGCTGACATTGGAAAATCTCTACTTGGATGGGCTGATAGTGCGCCAGAGAAGGAGGCTGAGCCATGGTGGTTGAGGACAGTGTTGCAGATGAAGGGAATGGTAACCAAGATGATAAGTAAAGATGGAAAGCAGCAAAAATAGCAGGACGTGGAGCGAGACCATGTGAAGTAATCAATGTCAATGAAAACACAGAATCAGTGCATAGGAGGTACAGTGACAAAGCAATCCTTTTCAATGGAGAGAATATGAAACAAATTACACACACCAGATGATCCTTTTTGGTGGAGTGTTTTTTTGGCTCTATGGGCAGCTCCAGGCCAGAAAAGCCCTGCCCAAAGGAGTGCCCTGTTCAAAATTACAACTGAACGCACTCAGGACACCTTGGAGTTTTAATCAGAAGTCTAGATTCCATCTACAATCATGTACAGGTCATTGTAACACATGCAACAGATTTTGCTACTTGTATACTTTAGTTTGCCAAATTCATTAGCTGCTATGTTCCTTGTTTCATTTTCTTGTCTTTCACAAAGCACACATCTCACTTGCCTTTGCACCTTATCTTCAATTTCACATTGCCCGTTGATGCTGGCCAGTGCATCAAAGGCATCAACAAAAGCTGTTAACAAGAAAGCATAGGCCAACAATGGATTCCTGTGAATGATATAACCATACTCCAATTATGAGGTAATGAGATCATCACAACCCCAGTTTAGTTAAATTACAAAAATAATGGTGCATTGGTTAGATGTTGATTTAAGTGCCAGTACAAATTTATTACATAGCTAGTATACATTTTGAAAGGAGTGACTATGACATTGTATACTGCAAATCAGAGTTTTTGAATCATAAATAAGCAGACAGTCATTTCAAGGACAACAAATACACACCCTAATCACCACCACAGTTCTTATGCTCTGTTGACTGCACAGGCCTGCAGGTTACATGTTGTTGCTTGGTTGCTATGTTGTTACGGCATGGTTCCCAAAGTGCTGATACCACTGCCAGCATAGGAGCACCCAAGATCTGGTCCCCACTTCCTAAACTTTCTGTTTTTATGTATTCACTTTGAAGGAACAGAAGTGCCCACAGTTAAATCATGGTGTTTCTTCTTCCTGACACTGCCATGGCGCAAACTCCATCTTCAGACTTCCAATTCCCTCCACATATCCATGAACGTGTCCGTCAATGTTGCCTCAGCAATGGGACTGGCATCCATGTTGGTAGTCGTACTCCTGAAACTATGGTGTTCAATGGCCATGAACTCCCAGCTGTCCACCTAGTTGGTATATCAGTACCACACAGAGCCTGGAAGCTATCCATTGGCGAACATATCACAGTGTACTCAGAGGCAGCATCCATCTTCTTTCCGCTATGGAAAAAAGTCTTCACCCTCAAGGGGTATATTGCTGGAGGCGTGGTGGAAGATTCCTCATGGTTCCACCTCCTTGTTGTTGAATTAGCTAATGCTGCACCCAATGACACCACTACACCTCATGACAATAAAGGTTTGTTGACGTCTTCAGGTGACCACAAGAAAACCTTATTGTCAGGGGTATGTATCAATGGCACACAATCTCAAATCTGATCAATCTACTAAATCTGCATCACATGTTGCAGTTGATATTGTGGCACAAGTCATCTTCATTCCCTGGTGCCTGTAGAAAGGATATTAGCACAACTCTGTCTCAGGTGTTGGTGCCAACTATGTCAGGTCATACATTGGTTGATGCCCCAGCCCTGTTGTTCAGCTCATCAGTTCAAGTGAGGGATCCTGGTGTGCCACACATTCAGGGCTTGGTCACTGGTCAAACTAGCTTAGAGTCTTTTGCAGGTCCTCAGCAGTGGCACCATGTTGAGTCTTTAAAAGAGTGTGAATACCTTTTCAACAAAAATGGCTGTTCATTTCACTGATTGTTTATGGCATTTTTAAAACCTTACAGCTTCATTGGACATGTTCAAATGCAACTGTACCAAGCCATGCAAACACTTTCCTACCCCTGAGTCATGAAAACCACCTATCATTGTTACAGTTGATCCAAAGTGTATGAGGTATAAGAACCACTGTAGTTCTGTTGCCTCTGTCAGACAATGTATCTCATCATTTCTATAAACAACAGTAACACCACCTCTGCCACCATAGTCAGATTATTTTACTAATATGTCAACCATACCAAGTGCCAGCACTGTCATTACAGTTGTTGAATATAGTAGTCATTTATAGATTGGAACAAGACTGCTTCTTTATGTTTGCTTTATTACTTGCATATTGCTCATATATTCACAATTATGCCCAGCTTGACATTGTACAAATTTGGTCACCTGGGGCTATGGCATATCTCCCGCTTTGACATTAGTGCTCAGTATCTGTATACAATGTATGGCTCTGGAGAGCCCCAGAGTTTGGACTAATGCATCTTCTCATCTTCAAAATTTCCTTCCCAAAGCAACTAAAAAAAGCAAATTTTACTGAGAAACAATGCAGATCTAGTAATTAATTGTATACTCAAAATTATGCCTGGCTTGACATTGTACATGTTTGGTTGCCTGTGGCTGTGGAATATTTCCCAGATTAACATTAGTGTTTGGTATCTGTGTCTGAAGTAGGGCCATAGATTGTGCAATGAATATCTGCAGGTATGAGAGTGGATGAGTGGTATGATCAGCCAAGATGAGCTTTTTCTTATTACAAGGGTCAGAGCAGAGCAAAGGATTGTTGTTGTTCAATGTCACTAATGACTTCACACAGCTGTCCCTGTGCTCCTGACTGATCTCTACATCACTAATGTTTTGTCTATTGTTGTTTCTCAATGCTGTGGCAGCAGTCATTACTTTGTAATGTCATGGCATGCAGCAAATACCCTGGCATGTATAAACAAAGTACACTGTATATGGTACCAACTTTAGATAATAATAGTCACTCCATTTCTTCAGGTGTTTGTGAATGGAGGCATCCAGGGTTTTGTGTTGCATCAAAGGTGCAAAGCCAGTGGGTAGATCCATGGATGCAGTAACTTGCTCATGACTCATTTGACTATTATTTGTCATTGGATATGTTTGTTGATCTAGGTTTAATATAGAATACTCATAGATGAGTGCAGCCTTTGGGTCTGACATCACCAAAGCAATCCAGATTTTTGGGTCCATGACAACAGTCTTTCTGGTCATGTTTCACCTAACCTTCTTTGGATTTTCACATCTGTCATTGCATTTATAAAGCCCACACATGTTCATCAGCCAGTTACCTTCTTTCCTCTTTCTGTAAATACATTGAGCATGTTCAACAGTGCACTGTATGTTTACTATCTCAAGTATCTGGTTGATTTGCTTGTTCATTTCTCCGGTATCCTTGTAGAAAATCACCAAATGACAGTGACAACCACTCCAAGATTACCAAGAAGTGTGCCAAAGCATTGCATTGTACCCACTCCAAGGGTTTGAGGTCAAAGACAGGTTGCATAATATGTCATACTAGAAAAGTGAAGGTCAGCATTGACTTTGTATAATTTGTTTCACCACATTTCTCATGTAATAACATCATCCAATGTGATGAAACCAAGCCTTACTGCACCAATTGTAGTCACAGACTGCAATGTGTATGTGTATATGCTTGATATTATGCTCTTTATAAACTCACAAGTTGATAGTGCACCTGGCCTCAAGGCATATTACCATCTGTATGACAGAAGCCCTCCGATGAACTACGCAGCAACAACAGTGAGGGAAAAGCATTGGTTGCTAATGTTGACAGTGTTCCTAGTGCACCTGCACCTGTAATGCATGTCAATAGTTTCTTTCAGCACAAACCACATATTGAGTCATCCAGTGTTATCACTTTGTGGTCTAGGTAATGTTTGTTTTGCACAATATACTATGCGCAGTCATTAAAGCATATGCAGTGTTGAAGTTAACACAAGGCAGCTGTCAAAAGTATATCTGGATGTTTTGACTCATTACATGTAAGGTCATAATGCTTCCTGTTCATTGACACTTATCAAACATGCTTGCAGGCTTAAGTCACAACACCTACTAGAGCAATCAATCTGGTATAAGAATTCTCAGCCATTCAGTTGTCAACCAAGGCCATATTTGTCTTTGCTGCAATCAGATGAACATTGCTCTGAGAATTTGTTTCAATTTCCTTGTCCCACTGATAATGCATCTTCTAAACCCTCTGTTCATCAGCAACACAGTCATTGGGAGACAACATCACACTTGGAACATTGGAGGCAATCTCATTCTACTGCTTATGATAGTCATGCTGAGCACCTGGTCAGTCCAGTTACCTAAATAACATCTTGTTAATGTTGAACCTGATCAGCTGTTCATCATTTAGTATCAAGGCACAGAAGATGCGCTTAGAGAACAGCAGAGATTTCAGTATCTTGTTCCAGTAATGCTCAATGCATTCAAGGAAGTTTTCACAATCACAGATTCACTTGCCATTGATGAAGAGATATATTATCATATTGATCATGTGGCATTGTCAAGATCTGCTTTTTATAATGTAGTCAGGCATTAAAGAATTATCTGATTTTTGTTTCTGTCAAAACCAAAGCTTCTATGGTTTCACATATGTGACAAGTAGGACTACACAGTAGGTTGGTGCCAAGGCAGTGGCAATAAGAATAGTACATGCAAAGATGAACTTAGTGTAAACACCGCAAATCCCATGAGAGGATGGTGGATATGGAAGCATATGGGTGCACTTGATTACCTGTTAAAGTATGATTTGGAAGAGGGCTGGGAGTTTACTACAGTGGAGACAAAGAGAGAGTCACTCCTGGTACCAACTTGTAATATGCTGGTTTCATTACTATGGATATAGCAAAATGATGCTGCAGAATTTGAAAATTGGAATCTGCATAGAGAAACCATATAGAGTACTATGAGTAAAAATAAAAATAAACAAACAAGAAACATGTAGCACAAAGATATTCCTCACATAGTATCAATAATGTGCATGCTCTATTTATCCACTGTGCAAAGGTTTGTTGGAATGTTGCTGAGCTCATGGCATGATGTCATATAAATTGTTTCCCCATTTCCTAAAATCCAGCTACTTAGTACAACATAAAGCTGCACAATTTCCTGACTGTATGGTTGTCCAGAGCATGGATGGGATGCACGTGGAAGGGGAGGAAGCTGAGAGATTGCAAGGATAGTAGCAAGGCCAAGTGAGCTCTGTGGTAGTGACATAACAAAATGGTAGGAAAGTGAAGAATAAAGGTGGAAGAAAGAGACAGACAATGACAATGAGGTAGGGTATTTGTAGAGGCCTAGCAACTACAAAATGTAAAAGAATATGTAAAAGAGGACTGACTAGGTACTCATAATTATAAATGACCATAAATTCATGAATGATGCTCAAATGTAATGTGACATCATGTGTTCATGTCTGCATGCAAAAGAGTTTTGTAATGAAAAGAGTATAAAATTAACATGGATAGCCCACAGTAGCTAACTATCTATGTAAACAAAGCTATGTGTAACAACAGGGATTGGCAAGAATAAGTAGTGACTAAGAAGGCATAACATGGGAGCTGGTATCAGAATACTGCAAGTATGCATGCCAATATGACCCACCTGAGACACATCCTTAAGAATATTCAAAGAAGCACTGTCTCAACTCAACAGAAGGCATGTCTGAGAAAGTAAAAGTGCAAGTAAGTAGCTTATACATAAGCTGATTCTACAATCAATCACACTTACACAACTTGGTTTCTTTTTGATTTATACAGTGACTGTAAAGAACATGTTGGTGATTCTTTTAGGAGACTAGGAGGGGAGAGAAGGGAGTGGGAAGGTGACAGAGGTTGGTGGCAAGGACTGAGTGAAATAATTCCAAGTCGTGGAAATGAAGAGATTGATGGGCAGGATAACTTGGTCATGGCAAGCAGTGAGGATGTTTTGTTTTAGGTTATTATGGATGAAGTGTATTGCTGATCAAGGTTGAGGTAGGGTAACAATGACTCCAGTAGAACAAGGGGATACTAAGTAAGGAGAGGAGTCTCATCATTGTTACCATCACTGAAAAGCAATTCACTGTCAGTGTACAGCTCACTGATAACAGATGTATTGTCATCATACAGTGGACCAGACAGAAGTGGACTATCATTGTGAAGGTGATTGATAAATGGCACTTTTTTCTTGTGGGCAAACACTGAAGAAGTTGGTTTGTCATAGGGGAGAAGGTCAACAAGCAAGTGCACCCAGTGCCTGTCCACAGCATAAACTGAAGAGACACATCCTGAGAAAGTAATTCCGTAGTTCTCCATCTTCTCCTGACAGACAGCAAAAGGATTTAGTGATGCAATGACATGACTACCGCACTGGAGATGTGTAGATGTAGAGGTGGAAATACTCCTCAGAAAATATGCATGAAGATGACCAGTGTGGTGGGGATGAGTTGCGGGAGTCCAAACACCAACTCAAAGAGGAGTACCATTGTGAACATCCTGCTTCTCCATTTTGGCCCCTGTGAAGGGCAGGAGGTTTAAGATGGGAGAAAAGTTTCACTGCAAAGCATGATGTTTTCACATTTATATCTCACTTACTACCCACTGGATATAGATGTGGGAAGAGAAGGTTTTGCTGTGATTGCTTCCATTGCAAAACATTTGTAGCATCTAGAGCTGAGGTCCAAGCTTGAATCTGTGTTAAACCCAGCAAACTGGCTATTTGATAATTCCTAAGGTGGTGCATGTGCGCACAGCAATACCTTTTTCCAGTCAACAGTCACCAATAGTGATCTTCCATTCCGGAGATAATCTGGGTCATTGTGAGCAATGATGACTTGGAGCTTGAACACTGCATTGCATACCCATGTGAGCAGGAGCTCCATTCATGCACCATTACTAAAGTATGCAGATCAGGTATTGTGATTATTAATTGTATGCACTTCAAGCAGATGGTCAGTTTTTGTTCCTCACTTGTGATGATAACTAAATGTTGGATGTGGTAAATGACCTTATACCAATTACCGCATGCACTTCCAATAAACTATTGAATATTGCAGGAACCACATTTTTTGGCAACTGTGAGACACACTTGGCTGGCCATTGGGTGGCTGCTGAGGCCCATGTTTTGCATGAGCTGAGTGAGCACAGCTGCGTTGATCCAGCCACATCTGTTGGGAGCAGTGTTGAGACATAGAAAAGTATTGGAAAATCATAGACAACTTGCAATAAGAGATCTCAGCCCAATACACCTTACACAGCATACTATTCCTCAATTTTGTTTCTTGGGATGTAAATGTGAAGAGAACAACATGTATTGCCATACTTGCATCAATTACAACCATTGTCTTGTGTCTATTTAAACATTGAATCATGCTACTTGGTGACTTTCCAGAATCCAATCACTCCTTATAGCAGGTCTTCTTGGTTTTGTGCAACACCATGGACCATATATATTGAGGTAGAGCAATTCATTGGCACTCATCAAACACCAGCTACTTACATTTCTACTTTGGGGCTTTGGTTCTGGGTCAGAAATGTTATGGGTTTTACCTGTCAATAAATTGCATCCCAGATTTAGCCTAAAGTATGGTAGTCTGATCTATGTCCCTCCTTGTACCTGATTATGAGCAAAGCAATTTTGCGCTGTTTAGAGTATGCTTTATTATACACCATTCAAGTTCTCTATATAAAATAAATGTATGTGTACATTCTATAATTACCACACTCTGCACAAGAGAAGATATAGGCTGTATATTTATGTGATGTATATGGATTGTCTGTATTTAGTTATTATGTATGCAGATCTAGTATTGTACACAGTTATGAGTTGTCTGTCTGCTAAGTGGGTGCAACAGACTGCATGTAGCTACAAGGCTCATTATCAGGCGCGGAATTGTGCTAGCTGGAGTGGCCTGTGCTACTCTGAGTGTGCCGCTGACCGTAAGAGGATCTTGAGTCAACAGTGCCATTTACAACTTGTAAAGTACATATTTATAAATGCTTACACACTGCCAGATAGCAATGGGTGTATAACATATGACATGCTAAGGTGGTTTGGTGTATATCATTATACTTTCAGGACCAGGGGTTAAGCAAGTGATGCTGGATAGCAGCCACAGGTAGTATGGGGATGGTGATTTGCATGTGTACACAAGATCTGAGTGCCAGTGATCAAAATAATAATGCTGGATAGGAGCTACAGGTAGTATGGATATATGTGTATGCATATGTACTTATTACATGGAAGTATGTCTTAATATAACCACAGACATGTGTACAAAGCGGAGCCTACATCCAAGTCATAACTAAAAATATGTACCTATAGTAATATTAAATGGCATACACCGAAGAAGCAAGTCAGTCTACCCATTTATGCAATGCATTGCCAACGAGCTCTTGATACTCAACCACGGTACCAACCACCATTTAACTACATTGTTGCTCACCTTGTCACCCGTAAAAACAATATATGTTGGCTGCTCCACTACACCCGCTTTATGTGGAGACAGTGGAACATTCTGAAGGTACACCACATCTTGTATCATACAGGCTAAGTAGAACAGTTGCGCTGTATGACACATGGCACTAATAGGACACTGCTCAGCCATACATGTGCACGCTCAATTGCAGTGTTCTATTACATAACCAGAATATAGGTGACCTGAGGCTGATATGCAGATTGGTGAGCGGTCCTGCAATTGACAATGAATAACAGCTGATGACCCTAGGTGCAATGATGCCTGCCCATCCTCAAGTGCTACAGCATCTACTGGTCCATATATCTGTACCTCAATCTCCACTTCTCGACTATGTATATTGTCAATCATGGAGAAGCTTATCACCATCATGCACCTGTAGCAGACTAATGGCCACCACCCTGGCACCTCAACATCACCAAGTGATGACAATGGAGGAGACGGCAACATCAACAGTACCAGCAACAATAACAGCAATGGTTCTGCCCCTGGCAAGGAGAACAATGCTGACGACCCTGCTCCTGCTGAGAACAAGGACGATGACAGCATGCCTGAGCCTGCTTGAGTTGGTGATGGGATTTAGTCCATCATGTTGTCCATACATTCAAATCACACTGTTCTGCTGTTGTACAATGCCTTTATAAAAATAAACATTAAGATCTATTTAAGCAGACAACGCATAGCCACAAAGTTCACATGAAGCCTATTTTTGGATAAGCCACACTATTGACAAAAACCCATTTTGCTTAGTCAGCAATTTCCAGTTGTACACCTGTCCCTTTGGTCCCAGGAATATGGGGGAAAAAAGACTGCAATGCTATTAAGTAAGGTGCAGCACATTTCCACTTGAACAAGCTGCTGTGCAGCATCAGATAGAACTTCCTCAATATGTAGTTCTAAGAGGTTTCTTGCTCATACTATCTTAGGTGTCAGTGCTAGTAGTATTCCAGATGGCAGGAGTGAGCACCCCCTGCACTTAAATCTTCTTGTACCAGACTACCAGACTAGGGTATGCACTTTAAAAAAATGTCAACATTGGTATGGTTTGTACAAAGTAGAATTTCCAAAATATATCACTACCAATCCTTGCCCTTGGGCTCTCAGGAGGGTGGGTGCTGACCTGGAGGGAGAGGCACACAGGAGCAATGGTAAAGTGCTGGCAGAGAGTACACCTTATACAGAGCAGATGTTTGCACAGTGCTTGCCATTGTGTATGTTGAAGGACTTGGGATAACACAGAGGGGTGTAGTACATGCACCCACAGTGACTGGTGACCTGCCTGAGGATCATGCATGCATCATGCTGCAGTAGCAAGCTCTTCCGGGCATACATGACATGCAGGCTTGAAAATCTAAAGCCATGAGTACCATTAGATAACAGCCCACAAACCCAGTATCTATTTCTTACACATTTGCTATGTGGTGTCCCCAGATCATGGTGGGCCTGCCAAGCACATTTGACAAGGAGGTGGTGTTGGCGTTCTACTGGCTTGAGAATGCTTGACAAGGGTGATGTGAATGTATAGTGCCAAATGCCAAGGGGTTATCTACCATGGGTGCACATTGGGTGTACCAAATTGAGACTGACAAAATGCAGGAGTGAACAACCAGCACCATCCACATCTTGCAGGCTGGACTTTTGGGTCCACATGGGAACTGTGCCCAGGTGACGCAGCTCAAGATGCATTCCAGGCAGGGGTGCACCAAACCCATGTATGTTACCTTGTGGGTGGAAGTGACTGTGCTGCAGCAGCTTGTAGATGGCAGCCAGAGTCCTGTTGCACATGGCCTCATAAGTGGTTTGAAGACAAAGTTCCCTTTGAATCACTTAATCATACCTAGTTTAATGGCTGAGTTTAAGTTAAGTTGCTGTAAGCAAATCCGATCCAGTCTTCAGGTCTACTAGTAAGCACTGGAGACATCATGCCCACGTTCCAAGTCTCCTGACCTTTTCACCACCTTCTCTGACGCTGATCATGGTGGCTGCAAGGACTCAGGTCGCTCTACTGGTTCTGAGTGGGTAGGGGTGCTGTCTCCTGGAGCTCAAAGCTTCAGAGTGTGGTTCCACTGTCTACCACTGAGGCCGAGTTCATGTCTGCTGTGGAGGCTGGCAAGGAGCTACTCTGGATGCGCAAGCTGCTTGCTGAGATTGGGCTGCCTGTCTCTGACCCTTCAAAGCTGCAGTTTGACAACCAGAGTGTGGGGTCAGGGCCAAGGACAGGGGCATAGTCGAGAGAGCCTCGAAGATAGCGCATGAGGTGCTTGACAGCAGCCCAGTGTAGTGACGCTGGGAGAGAGCTATGGTGCGCTGAGAGCGGTCCCTGTCAATCTTGATGCCTAGCAGCTGAGTGGTGGGGCCAAGATCCCTAAGCTTGAAGTGCTGAGACAGCTCGGTGACACAGCGATCCAGCTCTGCTTCAGACGACGAAGCGAGCGTCATGTCATCCACAAACACTGGGATCAGCACCTGCACACCTCCCCTGGTGAACACATAGAGTGCACTGTCAGAGTAGGTGCGCTTGAAGCCCATCTCGAGCAGAGCAGCATGCAGCTTCCTGTTCCACATGCGTCCACCCTGCTTGGTCCCATACAGAGGACGCTTGAGCAGGCATACCTGGTCCTTGCCACCGATGTGAAAGCCCTCTGGCTGACGCATATAGAGCGTGACATCCATGTCCCCTTGCAAGTACGCATTGGAGATTTCGACAGAGCGAAGGTGGAGGTCATGGATGGCAGCAAGGGACAGGATGAAGCGAATGGTGGAGAGGCGGACAGTGGGAGCAAAAACCTCGAGGTAGTCGAAGCCAGGACGCTGGGAGAAGCCTTGGGCAACCACTCGAGCCTTGTGA
>NW_006913058.1:1202999-1205973 GCF_000271625.1 Coniophora puteana RWD-64-598 SS2 | reverse complement strand
CCTGAGACCGCAGGCGGCGCAGGTGGAGCACCATTCTCCCCCCCATGGCCCAATGGCTCATCAAGCTCATCAGGAACATAGACACCCACAGGGGGTGCAGGGGGAGGTGCGCTCCTAGGCCTGGAGAGGCCAGGAAAGTAGCGCTCATCAAAGTCAGCACGCTCTGAGATGACAGTGCGCTTGGTGGTGGGGTTGTAGAACTTCCAGCCCTTGTATCCCTCAGGATAGCCAAGGAAGACGCACTTTTCCACATGGGAGCCCAGAGAGCGACGCTTATCCCTCTGCACATGCACATAGGCAGTGCAGCCCCAGACTCGGAGGTGGGAGACGTCAGGCTTACACCCATGCCATAGCTGGTAGGGCGTGCCCTCAGGGACAGCCTCAGTGGGCAAGCGGTTCCACACATGCACCAGAGCAGCAAGGCACTCCCCCCAGAACGACTTGGGCAGGCCAGACTTGTTCAGGAGAGCAGTGATGCACTCAGAGAGCACCCCATTGGCACATTCAGCAACCCCATTCTGCTGAGGGCGATTGCGAACAGTATGCCTGCGCACTATGCCACACTCCTCTGTGAAAGTGAGGAACTCGTTGGATGTACTCGCCACCCTTGTCACCCTGCAGGGCCTTGATCCTGCTCACATTGGGTCTCAGCAAAGGCCTTGAACCGTTTGAAAGCAGCAAAGACGTCAGACTTGGCCTTGAGAGGGACAACAACACGGTCTGTGGTATTCTGTCCTAGGGTGAGAGGGAAGGAAGCGAGGGCTGTAGAGTTTAGTAGGGTGCTGCATGTACCTACACCAGCTGAGTAGACCACAGTGTGGTCAGCAAGGCGAACTGGGACGCGCATAGGCGTGTAGGAGCGCAGCCAGTGACGGTGAGGGGTCATATGAGAAGTGGCGCCTGTGTCTGCAATCCAGTGAGCGTCTGCATCGAGCTGGAGAGGACAGGTGGGACTGGTGGGGGAAGGAGAAGAGCGAAGACTTGCATTGCCAGCATACTCCACAACAGCCTGAGAGGCCGAGGGAGGGACAGGAGCAGTGGTGGAAGTGCCAGGGCTGGGAGCGACTGCCTGGGCTTGGTTGCCACGCTGAGAGCGACCAGACTGGCTTCCTAGAGCTCGACTGGGCCTTGAGCTCGTTCTTAGCACGCCGAAGGGCAAAGCACTTGTGGAAGCAGTGGTGGGGCTTCTCACAGAACGAGCAGAGGAGCTCCCCAGTGGTCGAGGGAAGGGGCAGAGCCAGAAGAGGGCGCCGAGATGGCGAGGACAGCCTCTGAGGAGGCCACAGGCGCTGTAGAGCGACGAGTGTTGTTCTCCTCCTGGATAAACGCTTGCACCACAGCATCCTTGTCCAGAGTGGACTGGAGCATGAGGGCAGAGACAAAGTGGGAGTACTCCTCAGGGAGAGCACGAATGAGGGCCATGCAAGCCAGCTCCTGGTCCAGAGAGTCGAGGGTGTAGGCAGGAGGGCGAAGGTCCTTGATCCTGGCATAGAGGGTGTCCACCCTGGCAATGAGGGAGCTGAGGGACTCCTCAGGACGCTTCCTGAGGGCGAAGAAGTCGTCGAAAGCATTGAAGCGAGTGCCAGGGATCTTCTGCTGATGCACAGCCTGGAGAGCGTCCCACATAGCAGTGGGATCATCCTCCTTGCCCTTGACATGGATGCGCTGTTCCTCAGACAGGGAGAGCATGAGCTCGCCAGCAGCCTTCTCCTGGCGAGTATCCCAGTCCTCAGCCTTGTCAGGATCCTGAGGACGCGTCTCAGTCCCCTTCAAAAGCCTGTAGAACCCCTTGGAGCGAGCTAGAGCGCTGAAGTCCACAGCCCAGGACGCATAGTTGTCCTTGGTCAGGGCCTTGATATGCTTAGAGGCGTCGGCGTCGGGCATGGGGACGATGAAGAGGTGTAGAAGACGATGGGAGAGCGAGGGGACAAGGGGTGCAGCAGCAGAGGAGGTGAAGAGGTGAGGAGATGGTGAGGAGATGGGAAGCGTTGAGGCGCGAGGAGGGGGTGCAGAGAGCGTCCAGGAGCGACGTGGAGTCGAGGGACAGCGAGGGGCGCGCAGGGAGAGCGCTGAGAGCGACAGAAACACACCAAAGATGCCCAAAACCAGCCAACAGGCACTAATCCAGCTATCGGCTCAATCCCCAGCAATCCAGCACAAGAGGGCGACCTAGGAGAGGGTTTTTGCGGTCGCTGAGCACGTTGGCAACGTGATCGGCGTGATCGCAGGTGCTAGGGAGCGTAGGCGCAGTGCTGGAGTGGTGGTGACAGCGATGGAGTGGTACAGGAGAGAGATCAAGGAGATCAGATAGGGAGTAGGGGCCGGATAGAGTGGATGGAGTGGTGGTGAGGGGCTTCTAGGACGCGTTGAGCGACGTTGAGGCGGTTTGTAACGTTCCAGACGGCTGAGAGCGCGGGGCTCATAACCTATCACGCTCAGAAGAGACACTGATTTCCAACATTGAGCAAGTAAAGAGACACTCTGTGGACACCAGGATTATGTAGGTGAAAAGAAATAAGGGTAGACAAAGGCGAAATAGGGGCAAAGTGTCAGAGTGCGCCCAGCACCTCTGCATCGCTCCTATGCCCTTGGCACAGCAGCCCAGTGGCCTTGGTACGCTTTCCAGCATTCCAGGACACTTGGGTAAAAAGAGGTAAAACTTGCCAGTTGTGTGAGTTGAACCTAGAGCCTTGTGGTAGTGCCCAGAGCGCTGCAACCACTCAGCTATTGTGTGTTGAGGTATACTTCTGCTTGTCTCTTGTTTATACCTTCACCACCTTCCTATTCCAGTATCTCGCGACTTTGCCCCTATTTTGCCTTTCTCTACTCTTTGGCTTACTATGGAGAACTCCGAGCTACTGTACAGTTCCCAAACCTTATTTCTTTTCACCTATATAACCCTGGTGTCCACAGAGCGTCTCCTTACTTGCTCACTGTTGGACACCAGGTCAGTACCCTTGTATTTCGTCTTTAT